>NC_053490.1:463166142-463531503 GCF_905171775.1 Rana temporaria | reverse complement strand
ACCAAGCGCGCCCGCCCCCTGAGGTTTGAGACAGGAGGCAGAAGCACGAGGCGGTACCGGTGCCAGCGAAGAAGCGGTGCTTGCAGGGAGTAGCAGCAGATGACAGTAGCTTCTGTGGGGCTGCAGCCGGAAACAGGAAACAACCGAAGACAAGTCAGAGATGCAGGTACGGATCTGGGTCAGGAGGCAGGCAAAGGAAGTTCCAACACACGGGCCAAGATTCAAGGGACGGAGACAGCAGCAGATCCGGGTCACAAGCCAAAGTCCAAGGGCAGGAGAAAACACAAGTCCGGGTCACAAGCCAAAAGGTCAGGTCTGGAGAGTTCAGGTAGAATGGTGAGACAAGCCGAGTTCAAAGTTCCAGGGGAGAGCTGAGTCGGGAAGCAATTCCAAAGGTAAGGTTTCCAGGAAACAGGATACAGGTCACAAGCTGACGATAAACCAGCAACCTGTCTTCAGACAGGGGCTGGTTTAAATAGGGCGGTCAAGCCTGTGATTGTTCCCGAGCGGACCCGCGCTCGTGCATGCGCTCGTGCACGCGCCTGGTCGCCGCGGCGTGCGCGCGCATGCGCACACGTCTGAAGTGTCCAGGGAAGCGTTGGGAGGTCAATCTGCCGCGCAGGCGCACTGTATGGGGGTCCACGGAGCTGGGACCCTGACAGTGCCCCCCCCCGAGGGGCGGACTCCAGACGCCTAGACTGGTCATCAACTCCGGATGTTCAAGGTGGAAGGCACGAATCAGCCGAGGGGCATGCAGATTTCTTGAAGGCTCCCAGCAGTTATCTTCCGGAGGGTAACCCCTCCATTTGATCAAATATTGAAGCTGCCTCCCCCTTTTTCTACAGCTCAGGATGGACTCGACCTCAAACTCCTCTTCTCCTTCCACCTCCACTGGTGGTGGTGGAAGGTCCGTCCTTCCTTGGAAAGGATCGGGGATGATGGGTTTTAGGAGAGAAGCATGAAAGACCGGGTGGATCCTATAGGAATTGGGTAGTGCAAGTTCAAAGGTCACTGCATTGATCCTTCGTTTGACCCTAAAGGGACCAATGAATCTCGGACCCAACTTCCGAGAAGGGACTGGCAGTTTTAGGTTAGCAGCAGAGAGCCAAACCTCCTCCACAATTTCAAAAGAGGGACAATCTTTCCTTCCCTTGTCGTAGAACCTTTTATAGTCCTCCTGGGCCTGTTGCATCATTCTTTGAAGTTTCAAAAAGTTGGACTGAATGGCCGTAATATGTTCTTGAGCAGCTGGGACGGGTATTTCCGGGAGGGAATCTGGAAGGAAGGCCGGGTGAAAACCGAAATTGGCCCAAAAAGGCGTTTGATTGGTGGTAGCATGGACAGAGTTATTGTATGCGAACTCAGCAGAGGGCAGAAGAGATGATCAATCATCCTGAGAGGAGGAACAAAAACATCTGAGATACTGCTCGAGAGTCTGGTTCGTCCTTTCCATTTGGCCGTTACTTTGTGGATGGTAGGCCGAGGACAGGCAAGTCTTAATTTCCAAGGACTTGCAGAGCTCCCTCCAAAATTTGGAGGTGAATTGAACCCCTCTATCTGAAACGATGGTCTTGGGGACCCCGTGAAGTCTGATGATCTCTTTGAAAAAGATTTTGGATGTTTCGACCGCGGATGGGGTTCCTACCATAGGTAAGAAATGAGCCATCTTTGATAGGCGATCCACAACAACTAATATTGTAGTGAAGCCTTCCGATGGGGGTAAATCCACGATAAAATCAAACGAGATGTCGGCCCATGGGCGTTCTGGGATCGGTAGCGGCTTAAGTAGTCCCCAGGTCTTGGTCTTAGGGCCTTTATTACGTTGACATGTAGTACATGAAGAAACATAAATTTTACAGTCCTGCCTCCATTTTGGCCACCAAAAGTGCCGGGAAATCAATTCAGAAGTCTTCCGTGCCCCGAAATGGCCTGCTAGCTTTCGGTCATGGAAGGTGCTCAGGACCAATTGTCTGGTCTCAATTGGAACATATATCTTATCCTGAAGCCAGAACAAACCGTCACGTTCTTCCAGTGACGATAGCTCTGGGCTGGAAAGTTGTCTGGACGCTGCTTTGATGGAGTCTAACAGGTCAGGTTGAGAAATCAAAAGAAAATTCCGGGGAGGCAGAATGGTGCTTGATCAGCTGTGCAAGGGGTTTCGGGGAACATCCTGGAAAGTGCATCCGCTTTTCCATTTTTTGAACCGGGCCTATAAGTAATATGAAAATTAAATCGTGAAAAAAAAAGAGCCCACCGAGCTTGCCTAGGTCTTAAACGTTTTGCAGAACGCAAATACTCGAGGTTCTTGTGGTCGGTAAAGATTATTATGGGGTGGATCGCTCCCTCCAGCAAATACCTCCACTCCTCGAGAGAAAACTTAATGGCGAGGAGTTTCCGGTCCCCCACGTCATAGTTCTTTTCGGGAACTGTCAGCTTCCGGGAGGCGAAAGCCACGGGGTATAGCAGAGACTTGATGCCTTGTCTTTGTGATAAGATAGCCCCTAAGGCTGTTTCAGAGGCGTCAACTTCCAAGGTAAAAGGCAACTTTGGGTCTGGGTGACGTAGGACAGGTGCGGAAGAAAAAACCTCTTTTAACTTCTCAAAAGCTTCCTGGGCCTCTTGTGACCAATGAAAGTGAATGCCTTGCCGGGTAAGTTGAGTGATCGGGGCTACGATAGCAGAAAACCCAACAATAAACCTCCGATAGAAGTTGGGGAATCCAACAAATCTTTGTACCGCCTTCTTGTCCACTGGAGATGGCCAGTCCTGGATGGCCTTGACCTTCTGAGGATCCATGGCGACCCCACCGGTGGAAACAATGAACCCCAAAAACTGTATCGTCGTTTTTTCAAAGTCGCATTTTTCAGCTTTTAGGTACAATTTATGTTTTCTGAGGATGGTGAGTACTTTTCTGACGTGGTGCCTATGAAGCTCAAGGGAAGTAGAAAAAATAAGGATGTCGTCCAGGTATACGACCAGAAAATCGTCTAAATGTTCACGGAATATGTCGTTAACCAAGTGTTCGAAAGTGGCCGGGGCGTTACAGAGTCCGAATGGCATAACGAGATATTCGAAGTGCCCGAAACGTGACCTGAAGGCAGTTTTCCATTCATCCCCGGCCCTGATTCTTACGAGGTTATAGGCGCCCCTTAAGTCCAATTTAGAAAACACCTGTGCAGATCGGAAACCTCTGGAAGAGCTCAGGTATGAGAGGCAAGGGGTACCTGTCTTGATGGTGACTTTGTAGAGTTCTCTGTAGTCGATGCAGGGCCTCAGAGAGCCATCCTTATTCTGAACAAAAAAGATTCCGGGCCCCTGCTGGAGAGGAAGAAGGACGGATGAAGTTTTTCTGTAGATTTTCGTCAATATACGCCTTGAGGGCTACAAGTTCAGTTTCGGACAGCGGGAAGATACGGCCGAAAGGGATCTCAGAGCCGGCAGGAGATCGATCGGGCAATCATATGGCCGATGGGGCGGAAGACAGTCAGCCTGCTGTTTATCGAAGACATCTTTAAAATCTTGATAAACAGAGGGGACGTGAGACGGGAGTTCAGGTGAGGATGTCAGGGTTGAACAGGTCGCAATGGTGGTTATGAGCAATGTTGGATACAGTGAGGAGATGAGAACTTAACCTCTTTCCTTTGACCAATCTATGCAAGGTTTGATGTGTCTGCAACCAGGGAAGTCCCAGAATGATGGGAAACAGTGGAGAGGGGATGAGGTCTAGTTGTAAAAGTTCACGATGGCCCGAATCAGTGGTGGCCTGGAGAGGCCACGGTTTCCTGTGTGACTAGTCCTGATTCGGGAAGAGAAGAGAGCCATCGGCCAAGTGAATCCGTAGATGTTGGTCCTTATTGCGGAGGGGGATGTGTAGTTCTTGGGCCAGAGTGGAGTCCAGAAAGCAACTGCATGCACCCCGAATCAACGATTGCCGGCAGGCGGATAGTCTTTTTCCGGCAACTGTAATGAAAGAAAAAGGACAAGATGAGCCATAGGAATGTTTGAAACATGGAAATTGCAAGCAGGTTGAATCAGAGGCTTACTCGGCCTTATAGGGCAGGTGCGTAGAAGTGGCCAGAGGCTCCGCAGTATAGGCATAGGTTGTTCTGGCGTCTGCGTAGTCTCTCCTCGCTAGTAAGGGGTGAGCGGACCAGCCCGAGTTGCATAGGTTCTGGATCGGGAAAGGACAACACGTTGAGGAAACCACAGGAGGAGGCGGAGCTGAAACGAGCCTAGGAGGAACCCAGGCGGGACGTGAAGGTCTGAAAGCGCTCAGAGCGCCGTTCCCATAAGCGTCGGTCCAGTTGAGTGGCGGACTGGATCAGGGCTCTAGAGAAGCGGGGGCTTCGGTTCTTGCCAACTCATCCTTAAGAGTCTCTGAGAGTCCTAGGCGGATTGATACTTTAATGCCGCGTCGTTCCAGCCGGTGTCGGCTGACCATTTACGGAACTCGGCGGTGTAATCTTCCACCGGTCTTTTTCCCTGCGCCAAGTTATGGAGATCGGTCTCGGCAGAAGCCATACGCTGAGGATCGTCATATAGTTGAGCCATATGTTCGAAGAAGGAGTCCAGAGATTCTAGTATCGGGCTCGGTTTTTCCATAAGGCTGTGAGCCCACGCTTGGGGTTCTTCGGTTAGAAGCGATATCACAAACCCAACCTTTACAGATTCAGCAAACAAAGTCCTGGGCTGGAGACCCAAGTAAAGGGTACAAGCATTCTTGAAGGCCCGATATTTTCGGCGTTCGCCGGAGAACCGTTCTGGAGTGGGACCCGGGGTTCCGGGTGAGGCATTGCTGCAACCGATTGGCGGCAGCCTGTGGAGAAGAGGTCCCAGCAGAAGGTGCAGCCGGAGAGAAGAGGAGGGCCCAGGAGAACCGGTTATTTGCTGAAGGCGGCCGTCCACCTGTATGTATCCCTCCTGGAGCTTCTGTACCGCCTCGGTAAGCGCGGACACCTGCTGGCAAAGTGTCTCGGACATCTTTTTAGCTGGTTTATACTGTCATAAAAACAGGTACTTACCGAGACCGATATGCAGAGGGTGGCTCACCTTTACGACCAAGCGCGCCCGCCCCCTGAGGTTTGAGACAGGAGGCAGAAGCACGAGGCGGGTACCGGTGCCAGGCGAAGAAGCGGTGCTTGCAGGGAGTAGCAGCAGATGACAGTAGCTTCTGTGGGGCTGCAGCCGGAGGAACAGGAAACAACCGAAGACATGTCAGAGATGGCAGGTACGGATCTGGGTCAGGAGGCAGGCAAAGGAAGTTCCAACACACGGGCCAAGATTCAAGGGACGGAGACAGCAGCAGATCCGGGTCACAAGCCAAAGTCCAAGGGCAGGAGAAAACACAAGTCCGGGTCACAAGCCAAAAGGTCAGGTCTGGAGAGTTCAGGTAGAATGGTGAGAGCAAGCCGAGTTCAAAGTTCCAGGGGAGAGCTGAGTCGGGAAGCAATTCCAAAGGTAAGGTTTCCAGGAAACAGGATACAGGTCACAAGCTGACAATAAACCAGCAACCTGTCTTCAGACAGGGGCTGGTTTAAATAGGGCGGTCAAGCCTGTGATTGGTCCCGAGCGGACCCGCGCTCGTGCACGCGCTCGTGCACGCCGCCTGGTCGCCGCGGTGTGCGCGCGCATGCGCACACGCCTGAAGTGTCAAGGAAGCGTTGGGAGGTCAATCTGCCGCGCAGGGGCACTGTATGGGGGTCCACGGAGCTGGGACCCTGACATACAGTTTAATAAAAATGAGAATAGTTTAAAGTACATACTGCAAGAATACACGAACAGGAAGATATATGACCATTCACCTTATGACTAAAATGTGTTTCACTTAGTCACTTGATGCCTGTGGCCTTATATAGACTCTGTTCGGGTACCTCTCTGCCATCTACTGGTTGTTTTATAGAATAGCAGGATAGCAAAAAAATAACAATAAAAATAAATGAATGTAGGCTATGGGGTGCCTGTTTTGTCCTTCATGTGATACCCCAGCCCGTCACATACGCTATCTCATCACTCCCCAGGGACAATGAGCTGTAAAAGCGATCTGATGGCCAATTATCTGTTAGGATATAGTTTACAAAAAAGAGCATTGTTGCCTGAAAAATAAGTTACCAGGGTGATGCCTGTAGCTGTAGGCATCATCCTGATATAACCACTTTAACCCCGTGATGCACCGGTTCTTTGGACCTAAAGTGGTTAAGAAAATGTAAAGCCTCAAATCACTATAATATTTTAGCATTACTGAGTCCTGTCCCTAAACATTGGCCTATCTAATCCTTACAAGTGGTTCTGGCAATGCGCTGTGTGTGCGCATAGAAGCAATTACATGACCTCTGCTAATTTGCACATTTGCAAATCCGGGGTAGCGGTCCATTTGCTCACCAGGTTGCTCTGAGCTAAAATTTTGGGATTTAGACAGCCGAGAGTGCTCGGTGGGTGTGGGGAGGGATGTATACAAGGTAATAAAGAGAAATAAAAATATAAAATCCTGAGTTGGAAAGTTTTGTAGTTGGGGGGGACATATTTACAGATGTAGGTGTTAAAAAATTGAAGAGTTAGAGGTCCCATGGTGTAATGGTCAGCACTCTGGACTTTGAATCCAGCGATCTGAGTTCAAATCTCAGTGGGACCTTTTTTGGAGACTCACCATTCTTTTCTGTTCTGAGAATAAAGTTGTGCATGGCAGGATAAGGCCTCTCAAACTTTTGGCTAAGATCAAGTGTAGTATCTGTCCTTATTATTTTCCAGTAGGGGTGCTCCACCATTGTTATGGCTTGATGGTTTCTGTATAATACCCCTGCTGGTATGATAAGGGTCCTGAGGGATCTTCCCGTGACAAATTTAAACTGAGGCACTCACTGGGTGAGGTGGGACACAGGAGTAAATCCCTAATAGAGGAACCAGAGGGTCAGCCTTCCTCCCCTACCTTGGGGGTCTCTCTTCGTGAGAGCTTTCTCCCTAGTACACGGGGTCAGCTTAAAGGGGTTGTAACGGATTTTTTTTTACCTAAATAGCTTCCTTTACCTGAGTGCAGTCCTCCTTCACTTACCTCATCCTTCCATTTTTCTTTTAAATGTCCTTATTTCTTCTGAAAAATCCTCACTTCCTGTTCTTATGTCTGTAACTACACACAGTAATGCAAGGCTTTCTTCCTGGTGTGGAGAAAGCCTTTTGAGGGGGGAGGGGGCGAGCAGGAGTGTCAGGACGCCCACTAACACACAGCTTCTTTCTCTATCTGCAAAGTAGAGAGTGTCCTGACTTGCCTGCTCGCCCCCTCCCCCTCAAGAGGCTTTCTCCACACCAGGGAGAAAGCCTTGTATTACGGTGTGTAGTTACAGACAGAAGAACAGGAAGTGAGCATTTCTCAGAAGAAATAAGGACATTTAAAAGCAAAATCGAAGGATGAGGTAAGTAAAGGAGGACTGCACTAAGGTAAAGGAAGCTATTTAGGGAAAAAAATGTTTTCCTTTACCACCCCTTTAAGCTGATCATGAGGAGAGGGGTCCACAGGCAGAGGCGTATCTAGTGAAAATGGTGTGGTGACCGGGGAGGATGAGCCCCACGGCCACACATATGCGCTTGATGGTTAGCTACTTGGTTCTTGGGGCTAGGAGCCCAGGGTCAGGTGGTATTAACCCTTAGTGAGGGCCAGATGGTATTAACCCTCTCTGTCACGTGATGCCACTGTAGTCTTGGAATACCCCGGGAAACTACAGCTCCGGGGGCCTCCGTATCCCCGCTAGTTAGGATGGTAATAACACAGTCCACAACAGGGGTTAAAACAACGAAGGCTTTACTGGCATGAAGGCAGGTGTCAAAATCTTCACAGCTTTAAACAGTGTCACAAAATATTCTGCAGGCAGTCTCTAGAGGATCACACGGCTGATAATGCTTGAGCTTAGTTGATCATATATATACTCGGCTGCAAAAGCGCCGGATTAGTAATTCAGGGCCTATGCTTAACTAGGCTGAAAAATAGGTACACTTACTGAAGTGTCTGTAGACTTGAGGCTGTTCGCCGGAATAACGGATTGATCCGATAAATGAGCTGAAGTACTGGTTCTGTAATGTTTAGGGATACTCCACTCTTTGTTGTATTTTCTCCTGAACTGGAGGCTTCTGGCCTACACTGCTTCTCTGACTGTGTTTTGCTCTGCTCTGCCAGGAACTCTGTGTAGTCTAGACTGGCTTAAACAGGAAGTACAATCCCTTATAAGGGCCTGTTTAGACTGAAGCCTATTGGTTGAGAGCTGTGGATCATAGAGACTGACCTGTAGTATAACACAACACAATAAGGTATTGTCTAGCATTTAGTCCTCCCGACTCTAATACACTCTGACTGAACATGAGATGGTAATACACTCTGACTGAACATGAGATGGTTGACTAAACCCCTTAAAGCTATACACACCTAATAAACGTATTATCAACCATAACAGTATAAATCACATCATAACTAGCTGAGTCCCTGCAGGGGAGACCCCACAAGCCGAGGGCCTCAATCTGACAGGGCCTACAGCAAATACCTGTACTGGGACACCACAATGGTGCCTATGGAAAGCACTGAAACTGCGCCCCTGTCAAAACATTTGAAACCCATCTTTCAGATAACCTTAACAAAAAAAAAACAGCTAACAAAACTACAAGTCAAGCGCTTTAATTACCCCTTTCACCAGAGTCAATAGCGTTACATCTTATATCACAGTTCCCCCCTTAGAGTTCCCAGAGAGCCCCCCTTACATCAGAATCCACAGAGTTCCCCTTCACACTGGGAAATCTGATCTAAAGAATGCTGTGGACTCTGGGGTCATCTTTATATACACTGTATGGGGGGGGGGGGTGGACTCTGACACAAAGGGGATCTCTGCCGACTGGGATGTAGGGGGGCCTCTGATGTGAGGGGGTATCTGGTTATCACAGAGTCCAGAGATCCCACTTACATCAGCGTTCCCCTTTACCCCATATTCTGCAGAGTTCCCCCTTAAAGCAGTGTGCCAGACAATAAGTATTTTTAGACAGGGGTCAGGTCAGCCATGGCAGCCCTGTAACAGCACAGAGCCTTTTACTTTATATGACCAGCCTCCCTCCACAGTATGTGTGAGAATTTCCCCACCTCCATGGGACTACAAATTCCAGCATAGTAGGCTGTGCTCTTATTTCTCTGCTACTCCCCAGTCCCCCACACACAGTGTGACTGAGAATGATGACTGCACTGATATACAAGAGGATACCCTCTCTCCCTGCCTGCTGCAGTGCTGCACAAACCCAGCCACTGCCAGAGTCTGTGCCCCCACTACCCCCTTACCAGAGACCAGGGCCACTGTTAGACATCATAGGGCCCCCTTAAGCCTATCTGATGTGGCCCATGACCCCACCCCTGGGCCCATCCCTGGCCCTGCCCTAACTTCAAAAAATAATTCAACTGTCTTCAAGTGATATTTATCATCCCTTGTGATACCTTGGGTAGTGACATATCCTCTTTATGGAGAAATCTGGGGTTTATTAGACCCATTGATCCCTCCTCTGCCCTCCAAGGCTTATTGGCTGCTTTCTTGGCTGGTACCAGCCAGGTGAATGCAGAACCGATACTGGAAGTGATGAAATCTTCATAACTTATGGCCTCAGTTGTCACAGAGGAGAGGAAGAAACTGATGTTCCTCCTCCTTCTTTGTGTGCTGCCAATCCGACCAGATGGAATGGGAGAGCCTTTATTGCCATTAACTACATACAAGCGGGGAGGAGTTGATATTCTAGCAAGCCGAATTAGAAAAAATAATTCTTCCATTTTACAGCCTCCTGGGCCCCTGTGTTTGATCTCATGGGGCTCAAAAATATGGATTTAGACTACAAAGGAGCCATGGCCTGCAGGGAGAGGGGAATGCATGAGAAATGTGCCTGCATCTTTTTTTTTTTTTCAATCAAGTTTAAAGGATCACTAAAGGAAATCTTTTTTTTAGCTAAATAGCTTCCTTTACCTTACTGCAGTACTGGTTTCATGTCCTCATTGTTCGTTTTTGCTTTGAAGTTGCTGTAATTCTGCGTGATCTCCACACTTCCGGCTTGTCTGGCTCCTTATGAAAAATCTCATGGCAGCTTTTCACTGTGGTCCAAGCTGTGTGTCTAAAACTCCTCAGAACCAATCAGATTAATTTTAAAAACAAAACACTGCCCTGGATTTGTTTGTTTTTGTTCTGTGGGTCTCTTTACTTCACATAAACATGAAACCAGTTTAAAAACTAAAGTGAAACTACAGGCACATTATATGATTGAATTTAATCTATTTTTAATCATTTTTAAAAGGAATCAGTTAACTTTTATGTCTCTATATCCTGTAAACAGTCATTTCAGCAAAACATTTTTTTTCCTTTAGTGATCCTTTTTAAGTTTATTTTCAAAATAAAGACAGTACAATAGATACAATATAGCAAAGAGTCATTACATTGCATTACACAATGACACTTGTAGTAGTATACTCTTTCTAATAACACCTCGGTCCTGATCAAAAAATCAACCGGCAGTTTGAGATAAAGAATACTGCAAAAAAATAATAAAATCAAAAATTTCTGTAAACCAATCTAACTGAAATTGAGTAATCACTCGGACTTTCTCATCCCCAGTTATCCCCTAACTCACGTTTATATTTACTGTAACTAACAGTATGAATCACACCAAAAATCATAACATTCAATTCTAAGAATATGGTAAATTCATAAATAAATCTCCATCTCTCCCGGTACCACATCTGGTTCAAGGATTTTTCCAGGGATGTATAGCATCACTCCCATCCATTTTTCCAATCCAGTTCCAAAACAATCACTCTTGGTGAATCAGGTGGGAAAAAAATGGAAAAAAAAAACATAGAATGAAAAAATAAACCAAAACCATGGTATACCCATATCCTCGATCCAGGGAAAGAATATTTCGATAGCGAAAAATATTTTCAATCAACTATATTTAAAATATATTTGGGGGATTAACTCCACCTCCAATATTCTCTCCTTAGGCCCCGTACTCACGACCAAACATGTCTGCTGAAACTGGTCCGCGGACTAGTTTCAGCAGACATGTTTGGCCGTGTGTAGGCACGAGCGGACCATTTTCGGGCGGATCGGACAGGTTTCCAGCGGACAACTGTTTCCTGGACTTGCTTTAAAACAGTCCGCTGGAAACCTGTCCCCCCGACATGTACGGTCGTCTGTACAGACCTACCGTACATGTCCGGCCGCCCGCCATCCCTCGCATGCGTCGAATGACTTTGACGCATGCGTGGAAGCATTTAAAAGGCAGGCCCGCCCACGTCGCCGCGTCATCGACGCGGCGACACCGCGGACACGCCCCGCATATTGTTTACGCGCGGAGTTCTGTTCGATGGTGTGTACAGCCATCGAACAGAAGTCCCCGGGCAAACATGTCCGATGAAAACGGTCCGCGGACCGGTTTCATCGGACATGTCTGCTCGTGAGTACAAGGCCTCAGATTCCGAGAATCGAGAAAAGAAAAAAGAAAAAATATATATATATATATAAAAAAAAAATCTTCTATCAGAAATCTCAGTGTACCGACACTGACAAAAGAATGCATTCATATGGATAAAATAGAACCATAAAAGAAAAAGAAAAGAACTAAACCATAAATAACACATTTGTCTAAAGAAATAACCTTGTGTTATTTAAACAATATATAAAAAAAAAATAAAAAAAAAAAAAAAAAATAAAGAAAGAAAGTAAACCAAAAGAGAGGAAGATCCAGAAAAAGGAAATGTGCCTGCATCTTAATCAAGAGGATCAGTCTCAGCATAAGGCACTGGCAGTACAGCCGTCCCTCCTGCTGGGCAGGTGGCCGGGCTCTGCTTTTGCACTGATAGGACCTTGAGTCAGAAGGCCTGTGAGGAGACACCTCCTGACTGAGTCAACAGTCCAGGTGTCCTGTCGAGAAATACACCGGCCCGATGCCACCGCTATAGTCCTGGCTATAGCATCCCTGACAGCAGGCGGAGGAGTGATATTCAGCTGTCAGGGCTGCTGTAGCTGGAACTGTAGAGGTAGCATCGGGAAATGCAGCTGCCTGCTTACTCCGCGACCAGTGACTGCACTTACAGGAGTAAGAAATGAGAAATAGTCCCTCTTGCAGCGCTGCCATTGTCCATTAGCAAAGGTGCTGAAAGGAGATCCAGCCTATGCTCGGGAGGAGGGAAGAAGAGACCCTGGTAAGTGCATTGCTGCCCAACCACTCACCAGCGCCCCCTTCATATGGTGCCCATGGCACTTTCCATGGCTGCCATAACCTAGATACGCCCCTGTCCACAGGGCCTTTTGACTAGGTGGTCCTGAGTGTGCATTACCCGCTTTAGGAGTCTTGTGTCTCAGGAAGGTCAGGGAGGGAACCAAAGGCACTTTTGTTCACTTTGTTTTTGAGCACTCATTTTGGGCTCCAAAAAATAAATGTGTCAGGATAAGGTTCAGCTGTATATTGTGGCCCTCTTAGAAAGACTGTGGTATTCTGGAAGGGAACGTGTCTGGGTCTATGTGCAGCCCCAGGTTGGTGTTGGTTGTGGTGGGAAGAACACGGTTTGCACCTCCCAGGTGGCTGAGTGGGGAATGTTCTCCTTAACCACTTAAGGATCGCCGCCAGTAGATATACGTCGGCAGAATGGCACGTACAGGCACATTCACGTACCTGTACGTGTCTGCCTTCCTGCTGGTCGGGGTCCGATCGGACCCCACCGGAACTGGCGGCGGTCCGTTTTGCTGTGGGAGCGATCTGGGATGAGGGGGCGGCCATTGGTTTCTGGCCACCCCCTCGCGATCGCTCCCAGCAAATCAGATGCTTCCTTTTCTTGTGTAATGTAAACACAGGCAGAGGAAGTGATGTCACGCTCCACGAGGCAGTCTTTTTGATCGGAGCTGGTGGAGTGAAGACATGTCACGTGAGTTGCACCAACACTACACTAACACCAGTACACATAGGCACACAGTCCACCCCCCAGTCACCCCCAGATCACCCCCCGATCACCCCCACCCCAGCCCCCAGTCACAGTGTCACTAATTGCATTGATCATTTATTTACTGATCACTGCATTTAGTGTCATTTGTGACTGTAAAAAAGTGTTAGGGACATTAGCTTTAGGCCCCTTTAGGTCCAGGGTAGCCCCCTACCCCCCCTAATAAAGGTTTAACCCCTTGATCGCCCCCCAGTTAACCCTTTCACCCCCTATCGCCAGTGTCACTAAGCGATAATTTTTCCGATCGCTGTATTAGTGTCACTGGTGCTGCTAGGTAGCCAGTTATTTTTTTAAGTTCGGCACCAGGTTTTTATAGCGTCAGGTCCCCCCATATATTTTCTAATAAAGGTTTTAACCCCCTGATTGCCCCTAAAGTTAACCCTTTCACCAGTGATCACCGTATAAGTGTCACTTGTGACACTGGTTAGCCAGTTAGTTATTTAGTTATTTAGGTTCGCCGCCAGGTTTTTATATAGCGTCAGGTACCCCCATATATTCCTTAATAAAGGTTTTAACCCCCTGATTGCCCCCCTAGTTAACCCTTTCACCAGTGATCACCGTATAAGTGTTACGGGTGACGCTGGTTAGTTAGTTTGCTGTTTATAGCATCAGGGCACCCGCCGTATATAACCCAATAAAAGTTTAACCCCCGGATCGCCCGGTGATATCAATAAAATTTTAGCGTCAGTCAGGGTCTGCGTCACCCCAGGCAGCGTTAGGTTAGTGCCAGTAACGCTTACACCCACGCGCAAAGCATACACCCCCCTTAGTGGTATAGTATCTGAACAGATCAATATCTGATCTGATCAGATCTATACTAACGTACCCAGCAGTTTAGGGTTCCCAAAAACGCATTGTTAGTTGGATCAGCCCAGATACCCGCTAGCACCTGCGTTTTACCCCTCCACCCAGCCCAGTCCAGCCCACCCAAGTGCAGTATCGATCGATCACTGTCACTTTCAAAACACAACACACATAACTGCAGCGTTCGCAGAGACATGCCTGATTGCTAACAGTTTTTTTTAAGCGTTTTCTACACTTGCTGACAGATCAGGTGCTTTTTAACCTGTGAATCCTTACTAGTGTACCACTAAATTTAGAGCCCAAAATGGCAAAGCGAATGTACACTAGTAAAGAGACCTACGAGATTCTGAGCCTGACAGATAGTGAAGAGGAGGTCACGCATCTGTCAGAATCTGGATCAGAATACATCCCCATAGAAGACAGCGGCTCCATGTCAGATAGCTCTGTCGACAAAGTTGTGGTCCCTGCTAAGGGCAGGCGTACCCGACCCCATTCTGATGTTGTTGAGGCGCAAGAACAGCAGGACCCTCGTATGGAGCAGAGAGCCAGTACTAGTGCCGCTATTCCTTCTGGTGAACTGGCAAGCACCAGCAGCCTAGTACACCCTGGTCGTTCATCCAGCACTGCAGTATCACGTGGTGACGTGGCGAGTCCTATAAGTGCAGTTCAAGCTGGCGAGGTGGAAAGCACATGTAGTGTCCCGCTACCACCAAGAAGAAGACAAAGACAGGCCCGTCGTGCCCATAGTGCCCTTCCTGCAAAATTAGCCTATCCTAATTGGGTCCCTACCACTTCTGCAGAACCTGTACTTCCCCCATTCACTGGCCAACCCGGTATTCAGGTGGAAACAGCTGATTTTATGTCACTTGATTTTTATTCGCGGTTTTTCACAGAAGATCTCTATAGATCTATTGTGGACCAGAGTAATTTATATGCTGGTAATTTCATCGCCGCTAATCCCCAGTCCGTCCTTGCCAGAGAATGGAAACCACTTACGGTTTCCAAATTTAAAACCTTTCTAGGCCTTTGCCTCAACATGGGCATACATAAATTTCCTAAGTTGCGGACTTATTGGTCCACATGACCATATGCCCGTGTTCTCTGCTTCCATGGCCAGGAAACGATACAAGGCGATCTTGCGGGTTCTTGCATTTCAATGACAATGAACTTTGTCGTCCACGTGGAGACCCTGAATATGACCGGCTCTACAAAATTCGGCCCCTCATAAACCACTTCAACAAATGTTTTGCAGCCATGTATACTCCCTATCAAGTTGTCTGTGTTGATGAGTCCCTAATTACATTTTCTGGCTGCTTGTCTTTCAAGCAGTATCTTCCCGGCAAGCGTGCCAGATACAGGGTCAAGCTCTCTAAGCTCTGTGACAGGGAAGCAGACTATACATGGAGCTTTATGGTTTATGAGGGAAAAGATAGTCAGGTAGAGACAGAGGACTGCCCAGATTACATAGGGAGCGCTGGAAAGATTGTGTGGGACTTGGTGTCACCCTTATTCGGTTAGGGGTACCACTTGTATGTGGACAATTATTACACAATAGTTCCACTTTTTAGTCACTTGTTTGATCATCAGATTGGAGCATGTGGCACCGTGCGACCTAATCGCAGACACGACAGTCCAAATTCGTACAGCGGCTGGTGTGGAGAAACCCCTCTGTGTCCACCAATATAATAAAAATGTGGGAGGAGTGGACCTCAACGACCAGTTGTTGGTGCTGTATCATATTGCCCGTAAGGCGAGATGCTGGTACAAAAAAGTGTCTCTGAACTTATTTCAATTGGCTTTACTGAATGCTCATGTTATATACAGAGCTTCAGGACGGACTGGATCCTTCCTTCAATTCCAGGATGAGATTATCATAGAACTCCTGTATCCAAGCGGTTCTACACCTCACCATTCCTAACCAAATGCAGTAAGCCGACTGCATGAGAGGCATTTTCCTTTTGTCCTCGAGAGTACCCCTACCCAACAAACCCCCCCAAAAAGATGTCGTGTCTGTAGCAAGCAGGGATATAGGCGTGACACCCGTTATTATTGTCCCTCCTGTCCTGACAATCCTGGTCTTTGCATTGGGATATGTTTTTTTACGCTTCCACACACGAGTGAAGTTTTAGCGTAGGGTAAAGCATTTCACAGGCTAGGACACACTTACACAGGGTCTCCCAAGATGCCATCGCATTTTGAGAGACCCAAACCTGGAAGCGAAAAGTTGAACAGTTACAGTTACAAAAAAAAAGTGTTAAAAAAAAAAAAGTAAAAAAAAAAAATAGTTGTCATTTTATTGTTCTCTCCCTCTCTATTCTCTCTCTATTGTTCTGCTCTTTTTTTACTGTATTCTATTCTGCAATGTATTATTGTTATTATGTTTTATCATGCTTGCTTTTCAGATATTTAATTAACTTCACTGTTTTCAGGTACGCCATTCAGCTGTTGCCCGGATTTATTTATCTTGACAGCAACATCGTTTGCTCCCATGATACATAAAGCCGGGATTCCAGTGCTGTAGGAGGTGATTTCACCACCACAGTTAAAAAAAGAGCATATATTCCGATGCATGGGGGCATTAGGGGTGGAGGAGCGATTTTGCTCATAATGCCGCGTACATACGGTCGACATTCTGACGGAGGCTTGCCCGTGGAAAAGTCTGACCGTTTGTACGCAGCATAACTTTTTATGCTGCGTACATACGGTCGAAATTTTGACGGAGGCTTGCCCGTGAAAAAGTCCGACCGTGTGTAAGCGCCATATCTTTTTATGCCGCGTACATACGGTCGAAATTCTGACGGAGGCATGCCCGTGAAAAAGTCCGACCGTGTGCGCGGCATAAATTTTTTGCGGGAGGATGCCCCCATGCTTCGGCATATATAAATGGTGCATATATGCCCATCATTAGAAGTTGGTGGATGAAGGGAGGTATGCTAATGGTGGGCATACCCACTGATCAATCTCTTTTTTTCGTTCAGTCAAAAGGCTGCATGAAAAAAAAGATTACAATACATGTCCAACAAGAACCATCAACGTATGGTATGTTGCTGGACTTTGAATGGTTATACCAGAATGATGCCTGCGGGTTTAGATATCATCTTGGTATCATTCTTTTCAGCCAGCGGTCGGCTTTCATTTAAAAGCAATCCTAGCGGCTAATTAGCCTCTAGACTGCTTTTACAAGCAGTGGGAGGGAATGTGCCCCCCACCCGGATATAAACAGCGCCATTGGGAAATTGGGAAAGCATTTTATCACACCAATCTTGGTGGGGTCAGATGCTTTGAGGGCAGAGGAATAGACCCCAAAGAGCATCTGTCACTAACTATTTCTATCATAGGGCATATTTACATTCCCTGAGATAACAAAAAAAATTGTTAAAAAAATAAATAAGAAAATATGTAAGGAACAGTTTACAAATAAAATAAAAAAGCTAAATGAATAATAACAAAAAAAAAAGCATCCCTGTCCCCCCCTGCTCTTGCGCAAAGGCGAACACAAGCGTCGGTCTGGAGTCATATGTAAACAGCAATTGCACCATGCATGTGAGGTATCACCGCGAAGGGCAGATCGAGGGCAGTAATTATAGCAGTAGACCTCCTCTGTAAATCTAATGTGGTAACCTGTAAAGGCTTTTAAAAATATATGTAGTTTGTCGCCACTGCAATTTTAAAGTATGTCGTGTTTGGTATCCATGTACTCGGCCTAAGATCATCTTTTTTATTTCATCAATAATTTGGGCAATATAGTGTGTTTTAGTGCATTCAAATAAAAAAAAAGTGTATTATTTGACACAATTTGCTGGAAAAATAATTTTTTTTTTGCGCAAAGTTGTCACTAAATTATATATTACTTAAACATGCCATATGCATATGTGGAATTACACCCCAAAATACATTCTGTTGTTTCTCCTGAGTACGGGGATACCACATGTGTGGGATCTTTTGGGAGCCTATCCGCGTACGGGACCCCAAAAAACAATCACAGCCTTCAGGCTTTCTAAGGGTGTAAATTTTTGATTTCACTCCTCACTGCCTATCACAGTTTCGGAGACCATGGAATGTCCAGATGGCACAAAACCTCCCCAAATGACCCAATTTTGGAAAGTAGACACCCCAAGCTATTTGCTGAGAGGTATGGTGAGTAATTTGCAGATCTCGTTTTTTGTCACAAAGTTTTGAAAAAAATATATATTTTTCTTTCTTCATTTTCAAAAACAAATGAGAGCTGTGAAATACTCACCATGCCTCTCAGAAAATAGCTCGGGGTGTCTACTTTCCAAAATGGGGTCATTTCGGGGGGTTTTGTGCTATTTTGCCAATGTATGGCCTTCAAAACTGTGATAAGTAGTGAGGAGTGAAATCAAAAATGTATGCCCTTAGAAATCTCGAAGGCGGTGACAACTTTTTTATTTTTTTTTGGTCATTATTCAATCACTTGGGGCAAAAAAAATGAATATTTAATGGACTCAACATGCCTCTCAGAAATTTCCTTGGGGTGTCTACTTTCCAAAATGGGGTCATATGGGGGGGGGGGGGGGGGGGGTTGTACTGCCCTGCCATTTTAGCACCTCAAGAAATGAGATAGGCAATCATAAATTAAAAGCTGTGTAAATTCCAGAAAATGTACCCTATTTTGTAGACGTTATAACTTTTGCGAAAACCAATAAATATACGCTTATTGAGATTTTGTTTACTAAAGACATGTGGCTGAATACATTTTGGCCTAAATGTATGACTAAAATTGAGTTTATTAGATTTTTCTTATAACAAAAAGTAGAAAATATAATTTTTTGTCAACATTTTCAGTCTTTTTCCATTTATATCGCCAAAAATAAAAATCGCAGATGCAATCTAATATCTTTAAAAGAAAGCTCTATTTGTGGGAAGAAAAGGACGCATGACCGCGCAATTACCAGTTAAAGCAGCACAGTGCCCAATTGTAAAAGCACCTCAGGTCTTTAACCTGCATATTGGTCCGGGTCTTAAGTGGTTAAGGTGTCACCACAGCTGAGCTGAAATGTGTCATGTCTCCCACCTGATGCTACCAAATCACACCACACCCTCACAGTTCATGGCCCCAAATGTTCTATTCCCCCTCCCACTTTTATTTATTGTACACATGTTACAATACACATTTAAGGGCTGAAGAGTACTCCCTCCAAACATATTGGGCCAGATTCAGAAAGTACTTACGACGGCGTATCTCCAGATACGCCGTCGTAAGTCTGAATGTGAGGCGTCGTATCTATGCGCCTGATTCAAAGAATCAGATACGCCTGAATTTGTCCAAGATACGACTGACGTAAGTCTCTTACGCCGTCGTATCTTGGGTGCATATTTACGCTGGCCGCTAGGGGCGTTTCCGTAGATTTACGCGTAGAATATGCAAATGAGCTAGATACGCTGATTCAGAAACGTACTTGCACCCGTCGGATTTAGCTACGCCGTTTACGTAAGGCTTACGTCCGGCGTAACGTTACCCCTGCTATATGAGGCGCAGCCAATGCAAAGTATGGACGTTGGAACAGCCATCGAATTTTACGTAATTCACGTAAGTTGTACGTGAATGGGGCTGGGCGTAGGTTACGTTTACGTCACAGGCATTGAGCCAGCGTATGTTAGGGAGTAAATTTGACGTGATACTGAGCATGCGCGCGCATGCGCCGTTCGTTCGGCGCTTCATTAACATGGGGTCACGATTCATTTAAATACATCACGCCCACCTTCCACCTATTTTGAATTACGCGGGCTTACACCGGCCTATTTACGTTATGCCGGCGCAACGTTGTCGGCAAGAGCTTTGTGAATACTGATCTCCCCTCACTATCTTACGGCGGCGTAGCGCATATCAGATGCGCTACGCCGCACTAAAGATACTCCAATGTATCTGAATCGTGGCCATTATCTTTTCTGAAAGCAGAGATCCTGGAGAATAAAAAACTGCTAGTTGTTAGTTTTCACATCATACCCAAAATTGTCCATAGGTGATGCTTTAAAAGCCTTTAGAACGCATTAATTATCAGATTTAACAATGAATGGTGGTTCTAGAAAACTTGCTCTCACTGTGGTGTGCTGCCTATTATTTGTGGCACATTTTCATATGCAGGTACACCTGACATGTGCGTTTATGTTCTTATGCGTAAGTTTGGGGAGCTTTACAGAACTGTTTTTTAAATAGATTTTATTATTATATATATATATATATATATATATAGATAGATAGATATCTATATTATATATATATTTTTAAACATTGTATTTCTTTAATTTATTGCTCACAAATGTGGCCAGCAGTAAGGTGGGTGTGGCACCTTTGTACTGGTGACCATGTTATGTTTCTGCCATCAGATGTATGGCCAGTTGGAAGGTTGAAGGTGTTTCCTAGGGAATTAATGCAAGATGAATTTGTATTGCTTTTTGTGAGTTCTCTTTGGTTTCTGCACACTGTGCATTATTCTTTGGCATAGATATTTGTGCTCAGAAAACAACCACCTAATAGGCAAATGTATACCTGTCTGTGAATACATAGGCAGGGAAGAGCTATAGGCAGTAATTACAATTTACTATATGCTGTATATTAGAACATTTACTCAGGTAAGATCAATGTATTGGTTTCATTGAATTCTCATTTTCTCATTGGTTTTTGAACTTTGTGTATTGTTTTTTGACATATTGTTTAAGCTTGTAGATGTTAGTGCACACTGAAATAGACAAATATGTTGCAAACATATACATTTGTCTAAATACATAGACTGGAAAAATGCAGCAAATGCTATTTACTATACTGGATACTGCATATTGTATTAGGACAATGGTCTCCAAACTGTGGCCCTTTACTTGCCTTTATCCGGCTCTTGGGACACTAGTCCTTCCACTAATACGAGGCACTATTCCCCCTACTGACACCAACAGGTGGGCATAATTCCTCCCTCTGACACAAATGATGGGGCACAGCTTCTTTCTCAGACACAAATGATGGGGCAATATTCCTCCAACTGACACCAATGATGGGGAACTATTTCTCCCACTCACACCAACGATGAGGCGTAATCCTTCCACTGACACTAATAGGGGGTGGGGCGCTATTACACCCACTGACACCATTAATAGGGGCATTATTCCACCCGCTAATACCAATGTCGGGGCGCTATTCATCCTCCTACTTACTCCCACTGACCACCAAACCTGAGGCATTATCTACTCCTGATGATCACATTCCGACCCCTAAATCCTAAAAGGATAGTAAATTGCCCTTTGTTTAGAAAGTTTGGAGACCCCTGTACTAGAATCACAAGCCCATCCCTAAGAAAAGACATGGTAAGTAATATAATTAATAGCCACAAGGTGGCAATCTTTCACCAAAAGTGCAATCAAGTTATTATGGCAAGCACAGTGCAAAGCAATGCTCCTGACACCAATGCCAAACGCTCATTCTCACAGAAGGACAACTGTATACTTTACAGAATCCTATATGTAGTGGGAAAAATTACTCCAGCTGTAATCAGTGCAGCCCTGTAGAAGCTGGTCTTGGATGGCTTATATTATTAGACAGTGGTATATGTGAACATATCAAAATATTTTATAATTATATTTTATAATAAACTATCACAGTACACAAATATTGTGTGTGAATTTTGTGACATCTTATATGTCCGTGTGTGTTTATACACATACCGATACACAATTTTTTCCTATTTCACATTCATTTATTTATTTATTATTGTACTGTCAAATACTTTATTATATTTATGGTATACACACGTCACTTTTTTCACCATATTGGTTATGATATATGTGTGTTTCACACATGGTGTTTTTTTTTTTCTTCATCATCTTTTATCACCAGTATGAGATTTTTTATTTATTTAATCCCATACACGATAGTATTCCATGTGTGAAACATCAGGGTTCATCAAAGTGTTCTATTGACTAACGATCACCTGTGGGCTAATTGGTGAAACACCCCATTCACCTTTTTCCCCTCCTCTTTTTAAACACAATTTTTGTCATTGTTCACTAGCTATGAGTAAGCATCACATGATGTGAAACATGTGGGTAAGGATCTCGCGCCAATATAAAATATATATATATATATAAAATATATATAGAAAAGTGTGTTAAGCTGCTCCCCAAAAATTCAGAATCTGAATACAAAATGAAAAACAAAGACAGGGGGCGCTAGTGAGAAAAATAATAAATGAATAGTGAAACAAAATAGACAAAAAATCACAAAAATTCACAATTAAGTCTCAAATAAGTGCAATATATAACATCTATCCACATGGGGATATAAATGAATAAGTGCAATGATGCAATTACATGCATAAATTGGGAGTGGGATGGGGTAGTGGCGCCGCCCTACTTATAAACTGTATCAAGTTGTAATTGTGAACAGTGACCCTGAGGGGTGCGTAAATAAGTGTAGTGATAATAAAGCCAGCATAAATAGTGAAACCAGCAACTGAATACCAGCTAGATACTAAGTGTAATGACAGTGACTGAGTGCTGGCATGCAAAACTAAAAACACATACAGTGGTATAACAAACAGATAAACCAAACTGTGCTGTCACTGGTAGGCTGTAAACTAGCCTGTGTGTGTTTCCACTACGTGAGTGTTAGACACTCATATAAAAACCATAATCATAAGGAAATATATAATACAAAAAATCAATAATAAAGTGCAGTGAGAAAAACAATCTTCATAAGATAATAAATAAATAAAAATAGTCCAATGATATAGTGCAATAAGGGAGACAATCTTCATGAAAATAAATTATGACTAAGTACAAAGTCCATCCAAGGAATGAAAGAATCCGTGCTTGCAAAGGTGCACCTAAAAAGATGGGTGCTCAAATGAACATTGGTGAGAATTCCACGCAGTGATCACGGTGCTCCCCCTCTTGGGTCCCCACTCACCAGAGGCACTAACCCCTGCAGGGGTAAAGTGCAAGAAGTATGCCTCCAACGGCTCTGGGATCTCCCACGGCTCCTCTGTTGTACTTGGGGCCTCCTTCACTTCTTAATGGTGGTATACCGGATCCAGGGGTAAAAGTTGTTTTTATTGGTCCACAGTCCTCCGAAAAAACAAATACACTTGCATAGCGTAGTAGGTTTGAACAAACGCTGGTTTATTGACACTAGCAATAACATGCACAGTGTGTAGAATAATGATAAAAAATATTGGGCAATAAAAACAATAGAGCAAGGGTAATACTCTATATAAGGATAAAAACTAAAAACAAGAGTTGCAGGTGGAGTGGCTAACAGCTGCTAGCATTACTCCTATCGCCGCACTGCGTGTACCAGGAAGTGTCGGCAATAGCCTGGGAACGGCGTGCGTTCCACCAACGACCAACTGGAAACCGGAAGTGCGTGCGTGTGTGCGTGTATCCGCTTTACGCACGTTTCGTTCAGATACGCTTCTGAAGACGTATCTGAACGAAACGTGCGTAAAGCGGATACACGCACACACGCACGCACTTCCGGTTTCCAGTTGGTCGTTGGTGGAACGCACGCCGTTCCCAGGCTATTGCCGACACTTCCTGGTACACGCAGTGCGGCGATAGGAGTAATGCTAGCAGCTGTTAGCCACTCCACCTGCAACTCTTGTTTTTAGTTTTTAGTTTTTATCCTTATATAGAGTATTACCCTTGCTCTATTGTTTTTATTGCCCAATATTTTTTATTATTATTCTACAAACTGTGCATGTTATTGCTAGTGTCAATAAACCAGCGTTTGTTCAAACCTACTACGCTATGCAAGTGTATTTGTTTTTTCGGAGGACTGTGGACCAATAAAAACAACTTTTACCCCTGGATCCGGTATACCACCATTAAGAAGTGAAGGAGGCCCCAAGTACAACAGAGGAGCCGTGGGAGATCCCAGAGCCGTTGGAGGCATACTTCTTGCACTTTACCCCTGCAGGGGTTAGTGCCTCTGGTGAGTGGGGACCCAAGAGGGGGAGCACCGTGATCACTGCGTGGAATTCTCACCAATGTTCATTTGAGCACCCACCTTTTTAGGTGCACCTTTGCAAGCACGGATTCTTTCATTCCTTGGATGGACTTTGTACTTAGTCATAATTTATTTTCATGAAGATTGTCTCCCTTATTGCACTATATCATTGGACTATTTTTATTTATTTATTATCTTATGAAGATTGTTTTTCTCACTGCACTTTATTATTGATTTTTTGTATTATATATTTCCTTATGATTATGGTTTTTATATGAGTGTCTAACACTCACGTAGTGGAAACACACACAGGCTAGTTTACAGCCTACCAGTGACAGCACAGTTTGGTTTATCTGTTTGTTATACCACTGTATGTGTTTTTAGTTTTGCATGCCAGCACTCAGTCACTGTCATTACACTTAGTATCTAGCTGGTATTCAGTTGCTGGTTTCACTATTTATGCTGGCTTTATTATCACTACACTTATTTACGCACCCCTCAGGGTCACTGTTCACAATTACAACTTGATACAGTTTATAAGTAGGGCGGCGCCACTACCCCATCCCACTCCCAATTTACTCTTACCATTCCCCTTGGGGAATCGTTCTTGGGGGGCTGCAGCCTAACATCTCAATTTTTAATTTTTAATTTATTTTAATTCCATATTTTATTTTACATATTTATCTCATTGGAACCTATTGGTCCCACACCACATTTCACTGTACCTGTACCAGCCTTGGTGGGCCCTAAGCGCGGTTCATTCCCTTTTTCAAATTACATGCATAGACTTGAAGCATACAAAAAGAAAAAGAAAAAGGTGTCAAAGTGTCCATAAAACTTGAAATAAAGTGTTCAAAGGCTCCTTGTAATCCGCACTGTGCATGCAATAGAACAAAGAGAGGGTTTCCACCTTCACCGATAAAACACCCAGATAGTGCTAAATAAGGATGGCTCCTTACCACAAATTATTGACCTTTCTCGCTAGATAAAAGGTCAGAAAAGCTTGTTGTCACCATGGACAGATTGAAAACACCTGGAGTTTTCCTATGGATCAGCTTGTCAAGGCATAACAAAAGAGAGAGAGATACCGCCATGGCATAATAACGTTTTATTAAAATGACAAAGTTAAAACACAGTGCCGAGTGGCCCCTTACTTTGGGTGGTGCCCTCGTCCCGGCACTGAGGCTATAGGCTTGTAGGTCAAATGGATAAGTGGAGATGCGTCCGTGCTGGGGAGGCTAACAGCGTGCGCTCCACCTCTCACTGCTGAGAAACCAGCTGGAACGGAAAGTGCTGTGCGTGTTCACGTACCGCCTCGACGTACGTTTCAAATAATGTCGTCATCAGGAAGCGTTTTTCATGATGTGAAACATGTCAGCCACCTTTTTCCTTTTGTTCACTTCATTTTGACTGCATCGCATTGGTTGTTTTTTGGATTTTATTTCTATAATAAAGACATCGTTTTAAGGAGTGCGGCAGTCCAGGACCTTTTTCTATCCAATGCACCTGTGCATAGCCAGCACCCTTTTGGTTTAGTGGGACGGAAGCAAAGCCAAGGGATTAGCAGTTTTTAGAGCGGTATAATTTCTCACTGCCCCCATAGGAAGCCGCTTCCCGTGGGGGCACTCGTGTGTGCTCGTACCTGAGCCCCGCTGCTGCGTCCATTGACACAGACAGCAGGACGCAGGCCTGCCCCCTGCTCCCTCGTCACTGGTATGGATTGACAGCACTGGAAGCCAAGGGCACAGCAAAGCCAGCGAGACCCGAAATTGAGGGGAGAGAAGAGCAGCAGGCATGCACAGCGCTGGATAGAATGAGAACCACAACAAAACTCTGTATTCACACGATGTGACCAAAATTTTTAAATGGTTCCCCCCTGGGTCGAGTCCTGCCTACATCATTGCACTTATTCACATCATACGTGCAAGTGTATTCATCTCCATGTGAAATGGGAGTTTTTTTTATTTTATTCTTTTTAAAATAAACATTTTATCTACGATATCACACTATGTGGAACCTTTTTCAATTTTTGGTCACATGGTGTGAATACAGAGTTTCGTTGTGGTCCTCCTTCCATCCATGAGAAATCCATTTGTACTACATATTGGAAACCTGTTGAATACTTAATACCTGTTGATAAGGAGTGTTTTGTTTTGATCCAGGCCACATTTCTACATATATGGTATTTGTCACCACAAGCCTATATGACTTAAGAGGTATATACCCCTTTAAGTCCACACATTCCGGTAAGCCTCTGCACAGTTGGTGGTGGTCATTTTCTGTAAACACCTTTTCTTTACCATTTTCTTAGTGTGGTTCCAGCTATGTCAATCAGCTAATATTCTACATACATCAAGATTAGGGATTTTGTGTCCTTATATCTTAAAGCCTCGTACACACGGCCTGATTTACCGATGGGAAAACTGCGAGGAGAGCTTTTGGCCGGGAATGCCAGCCGTGTGTATGCTCCCTCGCAGTTTTTCCGACAGAAAAACTGCCAAAAACCGCCAGACAAAAAAAGAGAACCTGCTTTCCTTTTTCCTGCCGGGATTCCCAGCAGACTTTTTCCCGGAAGTTTTTGGCAGTTTTCCTACGGGAAAAACTGCGATGGAGCATACACACGGTCAGGATTCCTGACCAAAGCTCTCATCTGAGTTTTCCCGACGGGAAAACCGGCCTTGTGTACGGAGGAAAAGTTACTGAGCTGGTTCTCGGCTTTCCACTCGGAAATCCAGCTTGTGTGTACTAGGCATTAAGACTTTTTTTCACATTTTCTTGGTCTCTTCACGTTGGTGGACATTTGTTTTTCCTTTTCATAGGGACACATTTTTTTCACTTTATACAAATTGTTACACAATTTTGTATTAATTGATTGTATATTTGAGCACTGCAAATTATTTTATGTAACAGTTGAGTACTGTCCATCATAATTTGCACCAAAAAATACATTCTCAGGACAAGCTTTTGTGCACCCTGGGATGTCTTCAGGTGTGCCTAAACTGTAAAAAATTGTGTGCTGAGTCTACTCAAAAGAAATTGAGGCAACTATTTGCATCAGCTTTTTAAGTACTGTCAACTAAACTTATTTTTGTCTAACTCATTAGACTTTTCATGTTTTCAACTTAAAGCCAACTACATTTTTTTTCAATTTATAGACCATAGTGTTTTAAGTTAGGAATACATACCTTAACTTTTCTGGAACTATGGGCCAGATTCAGGTACAATTGCGGCGGCGCAACGTAACCCGTTTACGTTACACCGCCGCAAGTTTTCAGTGTAAGTGCCTGATTCTCAAAGCACTTACCTGTAAACTTGTGGCGGTGTAACGTAAACCCGTCCGGCGCAAGCCCGCCCAATTCAAATGGGGTGTGTACCATTTAAATTAGGCGCGCTCCCGCGCCTGACCTTCTGCGCATGCTCCGTTCGCAATTTTCCCAACGTGCTTTGCGCGAAATTACAGCGGCGCGACGTGTTTGTGAATCGCGACGTGCGTAACGTACTTACGCCAGAAAAAAATAAATTCAAAATCGACGCAGGAACGACGGCCATACTTTAACATGGTTGAGTAATTTTACACCATGTTAATAGCACACCTAACTTTGCGATGGGAAAAAAAGACTTGCGCCGACGTAACGAACGCAAAAACCTTTGTGGATCGCCGTAACTGCTAATTTGCATACCCGACGCTGGAAAACGACGCAAACTCCACCCAGCGGCGGCCGAGGTACTGCATCCTAACATCCGACGGTGTAAGTCAATTAAACCTGTCGGATCTTAGGGCTATCTATGCGGAGCTGATTCTATGAATCAGCCGCATAGATAGGACGAGAGATACGACGGTGTATCAGGAGATACGCCGTCGTATCTATTCTGTGAATCTGGCCCTATATTTTTAAGTAAAGCCAACTACATTTTTCCAGTTTATAGACCAGTGGTTCTCAACCTGGGGGTCGGGACTCCCTTGGGGGTCAAATGACAATTTGCCAGGGGTCACCAAATCCTGGGCTGTTCCTGAATCCCACACCGCTCTCCCTGCCCTTTAATGGCTGCCCAGCAGGGCTGTTCCTGGAGCCCATGGCCGCCCACTCAGCTTCTTTGCAGCCGCCCATTCAGTTCACGACATGGCTGGGGGGCAGAGACTAGGTGTCAGCTGGCTGGTAAGGAATGTGAAGTGGGAGGGGCTGGAGGAGACCCTATCTCCTGATTTGGGCATAGGTGTCACTGCTGCAGGACACCACAAAGTCGGAGACACAGTGAAGTCAAAGACATAGTGAGTAACACAACCTGTGATTATAGTTGCTATTAAAAGTCCCTAATACAGTTCTCAGATCAGCAGATGACCTTGATCAAGAGCACCTAATTTGGCTGATCAGAACTCTCCTTCTGTTGGAATAAAAAAGAGACCACATGGCAAAGTAAAATAGGGGGAGGAACAAAGAAAAAGGGAGAGAAAGAATATGAGAAAGAACAAGAGAGACGGCTAGAGAGAGGGATGGGGAAAAAAAACAAGAAATTGGGATTGGGAGAGATAAAAAGGGAAAGAAAGGAGAACAACAAGAAAGAGTGGTACATCCTAAAATGTACCATAAGGGGTTTTAATACTGTATGAGTGGAAGGGACTTGGGGAGCGCTAAATGTCTGTGGGTTAGGGGCGCAAATTACTTGTCTTGCCTTGGGTGCTGACAACCCACGCTACAAAAATAATTTTACTGCTAGGGGTCCCCACAACTTGGGAAATTTTATCAAGGGGTCACGGCACTAGAAGGTTGAGAACCACTGTTATAGACCATAGGTTCAAGTAAAGCCACCTAAATGTTTCCAGTTTATAGACCATAGGTTTAAGTAAAGTCAACAAAATGTTTCCAGTTTATAGAAAAGTTTAAGTTAGGAACACATACATAAACTTATTTCTTTCAAGTACTTATATAACACTGTTAATTTATGGAGTGCTTTACATATACAGTGATACCTCGGTTCACGAACTTAATTCGTGAACTGACTCTGGTCGTGAACCGTATTGGTCGCGAACCGAGGCACATTTTCCCATAGGGTTCAATGTAAATCCGGTTAATCCGTGCTGACCTTTTTTTGGGGGTTTTTGAAGCACAAAAATATGAAACAAATTACAATATACATTAGTACAGTATAGTAATGTATAAAGAGAGGACACTAACCTTGCTTGAGATGACTTCTGGCATGGAGGAAGGCAGGTGGGAGGCAGTTATTGTTTGGAGGGAGAGTCCCCCTCCATAAGGACATCAGGGGGATCTCCTTCAGGGGTTTTCTCTCTCCTTTGTCTCCTAGCTGCAGGCTCAGTTTTTCTGAAAAATCTGTCCAATGTCACTTGTCTCTTCCTGCGCTGCATAACCCTCCGGAAATGAGAGACCACATTATCATTCATGAGATTTAACACTCTGTTCACGACAGTTATGTTGGGGTGGTGCTTTTCAAAAAAATCATGGCACTCATTCCATTTTTGCATAATGGATTTTATGGCATCACTGCTAACCTCCTCCCTTTCTTCCTCTTCCTCAGTGGAATGCTCCTCAAGAAGTGCCTTCTGCTGCTCACTGTGGAGTTCAGAAAGTTCTTCCGTGGTCAGCTCCTCCCTATGTTCCTCAACAAGCTCTTCCACATCAGCACCATCAACATCCAGACCCATACTCTTGCCCATGGACACAATTTCCTCCACTACCTCTGCATCAGACCCTTCAAAGTCATGTTCACGTTCAGCGACACATTCTGGCCACAGTTTCCTCCAGGCTGAATTTAGGGTTCGGGGAGTGACCTCTTCCCAGGCTTTGTCAATGAGGTTAATGCAGTGGGCAACATTGAAATGTTTCTTCCAGAAGTCTTTCAAAGTCAAGGACGTCTCTTCAGTGACATTAAAACACCTAGTGAAGAGCGCCTTTGTGTACAGTTTCTTGAAGTTGCAGATGACTTGCTGGTCCATGGGCTGCAGAAGTGGTGTTGTGTTGGGGGGGAGGAACTTTACCTTGATGAAGTCATACTCAGCATCCATATCATCCACCAAGGCTGGAGGGTGTGCCGGGGCATTGTCCATCAGAAGAAGGCACCTTTCAGGCAGCTGGTTATCAGAAAGATATTTTCTGACGGTGGGTGCAAACACCTCGTGCAGCCATTCCATAAACAATTGCCTTGTGACCCAAGCTTTGGCATTGGCTCTCCACATGACGGGCAGTCTGGCCTTGTTCACATTTTGTTCCCTAAATGCACGAGGGGTCTGAGAATGGTACACCAGTAGTGGTTTAATTTTCAGATCGGCGCTATATCAATCCAATCAGGTTTTTCGCTTTTTGAAAACAGAGAAGATAGTTGGGCTAACCTAGCCGCTTGATAATATCTGAATAAGTTCGGAAGCCCTAGACCCCCCTGTGTTTTGGGCCCATAAAGGACATTTTGGGCCAGTCTATATCCCTTACCCGCCCAAATGAATTTAAGAATTTTGCCTTGAAATAATTTCAGTTGATCTTTTTTAATAGGTATCGGAAGGGATCTGAATAGGTAGAGCAGCCTGGGTAAAAGAGTCATCTTAATTGAGTTAATTTTACCTAACCATGAAATTTTATGTCGAGCCCATGTCTGAAGGTCTAATTCAAGTTTGCGAAACATAGGGGGGAAATTTGCCTGGTACAGTTGTTCAATTTTGGGGGTTAGGTTTATTCCTAAGTAACGTATAGATGATTCGGCCCATTTGAAATCAAAATGAGGTTTCAGACTTTCGACTATGGACGTTCGTGTGGATATATTAAGTGCCTGGGATTTATTCATGTTGACACGTAGCCCCGAAATATTCCCGAAAGACTCGAGTAAGTTACATAATTTGGGTAGAGACGTAGTCGGGGATGAGATAAAAAGGAGGAGATCATCCGCAAATAATGTGCATTTGTGAACTTGGGGTCCACAAGATACCCCTTTTATATCCGGCTCTGATCGGATAGCGATAGCTAATGTTTCAATTGCTATGGCAAAGACCAAAGGGGACAGGGGGCAGCCCTGTCTCGTACCTCTGGCAATAAAAATGGGATCTGAAAAATATCCCTGCAATTTAACCCTTGCCTTGGGCTCAGAATACAAGGACCTCAGAAGCCCTCGAAAATTCTCTCCAAAACCCCAACTCCGCAGCACCTCAAATAGATACTGCCAAGATAAGGAGTCGAAGGCCTTCTGAAGGTCCAATGACAGGAGGAGCCCCTCCTGAGGAGGACCCCCATCCCATCCCGACTGGAGAAATGATATAATGTCCACTGCTCGCCTCACCTGGTCTGGACCCGGTCTCCCTGGGATGAAGCCGACCTGATCTTTATGAACATAAAGGTGAATAAAAGAATTTAACCTATTAGCAAGAATTTTGGTCATTATTTTCAAATCATTGTTGATTAAGGAAATGGGCCTATAGTTTTCTACGTGTTCGAGATCTTTGTCTGGTTTGGGTATAACTGAAATAAACGCCTCATTCAGGTGAGAATGCAGGGCCTCACCCCCTCGCATCGAATTGAAAAATTTAGTGAGATGAGGAACTAGGGTTTCTGCAAAAGTTTTATAATATGGGGCAGAGAGGCCACCCGGTCCGGGAGCAGATCGACCCTGTAGGTTTTTGATCACCCCCATGGTTTCTTCCACAGAAATTGAAAATCGACATGGTTCTCATGTAAATTCGGAATAGGTAGATGATCCAAAAAGGACTTAATAACTAATTGTTTGGCTGTACCAGTCTTTTGGTAGAGGGTAGAATAGAAAGTCTGGAATTCTTGTAAAATACGCTTAGGGTTCAGGGTCGTGGTCCCATCTCGTGTTCTAATTTTAGGGAGTGCAAATGTGCGGAATCTCGGAGAGAGCTGATTGGCTAAAAATGTGTTCATTTTATCCTTGTGTAAATAGAATCTTGCATTGCTCCAGTTTAAGGACTTTTCAGCACTAACTGTGAGTGATAAATTCAAAGCTAATCTAGCAGTGTCAAGCTGTGCGACCTGAACCTTTGTCTGGTCTTCTTTATGCTTTCTACATAAGGTCATAAAATCCTTTTCCAATTTAGCTACCTCCGCCTTTTTTTCTTTTTTTCGTTTAGAGGCTATCTGAATTATTTTACCGCGGATGGTAGCTTTGTGAGCCGCCCAAAGCAGCTCAGCCGAGATTCCATCAACATTATTTAATGTATTCTTTTAAGGCCTTGTTAATTTCCGAAACTACATTTGGATCGTTAAGGAGGGATTCATTTAATTTCCAATGAGATTTGTGGGGATCCAAAATTTGTGTTTGTATAGAGCAAACAACCATGGAGTGATCCGAGAGAGGCGTGTCTTTTATGGTAGCTTTAGTAACTGAGGGGATATGTATAGTTGAAATGAGTATATGATCAATCCTGGAATATGATTTATGTGGGTTTGAAAAATGGGTATAATCCCTTTTAGTTGGATTAAGTTCCCTCCAAATGTCTACCAGATTTTGTTGAAATATTAGTTTTGCAATGTGAGAGCTGGCTCTAACTGGGCGTGTCAGCCGTGTCGCTAAGGGTTTAGATTTGTCTAAACTTTGGTCAAAAAGCTATATTAGAGTCACCTCCACACACTATTGTCCCCTCTAGGAGAGGTTCCAGAGTGGCAAACATGGCTTGAAAAAATTTCGTCTGACCTCTATTGGGGGCATAGTATGAGATGAAGGAGAACAATTGATCATTCAACTCTCCCTTGACCAAGAGAAATCTGCCATCTGGGTCCCTATGTGTCAAAAGAGAATTGAATTTGCAGGTCTTCGAAAAAAGGATCGCCACCCCTCTAGTCTTGTCCTCAGCGTTCGCTAAAAAAAATTGGGGAAATTGAGAATGAATAAAGAAGGGAGCGTAACTTGTTGGAAAATGGGTCTCCTGCAAAAGGACAACCGATATTTTCTGGGAGTGGTAAGATTGGAATACCTTCCTTCTCTTAACAGGTGAGTTCAATCCCTGAACATTATGTGAGGTTATTCTCAAAGTGATAGGAGGTGCGGAGTTATTTGGTGTAGCCATTGTGGGAGAAAAAGGATGAGATGATCATATCACTTACCCAAAATGGAGAGAGGCTTGGGAGAGACGAGCGAGAGCTATGTACTGGACCTGGACCCAGGGCATGACAAAATCGACTTAGTATGAGCAATCTGGCAATCAAGAAAAATAAGTTAGAATAGAAAAAGATAGAAAGAAGAAAAGAGAGTAAGAACTAACATCTCGTGAAGTGAAATAAACTAGACCAACGAAAGTAGGAGGGAGAAAAGTCCATCCCACCTTCGTTATTCAGGAAACTAATGTAGCCCAAAACAAGGGCTACTAGACCAGCCCCCGACAGTGAAAAACCCACCGTCCTGGAGTGATCGGAGGCATAGTGCATCTGCCTCAACCCCAACCAACCCTTAGAGCGAACAGGCAAATTAAACAACGGCGGAATACGCTCTAATCAAAAACTATAACATTTCATGTAATAATATACGGATCACGGTCAATGCGATCAAATTAACAACAGTGTAAATCTATCATATCTGAAAGGCGCCAGACATTTAACAATACTTTCCTCTTGTCTATTTAAAGAGCTGCATGTAACCTATATACCACTGTATACACGCATTAAAGAAACATTCTTTCTTCCCCTGTTTTTTTTTTTCCCCCTCTTTTCCTTTCCCCTCACCCTCTCTCATATAAACACATACACATATGTATATGAATACATCCATAAATATGCCCACTCATATACCTATACCTACTCCCACACATAGACCTATGAACATACATACACACACACATACCTACTTAAACATCCAATCACCCATACACACCCATATACACACGCACATATATACACATACTCCTTCATGTACCAACACAATATGAGAGAAATAAAATAAGGAGAATGGCAAAAATAAAAAGGTGCTGATCAGAAAGTCTTTCTATAAGAGGAAATATATAAATAATTTTTTTTTTTTTTGCAATAGGTGGTGAAACAAAGAGTCACATGGGTCCCCAGCCACGGATAGGAGACCCAACTTAGTGAGACCCGGAAGGTGTCTAACTAGCAGAAAGAGAATAAAGTCTAGGTGAAGTTCTTAATTCAGGTATTTGTTGGATCCTTGGTGCGTCTGCTTTTAGTCTTCTTCCAGGTAGGAGAAATAGGACTGGTGGGGGTGGGACGCTTAGATGACCCTGCTTGTAAATTTGAAGTGTCCATTGCTGAGTCCAGTGAAATGAACTTTAGTGCAAGTAGGATTTTCTCGCCTTCAGAGAGAGTGGTAAAAGCATAGGTTTTGCCTTTATACGCAAATTTTAAAGCAAAGGGAAAAGCCCAGCAATATTTTATTTCTTTCTGTATCAAGGTTACTAGCATTGGTTTTAGTGTTCTGCGTTTTTGTATAGTCGCGAGGGAGATGTCGGCAAAAATTTGAATGTCATGTCCTTGGAATGAGATGCGGGGTTGTTGACGAGAAATTCTCATAATCTCTTCTTTCACAGTATAGTAATGTGGTTTCACCACTATGTCCCCAGGTAATCCATCCTTTCTCAGTGGGCCCAGAGATCTATGAGCTCTATCCAGCTCTAGTTTGTGTGTGGCAATAGAGGGGAGCAGGCTTTTGATAAAATCCTGGATAGCTTTGGGGATGTCCGTGATAGACTCAGGGAGACCCCTGACCCTAAAATTGTCCCTTCTGGAGCGGTTCTCAAGGTCATCTATTCTGTCCAGGGCCACATCCAGTTGCTCTTGTAAGGACTGTATTTGGTCAGTATTTTGATTGGCTCTGGAGACAGTAATGTCCAGCTTATTCTCTATTATCTCCATCCTGGAGCCCAAGTTCTGGAAGTCAGAGCGTATTTCATTTGTAATGATAATGGCTGTTTGAGCAAGTCCCCGCTCAAGTAGTTCAGAAAATTTCAGAAAAAGTTCCCCTGCATTCTGGGGAGTCACAAAGTCAGCATTCCCTGAGGGGATAGTGTTGATAACATGTACTGGTGATGATTCCTGAGGGAAGCCAGCATAATGAGATAATGGGGATTCCACTGTGACTTCTGAGGTGGAAAGTGGTGCTGATATGTGGCCTGAGGTACATTGGACAGTCTGAGGGGGAAGGTTTAATGTAGCTGGAGAGATTACCTGTCTCACCTCAGGACATCCCCCCCGCATAAGACGCCTGTGTCTGAGGTACAGCCACCATCTTGGATTCGGCCCGAATCTCCAACGCCGTGTAGCTCGGTTCCAGGCCCTTCCGGACCGCGCTACTGTACATGGGGATGTTGGCGGGATGTTCCCCTATCGAATCCGCCGTGTCTGGGCTGTCGCACCGCCGTGAATCCGGTGCTAGGGCTGGGTGATGGCTGTGACAGAGCGGAGCTCCTGGCTTAAGCGGCCATCTTAGGAGCCTCCGCGCATGCGCCTCTATGAGGTGTTTTCTGTGAGGCGTTTTCTGTGAGGTAAATACCTTCATACACACAGCTGTGAGGTAGTTGTGAGGTGTTTTCTGTGAGGTGTTTTCTGTGAGGTAAATACCTTCATACACACAGTTGTGAGGTAGTTGTGAGGTGTTTTCTGTGAGGTGTTTTCTGTGAGGTAAATACCTTCATACACACAGTTGTGAGGTAGTTGTGAGGTGTTTTCTGTAAGGTAAATACCTTCATTTGAAGGACAAGTATTCAAAAAAAATTCCTCAATTTCTGCTGTGTTTACAGAGAGCCTGCAAACCAAACAATTGGTTTCCTAGGAGACGCTGAGGAGTTTAATAACACCTCACAAACAGCTGTGAGGTGAGTTGGCTCCTCCCACACAAGGCTGAGGGAACTTTCCTCTTAGAGTGTGTTTGCATATGTTTACATTGGTTTCCTAGGAGACGCTGAGGTAAAAACCTTCATACACACATCTGTGAGGGCTTTCAATAGCTCCTCCCACTGTGAGGTGATATGGCTCAGTTTTTTTGGCTCTGCGTAACTTCTGCATGCTCTGCATATAGCAACCAGTCCATAGCAACCACTCCATAGCAACCAGTCCATAGCAACCACTCCATAGCAACCACTCCATAGCAACCACTCCATAGCAACCAGTCCATAGCAACCACTCCATAGCAACTGTCCATAGCAACCCTCCATAGCAACCAGTCCATAGCAACCAGTCCATAGCAACCGTCCATAGCAACCAGTCCATACCAACCAGTCCATAGCAACCACTCCATAGCAACCACTCCATAGCAACCACTCCATAGCAACCACTCCATAGCAACCAGTCCAAAGCAACCAGTCCATAGCAACCATCCATAGCAACCAGTCCATAGCAACCAATCCAGAGCAACCGTCCATAGCAACCAGTCCATAGCAACCAGTCCATAGCAACCAGTCCATAGCAACCGTCCATAGCAACCGTCCATAGCAACCATTCCATAGCAACCAGTCCATAGCAACCAGTCCATAGCAACCAGTCCATTGCAACCGTCCATAGCCATCAGTCCATAGCAACCCTCCATAGCAACCACTCCATAGCAACCACTCCATAGCAACCACTCCATAGCAACCACTCCATAGCAACCAGTCCAAAGCAACCAGTCCATAGCAACCATCCATAGCAACCAGTCCATAGCAACCAATCCATAGCAACCAGTCCATAGCAACCAGTCCATAGCAACCAGTCCATAGCAACCAGTCCATAGCAACCGTCCATAGCAACCGTCCATAGCAACCAGTCCATAGCAACCAGTCCATAGCAACCAGTCCATAGCAACCAGTCCATTGCAACCGTCCATAGCCATCAGTCCATAGCAACCAGTCCATAGCAACCCTCCATAGCAACCAGTCCATAGCAACCACTCCATAGCAACCACTCCATAGCAACCACTCCATAGCAACCACTCCATAGCAACCCTCCATAGCAACCAGTCCAAAGCAACCAGTCCAAAGCAACCAGTCCATAGCAACCAGTCCATAGCAACCCGTCCATAGCCATCAGTCCATAGAAACCAGTCCATAGCAACCGTCCATAGCAACCGTCCATAGAAACCAGTCCATAGCAACCAGTCCATAGCAACCGTCCATAGCAACCACTCCATAGCAACCACTCCATAGCAACCACTCCATAGCAACCAGTCCATAGCAACCCTCCATAGCAACCCTCCATAGCAAACAGTCCAAAGCAACCAGTCCAAAGCAACCAGTCCATAGCAACCCTCCATAGCAACCAGTTTTTGATGGGGCAAATAGGATGGTGCAGTTTTGATGGTGCAGTTTTGATGGGGTAGTTTTTGATGGAGCAGTTTTTGATGGGGCAATGGACCGAACTGGATCGACACACTGTTGGATCACATTTACATCTCCAGGGGCACCGTCTCCAGTCAGGAGTATTGGTGGAGGCAAGACCACGTCGCACAATTTCCCCAGAAATTGTATCTTTTCTAGTTCTTATTATTCTTATTATAGCCAAATTTGCCACCCTAACTACTCCCACAGTTTTTACACTACATAGACGAGTATATATACAATATATCGAATCGTGCGGATTGTTCCCGATCGGTGGGCTATTACCTTGTGGAACGTTTCGCCGAATCGTTCGCGAAATATCGTAATTTTTGCGGCAAAATTTTCCCATAGGAATGAATGGGGAGAGCTAGAGTGTGAAATGTCAAAAACGGAAAAATCAGCACATGATTTGTAAACTGCGACCACTCCCTCATTTTCAAGCCGACCTACACAAATCTTATATCAAAACGTTCAGCTATCCCTGCTGCCACCACACGTGTTCACGGCTAAGCGATTGATCAAACCGTTTTCACAATATGATAATTTGTTTGCAACTTACGCCATCCATTATTTCAATGGAAGTCAATGGAGGTCAAAGTTTAGAAAACGAAAATCTGCTTTGGAATTTGTAAACTGCGACTGTGCCTTCAATTGTATGATTTCAGAGACATACTATACATCAAAATGTAGGTCTGTGTCTTGTGATTCGTGAAATATAAAGATATTCACTGTACGATTTATAGTTTTTAAAATACAACCATTTGAACAGGACATGCATTAAAAATAAAAACCTCAATTTCTGCTGTGTTTACAGAGAGGCTGCAAACCAAACAATTGGTTTCTTAGGAGACGCTGAGGAGTTTAACAACTGCTCACAAACAGCTGTGAGGTGAGTTGGCTCCTCCCACACAAGGCTGAGGGAACTTTCCTCTGCTTAGCTGCTTGCATATGTTTACATTGGTTTCCTAGGAGACGCTGAGGTAAAAACCTTCATACACACATCTGTGAGGGCTTTCAATAGCTCCTCCCACACACTGTGAGGTGATATGGCTCAGTTTTGTTTGGCTCTGTGTAACTTCTGCATGCTCTGCATATAGCAACCATCCATAGCAACCAGTCCATAGCAACCAGACCATAACAAACCTCCATAGCAACCAGTCCATAGCAACCAGTCCATGGCAACCAGACCATAGCAACCCTCCATAGCAACCCTCCATAGCAACCACTCCATAGCAACCGTCTATAGCAACGAGTCCATAGCAACCAATCCAGAGCAACCGTCAATACCAATCAGTCCATAGCAACCAGTCCATAGCAACCATCCATAGCAACCAGTCCATAGCCATCAGTCCATAGCAACCCTCCATAGCAACCAGTCCATAGCAACCACTCCATAGCAACCACTCCATAGCAACCACTCCATAGCAACCACTCCATAGCAACCGTCCACAGCAACCAGTCCATAGCAACCCGTCCATAGCAACCCGTCCATAGCCATCAGTCCATAGCCATCAGTCCATAGCCATCAGTCCATAGCAACCAGTTTTTGATGGGGCAAATAGGATGGTGCAGTTTTGATGGTGCAGTTTTTGATGGGGCAATGGATCGAACTGGATCGACACATGGTTGGATCACATTTATATCTCCAGGGGCACCGTCTCCAGTCAGGACTATTGGTGGAGGCAAGACCACGCCACACAATTTCCCCAGGAATTGTATCTTTTCTAGTTCTTATTATTATAGCCAAAATTTGCCACCCTAACTCCTCCCACAGTTTTTACACTACATAGACGAGTAATATATCGAATCATGCGGATTGTTCCCGATCGGTGGGCTATTACCTTGTGGAACGTTTCGCCGAATCGTTCGCGAAATATCGTCATTTTTGCGGCGAAATTTTCCCATAAGAATGAATGGGGAGAGCTAGAGTGTGGGATTTCTAAAAATTTAAAATCAGCACATGATTTGTAAACTGCGACCACTCCCTCATTTTCAAGCCGACCTACACAAATCTTATATCAAAACGTTCAACTATGCCTGCTGCCACCACACGTGTTCACGGCTAAGTGATTGATCAAACCGTTTTCACAATATGATAATTTGTTTGCAACCTACGCCATCCATTATTTCAATGGAAGTCAATGGAGGTCAAAGTTTAGAAAACCAAAATCAGCTTTGGAATTTGTAAACTGCAACTGTGCCTTGAATTTTATGATTTTAGAGACAAACTATACATCAAAATGTAGGTCTGGGTCTTGTGATTCGTAAAATATAAAGATATTTGCTGTACGATTTATAGTTTTTAAAATACAACCATTTGAAGGACAAGTATTAAAAAAATAAAGCAAGAATCTGAGTCTCTGCTTAGAGTGTGTTTGCATATGTTTACAATGGTTTCCTAGGAGACGCTGATTTAATTAAAACTCCTCACGCACAGCTGTAAGGGGATTCTATAGCACCTCCCACACAGTTGTGAGGTAGTTATGAGGTGTTTTCTGTGAGGTGTTTTCTGTGAGGTAAATACCTTCATACACACAGCTGTGAGGTAGTTGTGAGGTGTTTTCTGTGAGATGTTTTCTGTGAGGTGTTTTCTGTGAGGTAAATACCTTCATACACACAGTTGTGAGGTGTTTTCTGTGAGGTGTTTCTGTGAGGTAAATACCTTCATTTGAAGGACAAGTATTCAAAAAAAATTCCTCAATTTCTGCTGTGTTTACAGAGAGCCTGCAAACCAAACAATTGGTTTCCTAGGAGACGCTGAGGAGTTTAATAACACCTCACAAACAGCTGTGAGGTGAGTTGGCTCCTCCCACACAAGGCTGAGGGAACTTTCCTCTGCTTAGCTGCTTGCATATGTTTACATTGGTTTCCTAGGAGACGCTGAGGTAAAAACCTTCATACACACATCTGTGAGGGCTTTCAATAGCTCCTCCCACACACTGTGAGGTGATATGGCTCAGTTTTGTTTGGCTCTGTGTAACTTCTGCATGCTCTGCATATAGCAACCATCCATAGCAACCAGTCCATAGCAACCAGACCATAACAAACCTCCATAGCAACCAGTCCATAGCAACCAGTCCATGGCAAGCAGACCATAGCAACCCTCCATAGCAACCCTCCATAGCAACCACTCCATAGCAACCGTCTATAGCAACGAGTCCATAGCAACCAATCCAGAGCAACCGTCAATACCAATCAGTCCATAGCAACCAGTCCATAGCAACCATCCATAGCAACCAGTCCAAAGCAACCAGTCCATAGCAACCGTCCATAGCAACCAGTCCATAGCAACCAGTCCATAGCAACCAATCCAGAGCAACCACTCCATAGCAACCAGTCCATAGCAACCACTCCATAGCAACCATTCCATAGCAACCCCTCCATAGCAACCACTCCATAGCAACCAGTCCATAGCAACCAGTCCATAGCAACCGTCTGTAGCAACCCTTGCATAGCCATCAGTCCATAGAAACCAGTCCATAGCAACCCTCCATAGCAACCAGTCCATAGCAACCCTCCATAGCAACCGCTCCATAGCAACCCATCCATAGCAACCGCTCCATAGCAACCCATCCATAGCAACCCATCCATAGAAACCGGTCCATAGCAACCGTCCATAGCAACCAGTCAATAGCAACCGTCCCTAGCAACCAGTCCATAGCAACCAGTCCATAGCAACCACTCCATAGCAACCACTCCATAGCAACCACTCCATAGCAACCAGTCCAAAGCAACCAGTCCATAGCAACCGTCCATAGCAACCAATCCATAGCAACCAGTCCATAGCAACCAGTCAATAGCAACCATCCATAGCAACCAGTCCATAGCAACCAATCCAGAGCAACCGTCCATAGCAACCACTCCACAGCAACCAGTCCATAGCAACCACTCCATAGCAACCACTCCATAGCAACCAGTCCATAGCAACCCTCCATAGCAACCGTCTATAGCAACCAGTCCATAGCAACCAGTCCATAGCAATCAGTCCATAGCAACCAGTCCACAGCAACCGTCCATAGCAACCCGTCCATAGCCATCAGTCCATAGAAACCAGTCCATAGCAACCCTCCATAGCAACCAGTCCATAGCAACCCTCCATAGCAACCAGTCCATAGCAACCAGTCCATAGCAACCAGTCCATAGCAACCGGACCATAGCAACCGGACCATAGCAACCGTCCATAGCAACCGTCCATAGCAACCACTCCATAGCAACCGTCCATAGCAACCATTCCATAGCATCCAGTCCAAAGCAACCAGTCCATAGCAACCAGTCCATAGCCATCAGTCCATAGCAACCCTCCATAGCAACCAGTCCATAGCAACCCTCCATAGCACCCAGTCCATAGCAACCGTCCATAGCAACCAGTCCGTAGCAACCACTCCATAGCAACCACTCCATAGCAACCAGTCCATAGCAACCACTCCATAGCAACTGTCCATAGCAACCCTCCATAGCAACCAGTCCATAGCAACCAGTCCATAGCAACCGTCCATAGCAACCCGTCCATAGCAACCAGTCCATACCAACCAGTCCATAGCAACCAGTCCATAGCAACCACTCCATAGCAACCAGTCCCTAGCAACCACTCCATAGCAACCACTCCATAGCAACCACTCCATAGCAACCGTCTATAGCAACCAGTCCAAAGCAACCAGTCCATAGCAACCATCCATAGCAACCAGTCCATAGCAACCAATCCAGAGCAACCGTCCATAGCAACCAGTCCATAGCAACCAGTCCATAGCAACCATTCCATAGCAACCCTCCATAGCAACCAGTCCATAGCAACCAGTCCATAGCAACCAGTCCATTGCAACCGTCCATAGCCATCAGTCCATAGCAACCCTCCATAGCAACCAGTCCATAGCAACCACTCCATAGCAACCACTCCATAGCAACCACTCCATAGCAACCACTCCATAGCAACCACTCCATAGCAACCCTCCATAGCAACCAGTCCAAAGCAACCAGTCCATAGCAACCAGTCCATAGCAACCCGTCCATAGCAACCCGTCCATAGCAACCCGTCCATAGCCATCAGTCCATAGAAACCAGTCCATAGCAACCGTCCATAGCAACCAGTCCATAGCAACCAGTCCATAGCAACCGTCCATAGCAACCACTCCATAGCAACCACTCCATAGCAACCAGTCCATAGCAACCCTCCATAGCAACCCTCCATAGCAAACAGTCCAAAGCAACCAGTCCAAAGCATCCAGTCCAAAGCAACCAGTCCAAAGCAACCAGTCCATAGCAACCCTCCATAGCAACCCTCCATAGCAACCACTCCATAGCAACCGTCTATAGCAACCAGTCCATAGCAACCAATCCAGAGCAACCGTCAATACCAATCAGTCCATAGCAACCAGTCCATAGCAACCATCCATAGCAACCAGTCCAAAGCAACCAGTCCATAGCAACCGTCCATAGCAACCAGTCCATAGCAACCAGTCCATAGCAACCAATCTAGAGCAACCACTCCATAGCAACCAGTCCATAGCAACCATTCCATAGCAACCCCTCCATAGCAACCACTCCATAGCAACCAGTCCATAGCAACCAGTCCACAGCAACCGTCCATAGCAACCCGTCCATAGCCATCAGTCCATAGAAACCAGTCCATAGCAACCCTCCATAGCAACCAGTCCATAGCAACCCTCCATAGCAACCAGTCCATAGCAACCAGTCCATAGCAACCGGACCATAGCAACCGGACCATAGCAACCGGACCATAGCAACCGTCCATAGCAACCACTCCATAGCAACCGTCCATAGCAACCATTCCATAGCAACCCTCCATAGCATCCAGTCCAAAGCAACCAGTCCATAGCAACCAGTCCATAGCCATCAGTCCATAGCAACCCTCCATAGCAACCAGTCCATAGCAACCCTCCATAGCACCCAGTCCATAGCAACCGTCCATAGCAACCAGTCCGTAGCAACCACTCCATAGCAACCACTCCATAGCAACCAGTCCATAGCAACCACTCCATAGCAACTGTCCATAGCAACCCTCCATAGCAACCAGTCCATAGCAACCAGTCCATAGCAACCGTCCATAGCAACCCGTCCATAGCAACCAGTCCATACCAACCAGTCCATAGCAACCACTCCATAGCAACCAGTCCCTAGCAACCAGTCCATAGCAACCACTCCATAGCAACCACTCCATAGCAACCGTCTATAGCAACCAGTCCAAAGCAACCAGTCCATAGCAACCATCCATAGCAACCAGTCCATAGCAACCAATCCAGAGCAACCGTCCATAGCAACCAGTCCATAGCAACCAGTCCATAGCAACCAGTCCATAGCAACCCTCCATAGCACCCAGTCCATAGCAACCGTCCATAGCAACCAGTCCGTAGCAACCACTCCATAGCAACCACTCCATAGCAACCAGTCCATAGCAACCACTCCATAGCAACTGTCCATAGCAACCCTCCATAGCAACCAGTCCATAGCAACCAGTCCATAGCAACCGTCCATAGCAACCCGTCCATAGCAACCAGTCCATACCAACCAGTCCATAGCAACCACTCCATAGCAACCAGTCCCTAGCAACCAGTCCATAGCAACCACTCCATAGCAACCACTCCATAGCAACCGTCTATAGCAACCAGTCCAAAGCAACCAGTCCATAGCAACCATCCATAGCAACCAGTCCATAGCAACCAATCCAGAGCAACCGTCCATAGCAACCAGTCCATAGCAACCAGTCCATAGCAACCAGTCCATAGCAACCGTCCATAGCAACCATTCCATAGCAACCCTCCATAGCAACCAGTCCATAGCAACCAGTCCATAGCAACCAGTCCATTGCAACCGTCCATAGCAACCATTCCATAGCAACCCTCCATAGCAACCAGTCCATAGCAACCAGTCCATAGCAACCAGTCCATAGCAACCAGTCCATTGCAACCGTCCATAGCCATCAGTCCATAGCAACCCTCCATAGCAACCAGTCCATAGCAACCACTCCATAGCAACCACTCCATAGCAACCACTCCATAGCAACCACTCCATAGCAACCAGTCCAAAGCAACCAGTCCAAAGCAACCAGTCCATAGCAACCAGTCCATAGCAACCCGTCCATAGCCATCAGTCCATAGAAACCAGTCCATAGCAACCGTCCATAGCAACCGTCCATAGAAACCAGTCCATAGCAACCAGTCCATAGCAACCAGTCCATAGCAACCGTCCATAGCAACCACTCCATAGCAACCACTCCATAGCAACCAGTCCATAGCAACCCTCCATAGCAACCCTCCATAGCAAACAGTCCAAAGCAACCAGTCCAAAGCAACCAGTCCAAAGCAACCAGTCCATAGCAACCAGCCCATAGAAACCCTCCATAGCAACCCTCCATAGCAACCACTCCATAGCAACCGTCTATAGCAACCAGTCCATAGCAACCAATCCAGAGCAATCGTCAATACCAATCAGTCCATAGCAACCAGTCCATAGCAACCATCCATAGCAACCAGTCCAAAGCAACCAGTCCATAGCAACCAGTCCATAGCAACCAGTCCATAGCAACCAGTCCATAGCAACCAGTCCATAGCAACCAATCTAGAGCAACCACTCCATAGCAACCAGTCCATAGCAACCATTCCATAGCAACCCCTCCATAGCAACCACTCCATAGCAACCAGTCCATAGCAACCGTCTGTAGCAACCCTTCCATAGCCATCAGTCCATAGAAACCAGTCCATAGCAACCCTCCATAGCAACCAGTCCATAGCAACCCTCCATAGCAACCGCTCCATAGCAACCCATCCATAGCAACCGCTCCATAGCAACCCATCCATAGCAACCCATCCATAGCAACCGTCCATAGCAACCAGTCCATAGCAACCAGTCAATAGCAACCGTCCCTGGCAACCAGTCCATAGCAACCACTCCATAGCAACCACTCCATAGCAACCACTCCATAGCAACCACTCCATAGCAACCAGACCAAAGCAACCAGTCCAAAGCAACCAGTCCATAGCAACCGTCCATAGCAACCAATCCATAGCAACCAGTCCATAGCAACCAGTCAATAGCAACCATCCATAGCAACCAGTCCATAGCAACCAATCCAGAGCAACCGTCCATAGCAACCACTCCACAGCAACCAGTCCATAGCAACCACTCCATAGCAACCACTCCATAGCAACCAGTCCATAGCAACCTTCCATAGCAACCGTCTATAGCTACCAGTCCATAGCAACCAGTCCATAGCAATCAGTCCATAGCAACCAGTCCACAGCAACCGTCCATAGCAACCCGTCCATAGCCATCAGTCCATAGAAACCAGTCCATAGCAACCCTCCATAGCAACCAGTCCATAGCAACCCTCCATAGCAACCAGTCCATAGCAACCAGTCCATAGCAACCAGTCCATAGCAACCGGACCATAGCAACCGGACCATAGCAACCGGACCATAGCAACCGTCCATAGCAACCACTCCATAGCAACCGTCCATAGCAACCATTCCATAGCAACCCTCCATAGCATCCAGTCCAAAGCAACCAGTCCATAGCAACCAGTCCATAGCCATCAGTCCATAGCAACCCTCCATAGCAACCAGTCCATAACAACCCTCCATAGCACCCAGTCCATAGCAACCGTCCATAGCAACCAGTCCGTAGCAACCACTCCATAGCAACCACTCCATAGCAACCCATCCATAACAACCAGTCCATAGCAACCCTCCATAGCAACCAGTTTTTGATGGGGCAAATAGGATGGTGCAGTTTTGATGGGGTAGTTTTTGATGGAGCAGTTTTTGATGGGGCAATGGACCGAACTGGATCGACACACTGTTGGATCACATTTACATCTCCAGAGGCACCGTCTCCAGTCAAGAGTATTGGTGGAGGCAAGACCACGTCGCACAATTTCCCCAGAAATTGTATCTTTTCTAGTTCTTAGTATTCTTATTATAGCCAAATTTGCCACCCTAACCCCTCCCACAGTTTTTACACTACATAGACGAGTAATATATCGAATCATGCGGATTGTTCCCGATCGGTGGGCTATTACCTTGTGGAACGTTTCACCGAATCGTTCACGAAATATCGTAATTTTTGCGGCGAAATTTTCCCATAGGAATGAATGGGGAGGGCTAGAGTGTGAAATGTCAAAAACGGAAAAATCAGCACATGATTTGCAAACTGCGACCACAACCTCATTTTCAAGCCGACCTACACAAATCTTATATCAAAACGTTCAGCTATCCCTGCTGGCACTACATGTGTTCATGGCTAAGTGATTGACCAAACCGTTTTCACAATATGATAATTTGTTTGCAACCTACGCCATCCATTATTTCAATGGAAGTCAATGGAGGTCAAAGTTTAGAAAACTAAAATCTGCTTTGGAATTTGTAAACTGCGACTGTGCCTTCAATTTTATTATTTCAGAGACATACTATACATCAAAATGTAGGTCTGGGTCTTGTGATTCGTAAAATATAAAGATATTCGTTGTACGATTTATAGTTTTTAAAATACAACTATTTGAACAGGACATGTATTAAAAAACAATCCTCAATTTCTGCTGTGTTTACAGAGAGGCTGCAAACCAAACAATTGGTTTCCTAGGAGACGCTGAGGAGTTTAATAACTCCTCCCAAACAGCTGTGAGGTGAGATGGCTCCTCCCACACAAGGCTGAGGGAACTTCCCTCTGCTTAACTGTTTGCATATGTTTATATTGGTTTCCTAGGAGACGCTGAGGTAAAAACCTTCATACACACATCTGTGAGGGCTTTCTATAGCTCCTCCCACACACTGTGAGGTGATATGGCTCAGTTTTTTTTGGCTCTGCGTAACTTCTGCATGCTCTGTCCATAGCACCTAGACCATAGCAAACCTCCATAGCAACCAGTCCATAGCAACCAGACCATAGCAACCAGTCCATAGCAACTGTCCATAGCAACCATTCCATAGCAACCCTCCATAGCAACCACTCCATAGCAACCAGTCCATAGCAACCACTCCATAGCAACCACTCCATAGCAACCACTCCATAGCAACCACTCCATAGCAACTGTCCATAGCAACCACTCCATAGCAACCGGACCGTAGCAACCGTCCATAGGAACCAGTCCATAGCAACCCGTCCATAGCAACCAGTCCATAGCAACCAGTCCATAGCAACCAGTCCATAGCAACCACTCCATAGCAACTGTCCATAGCAACCACTCCAAAGCAACCGGACGGTAGCAACCGTCCATAGCAACCAGTCCATAGCAACCCGTCCATAGCAACCAGTCCATAGCAACCGTCCATAGCAACCACTCCATAGCAACCACTTCATAGCAACCAGTCCATAGCAACCAGTCCATAGCAACCCGTCCATAGCCATCAGTCCATAGCAACCCTCCATAGCAACCGGTCCATAGCAAACCTCCATAGCAACCAGTCCAGAGCAACCATCTATAGCAACCAGTCCAGAGCAACCGTCTATAGCAACCAGTCCAAAGCAACCAGTCCATAGTAACCAGTCCATAGCAACCAGTCCATAGCAACCGTCTATAGCAACCCTCTATAGCAACGTTTCTCAACCAGTGTGCCGCGGCACACTGGTGTGCCGTGAAGAGTCCCCAGGTGTGCCGCGGCAAAATGACCCCAAATATTGTAACACTACTGCTGGGCATTTGTCTTTACAGCGGTGCCGGTCGGCTGTGTAAAACTCACTTCCCGGCACTCGGGAAGCTGTGCTGGCTGTACGGGCCTCCCGACCGCGTCTTGCCAACCGAATACGTCATCGGTTGCTATGGGAGGGTCGGACGCACGCACTGCTTCTGTGACGTGAGAGCCGCGGGAACTGTCCTGAACTCTGCCTGGCGCGCTTTTCCCTGAGGGGGAAGAAGAAAGAGTAGAGAGCCACAGTGACCGACACTGCTCCCCTGCCTGCAGATATGGCCACCCGCTCAGAGAGGGAGAAGGCCCTGAAGCTGAATGAGCAGCACCAGGCCATCCTGTCTCGTATGCTGAGGGAGGAGGACAAGTACTGCGCTGACTGCGAGGCCAAGGGTAAGGTGGTGAGGGGGGGCTCTGCTATGAATAACCAGCTGTCACAATCACTGACACCCCACATCCTCCATTCATGGCTAGAGCACTCTGAATTTGATTGGTTGTTGTGCAGCTCTGACAGTTCTTCTTTCAGTGTATGTGTGCATGTGTACACATGTCTGTTAGTGTGTGTGTGACAAAAGTAGTTCTGATGGTACAGGAATAGGGGGGTCAGGATTAAAAGTAACATACATACAGACAGATGCGCACGCACACAAACAGACACACGTACAAACATACACACTGTGTGTGTTTGTACGTGTGTCTGTTTGTGTGCATGCGCATCTGTCTGTATGTATGTTACTTTTAATGTGTGTGTTTGTACGTGTGTCTGTTTGTGTGCGTGCTCATCTGTCTGTATGTATGTTACTTTTAATCCTGACCCCCCTATTCCTGTACCATCAGAACTACTTTTGTAGGGCTTGTTTGAGATAGCAGCAAGGGCTGCTGCTCCTCTGAAAAGCAATTTGTGTTCATATCGCTTTTCAGGGGCATTTGTCAGCCAGTAAAGAGGCATATCTTGCCTCCTCACCACCTGTTTTAAGCCCGTAAATGCAATGCACACAGTTGCGGGGTAGTTGCAGTGCAGCCCCAATCACCCTTGGTATACCTCCAGCTGCAGCCACAGCATGTTTACACCCCCAGCTGTTGCCTCTGCAGCTAAAGGGGCAAAAGTTGGGGGTGGTAAAAACAGCTCAACCATGTGGTTTTACTGCCCCTCCAGCCTGACATGTGAACAAGCTTTTGGTTCTATGTGGATGCGTGCTGCGTGTAGGGCAACCCATTCATTTCCCTACCCGCAGTAATGCGGGGAAAGAAGTCCCCGACCCTTTTTTTTTTTAATTGTGCCACAAAAAAAGCAACCCATGTTTGCCAATGGATGGGGCACCATTAAGAATTAATGGCACCCCTAAAGAGCAGAGCATTTGTCTGTGTGTCAAGAACGAGCGCAATTTTGTGCGTTTTCCGCAACACACAGCGACGTGAACCAAGTCTTGGACAGGGGTGCCTCAAGACTGAAAATATTTTTCAAGGGCGCCCCGACTGGGAAAAGGTTGAGAAACACTGCTCTATAGCAACCAGTCCATAGCAACCAATCCAGAGCAACCAGTCCATAGCAACCAGTCCATAGCAACCAGTCCATAGCAACCGTCCATAGCAACCAGTCCATAGCAACCAGTCCATAGCAACCAGTCCATAGCAACCCTCCATAGCAACCACTCCATAGCAACCGTCTATAGCAACCAGTCCATAGCAACCCGTCCATAGCCATCAGTCCATAGAAACCAGTCCATAGCAACCCTCCATAGCAACCAGTCTATAGAAACCAGTCCATAGCAACCGGTCCATAGCAACCGGTCCATAACAACCAGTCCATAGCAACCACTCCATAGCAACCGTCCATAGCAACCACTCCATAGCAACCGTCCATAGCAACCACTCCATAGCAACCGTCCATAGCAACCAGTCCATAGCAACCACTCCATATCAACCGTCCATAGCAACCCTCCATAGCATCCAGTCCAAAGCAACCAGTCCATAGCAACCGTCCATAGCAACCAATCCAGAGCATCCGTCCATACCAACCAGTCCATAGCAACCAATCCAGAGCAACCAATCCAGAGCAACCGTCCATAGCAACCACTCCATAGCAACCACTCCATAGCAACCACTCCATAGCAACCATTCCATAGCAACCCTCCATAGCATTCAGTCCAAAGCAACCATTCCATAGCAACCCTCCATAACAACCAGTCCATAGCAACCAGTCCATAGCAACCAGTCCATAGCAACCGGTCCATAGCAAACAGTCCAGAGCAACCGTCCATAGCAACCGCCAATAGCAAGCAGTCCATAGCAACCAGTCCATAGCAACCCGTCCATAGCAACCATTCCATAGCAACCCTCCAAAGCAACCAGTCCAAAGCAACCAGTCCATAGCAACCAGTCCATAGCAACCGTCCATAGCCATCAGTCCAAAGAAACCAGTCCATAGCAATCCTCCATAGCAACCAGTCCATAGCAACCCATCCATAGCAACCCATCCATAGCAACCGGTCCATAGCCATCAGTCCATAGCAACCCTCCATAGCAACCAGTTCATAGCAACCCTCCATAGCAACCAGTCCATAGCAACCAGTCCATAGCAACCAATCCATAGCAACCAGTCCATAGCAACCAGTCCATAGCAACCAGTCCATAGCAACCGGTCCATAGCAACCGGTCCATAGCAACCAGGGCTTTTTTCAGCAGGAACGCGGGGGAACGCAGTTCCGGCACCTTCTGAACTGAATGTATGTAATAGAAAGAGGTTCTGGGGTGTGCTGGAGAGTCTATTGATGCTGGCTTCTGGGGGGTCTATTGTTGCTGGAGGGGGTCTATTTTGCAAAGGAAGGAGGTCTATTGTTGCTGGAGAGTTCTTCTGTTGCCCGTGGGGAATCTATTGTTGCTGGGGGGGTCAGTGATTGCTAAGAGGGATGTACTGTTGAGGAAGGGGTCTTTGTTGCTGGCTGCTGGAGGGTCTATTGATGCTGGCTACTGGGGAATCTATTGTTGCTGGAGGAGGGGATATATTTTTGCAGGGGAGTCTATTGTTGCTGGTGGGGGGTCTATTGTTGCTGGAGGTGGGTCTTATGTTGCAGGGGGTCAATCATTGCTGGGAGGGATCTGCTGGCTGCTGGAAGGTCGATTGATGCTGGCTGTTGGGAGACCATTGTTGCTGGTGTGGATCTATTGTCGCTGGGGTTTCCATTGTTGCTTGATCTATTTTACTGCCTTTCTTGTTATCATTAACAAATTCTATACAAAATACGTAGCATCACAAAATGATACTTGTTTCTGCATTCTCCAAAAAGGGTGGTACTGGGAGGTGGGTAACGGGTGGAACCGAGGAACGGTGCTCGGAGGTGGGTAGGGGGTGGAGTCAAGGGTGACTTGGAAGGGAGGAGTTCCTGCACCTATTCTCTGAGAAAAAAAGCCCTGATAGCAACCAGTCCAGAGCAACCGTCCATAGCAACCGTCCATAGCAACCGTCCATATCAACCATTCCATAGCAACCCTCCATAGCAACCAGTCCATAGCAACCCGTCCATAGCAACCGTCCATAGCAACCAGTCCATAGCAACCCTCCATAGCAACCACTCCATAGCAATCACTCCATAGCAACCCATCCATAGCAACTAGTCCATAGCAACCAGTCCATAGCAACCGTCCATAGCAACCACTCCATAGCAACCACTCCATAGCAACCACTCCATAGCAACCACCAGTCCATAGCAACCAGTCCATAGCCATCAGTCCATAGCAACCCTCCATAGCAACCGGTCCATAGCAACCGTCTATAGCAACCAGTCCAGAGCAACCGTCTATAGCAACCAGTCCAGAGCAACCAGTCCATAGTAACCAGTCCATAGCAACCGTCTATAGCAACCCTCTATAGCAACCAGTCCATAGCAACCAATCCATAGCAACCAGTCCATAGCAACCAATCCAGAGCATCCGTCCATACCAACCAGTCCATAGCAACCAATCCAGAGCAACCAATCCAGAGCAACCGTCCATAGCAACCAGTCCATAGCAACCACTCCATAGCAACCATTCCATAGCAACCCTCCATAGCATTCAGTCCAAAGCAACCAGTCCATAGCAACCCTCCATAACAACCAGTCCATAGCAACCAGTCCATATCAACCAGTCCATAGCAACCAGTCCATAGCAACCGGTCCATAGCAACCAGTCCAGAGCAACCGTCCATAGCAACCGTCTATAGCAAGCAGTCCATAGCAACCAGTCCATAGCAACCCGTCCATAGCAACCATTCCATAGCAACCCTCCATAGCATCCAGTCCAAAGCAACCAGTCCATAGCAACCAGTTCATAGCAACCGTCCATAGCAACCAGTCCATAGCAACCATCCATAGCAACCAGTCCATAGCCATCAGTCCATAGCAACCCTCCATAGCAACCAGTCCATAGCAACCACTCCATAGCAACCACTCCATAGCAACCACTCCATAGCAACCACTCCATAGCAACCGTCCACAGCAACCAGTCCATAGCAACCCGTCCATAGCAACCCGTCCATAGCCATCAGTCCATAGCCATCAGTCCATAGCCATCAGTCCATAGCAACCAGTTTTTGATGGGGCAAATAGGATGGTGCAGTTTTGATGGTGCAGTTTTTGATGGGGCAATGGATCGAACTGGATCGACACATGGTTGGATCACATTTATATCTCCAGGGGCACCGTCTCCAGTCAGGACTATTGGTGGAGGCAAGACCACGCCACACAATTTCCCCAGGAATTGTATCTTTTCTAGTTCTTATTATTATAGCCAAAATTTGCCACCCTAACTCCTCCCACAGTTTTTACACTACATAGACGAGTAATATATCGAATCATGCGGATTGTTCCCGATCGGTGGGCTATTACCTTGTGGAACGTTTCGCCGAATCGTTCGCGAAATATCGTCATTTTTGCGGCGAAATTTTCCCATAAGAATGAATGGGGAGAGCTAGAGTGTGGGATTTCTAAAAATTTAAAATCAGCACATGATTTGTAAACTGCGACCACTCCCTCATTTTCAAGCCGACCTACACAAATCTTATATCAAAACGTTCAACTATGCCTGCTGCCACCACACGTGTTCACGGCTAAGTGATTGATCAAACCGTTTTCACAATATGATAATTTGTTTGCAACCTACGCCATCCATTATTTCAATGGAAGTCAATGGAGGTCAAAGTTTAGAAAACCAAAATCAGCTTTGGAATTTGTAAACTGCAACTGTGCCTTGAATTTTATGATTTTAGAGACAAACTATACATCAAAATGTAGGTCTGGGTCTTGTGATTCGTAAAATATAAAGATATTTGCTGTACGATTTATAGTTTTTAAAATACAACCATTTGAAGGACAAGTATTAAAAAAATAAAGCAAGAATCTGAGTCTCTGCTTAGAGTGTGTTTGCATATGTTTACAATGGTTTCCTAGGAGACGCTGATTTCATTAAAACTCCTCACGCACAGCTGTAAGGGGATTCTATAGCACCTCCCACACAGTTGTGAGGTAGTTATGAGGTGTTTTCTGTGAGGTGTTTTCTGTGAGGTAAATACCTTCATACACACAGCTGTGAGGTAGTTGTGAGGTGTTTTCTGTGAGATGTTTTCTGTGAGGTGTTTTCTGTGAGGTAAATACCTTCATACACACAGTTGTGAGGTGTTTTCTGTGAGGTGTTTCTGTGAGGTAAATACCTTCATTTGAAGGACAAGTATTCAAAAAAAATTCCTCAATTTCTGCTGTGTTTACAGAGAGCCTGCAAACCAAACAATTGGTTTCCTAGGAGACGCTGAGGAGTTTAATAACACCTCACAAACAGCTGTGAGGTGAGTTGGCTCCTCCCACACAAGGCTGAGGGAACTTTCCTCTGCTTAGAGTGTGTTTGCATATGTTTACATTGGTTTCTTAGGAGACGCTGAGGTAAAAACCTTCATACACACATCTGTGAGGGCTTTCTATAGCTCCTCCCACACACTGTGAGGTGATATGGCTCAGTTTTTTTTGGCTCTGCGTTACCCTCCATAGCAACCCGTCCATAGCAACCAGTCCATAGCAGCCAGTCCATAGCAACCATTCCATAGCAACCGTCCATAGCAACCACTCCATAGCAACCACTCCATAGCAACCCTCCATAGCAACCACTCCATAGCAACCAGTCCATAGCAACCAGTCCATAGCAACCGTCCATAGCCATCAGTCCATAGAAACCAGTCCATAGCAACCCTCCATAGCAACCAGTCCATAGCAACCCATCCATAGCAACCCATCCATAGCAACTGGTCCATAGCAACTGGTCCATAGCAACCAGTCCATAGCAACCAGTCCATAGCAACCCTCCATAGCAACCACTCCATAGCAACCACTCCATAGCAACCAGTCCATAGCAACCGTCCATAGCCATCAGTCCATAGAAACCAGTCCATAGCAACCCTCCATAGCAACCAGTCCATAGCAACCGTCCATAGCAACCTTTCCATAGCAACCCTCCATAGCATCCAGTCCAAAGCAACCAGTCCATAGCAACCGTCCATAGCAACCAGTCCATAGCAACCCTCAATAGCAACCAGTCCATAGCACCCAGTCCATAGCAACCACTCCATAGCAACCACTCCATAGCAACCAGTTTTTGATGGGGCAAATAGGATGGTGCAGTTTTGATGGTGCAGTTTTGATGGGGTAGTTTTTGATGGAGCAGTTTTTGATGGGGGCAATGGACCGAACTGGATCGACACACTGTTGGATCAAATTTACATCTCCAGGGGCACCGTCTCCAGTCAGGAGTATTGGTGGGGGCAAGACCACGCCGCACAATTTCCCCAGAAATTGTATCTTTTCTAGTTGTAAATGTTTTTTAATTATTATTTAATAACAAACATCTCTATACTTACCTGCTCTGTGCAACGGAATTGCACAAAGCGCTGGTGAACCTCCTCTTTTTGGGTCCCTGTCAGCGCTCCTGGCCCCTCCTCTCTGTCCAGTGCCCCCATAAGAAGCCGCTTCCCATGGGGGCACTCGTACGTGCTTGCATCAGAGTCTGCGTCCATTGACACAGACAGCGGGACACGGCCCTGCCCCCCGCTCCCTCGTCACGGGTATGGATTGACAGCACTGGAAGCCAAGGGCACAGCAAAGCCAGCGAGACTCAGAATTGAGAGGAGAGAAGAGCATCCAGCATGCACGGCGCTGGATCGAATGAGGATATCATCTTGGCAACATTCTTTTCAGCCATTGGTCGGCCTTCGTGTAAAAAAAATCCTAGTGGCTAATTGGCCTTTAGACTGCTTTTACAAGCAGTGTGAGGGAACGTCCCCCCCCCCCCCACCGTCTTCCATGGTTTTCTCAAGGAGTCTGAGAATGCAGCTGGTGGTTCCACCAGCTGACCATAGAGCTGATCAGAGACCGATGAACGAAAATTCTCGTACGGTCTTCGGTAGTAAGGGGGTCAGTGTTCTGGCTCCTGCCCTAGAAATTCATATCCCATGGCAACCGGAAAACAGACTTGTGACACAGAGCTCTATGGCCTGGTCAAGGTACGGGAAGGAAGGATTTAGGTGAGAGCACGCATGAGGTCCGGGAGGGACCATATTCTGTTACTGGGAGTGAGGTAACAGAGGTACACTGGATTAGTGGAGTGGGTGCAGGCTCAGCACGTCCCTTCCAATGCAAACATTCAAGTTGCAGTGTGTAGTGACAATTTTTTACTAAAGTCCCCACCTGGTCATGGGCATTGATGAGTGCGTCCGTGAGACAAGGAAGCAGGTAGAGGCAGTGGCGTAGCGTTGGAGGGCCAGGGGGGTGGTTGCCCCGGGGGCCAAACTTAGAGGGGCGGCAGGCGGCAGGTTACCTGCAGTGCTTCTCTTGCGCTGTGCAGTCTAGGAGACTGTGAGCTCTTCCGCTTTGCTATGAGAAATAAGTTGCGGTGCAGTCCCGGCTTAGGCTCCAGCGGTGAAACTGACACAGCAGTGAGTAAATGTACACTGAAGTCCATCCATGATGATCCCAGGGATTGTGACCGTGCGGAAGGAGGAGAGCAGGTTAGTATAGGAATCAGGTAGGTCAGTGTAGTGGTCAGTATAGCAATCAGATAGGTCAGTTTAGTGGTCAGTGTAGGAATCAGGTAGGTTAGTATAGTTATCAGGTAGGTCAGTGTAGGAATCAGGTTGGTCAGTACTACTGTACTAGTGGAAGGGAGGGCTAAAAAATCCACAGGTTAGGGGGCGCAAATTTCTTGCCCTGACCCGGGCGTTGACAACCCACGCTACGCTACTGAGTTAGTGTCAGTCCAAGACAGCATCAGGGTACCCGCTATATATTCCCTAATAAAGTTTTAATCCCCTGATAGCCCCCCCAGTTAACCCTTTCACTGCCCTGTTACAGTGTCATTAGTATAGTGTGACTACAGCGCTGTAGGAGGTGATTTCACCACTGCAAAAAAAGAGCATATATGCCAAAGCATGGGGCTGTGGTGGTCAGAGGGCGGATTGCCCCTATGCTTTGGCATATTATATATTTTTTTCACTTTTCTTGGCAGAGATTTCTTCATCCACATCAAACGCATGGGCTGAATGATTTTTTTTTATAATTTGCTAATTCTAATGGTGGGCATACCACATAATTTTTCTGGTAGAGATTTCTTCATCCACATTGATTGATGTGAATGGAGGAATCTGTTCTGTTCTTTTTCTATTTCAGCCCACAGGCTGCATGAAATAAAAGAACATTAACCACTTAACCACCGGGCACAAAAACCCCCTTAATGACCAGACCAATTTTCAGCTTTCGGTGCTCTCACATTTTGAATGACAATAACTCAGTCATACAACACTGTAACCAAATGAATTTTTTTCCCACAAATAGAGCTTTCTTTTGGTGGTATTTGATCACCTCTGCGGTTTTTATTTTTTTCGCTATAAATGAAAAAAAGAAAATTTTGTAAAAAAATGAATTTTTCTTAATTTCTATTATAACATTTTGCAAAAAAGTAATTTTTCTTCATAAATTTGGCCTAAAATGTATGCTGCTACATATCTTTGGTAAAAAAAAAAAAAAAAAAAAAATTGGTTATTATTTAGTCTGGGTGAAAGTTATAGGGTCTACAAGCTATGGTACTGTACACCAATTACTGAAAATTGATCAATTTGATCACACCTGAAGTACTGACAGTCTCTCTCGTTTCTTGAGACCCTAACATGCCAGAAAAATACAAATACCCCCCAAATGACCCCTTTTTGGAAAGAAGACATTCCAAGGTATTTAGAAAGAGGCATGGTGAGTTTTTTGAAGTTGTCATTTTTCCCCACAATTTTTTGCAAATTCAAGATTTTTTTTTTTCACAAAATGTTCATATTAGCAGGTTATTTCTCACACACAGCATATGCATACCATAAATTACACCCCAAAACACATTCTGCTATTCCTCCCGAGTATGGCGATACCAAATGTGTGAGACTTTTACATAGCGTACCCACATACAGAGGCCCAACATGCAGGGAGCACCATCAGGCGTTCTGGAACACCCAGACCAATTCTGACATTTCTCTACATGCAAAAATCATCATTTATTTGCTAGAAAATTACATAGAACCCCAAAACATTATATATGCTTTTTTAGCAAAGACCCTATAGAATACGATGGCGGTCGTTGCAACTTTTTATCACGCACGTTATTTTCGCAGCAATTTTTCGAACGCGTTTTTTTGGAAATAAAATGGTTTTGTGCTTTAAAAAAAAAACATTAAATTTAGCCCAATGTTTTTGCATAATATGTAAGATGAAGTTACGCCGAGTCAATAGATACCTGACATGTCACCCTTCAAAATTGCACACGCTTGTGGAATGGCGCCAAACTTCGCTACTTAAAAATCCCCATAGGTGACACTTTAAATATTTTTACTGGTTACATCTTTTTAGTTGGAGAAGAGGTCTAGGGCCAAAATGATTGCTCTCGCTCTAACGTTCGCAGCGATACCTCACATGTGTGGTTTGAACACCGTTTTCATATGTGGGCGGGACTTACGAGTGCGGTCGCTTCTGTATATGAGCACACGGGAACAGGGGCGCTTTAAAAAAAAAAAAATGTTATTGTTAATTTTACTTTATTTATTTTAGTTTGACATGTTTTTCCCCAAAAATAAATGTTTTGATCACTTTTATTCCTATTACAAGGAATGTAAACATCCCTTGTAATAGGAATATAGCATGACAGGTCCTCTTTACAGTGATCTATGGGGTCAATAAGACCCCACATCTCACCTCTAGGCTGGGAAGCCTAAAAAAAAAAAGATCCTGGCTTTGATCGTAGCGGTGAGTCGGAAGAAGCACCAGAGGGAGAAGGGAGGGGGGGACGTCCCCTTTCGCCTCCCGTAAAAACAATCAAGAGGCGGAACAGCCGACATGATTGTTCTTATGGTGTAGAGAATCGCCGACTGAAAAAGAGGATATCTGAATGATGCCTGTAGCTGCAGGCATCATTCAGAAATCCCTGCACAAAGTCAAGGACGTCTTATATCGGCCGGCGGGCAGGAAGTGGTTAAAACGCATTTTTTGGTGCGGGGGTATTGCAGAGTATTGGTGCGGGGGAACTGCAGAGTATTGGTGCGAGGTACTGCAGAGTATTGTGCGGGGGGTATTGCAGAGTATTGGTGCGGGGGTATTGCAGAGTATTGGTGCGGGGGTATTGCAGAGTATTGGTGCGGGGGTATTGCAGAGTATTGGTGCGGGGATACTGCAGAGTATTGTGCGGGGGGTATTGCAGAGTATTGGTTGTGCGGGGGGTATTGCAGAGTATTGGTTGTGCGGGGGGTATTGCAGAGTATTGGTGCGGGGGTATTGCAGAGTATTGGTGCGGGGGTATTGCAGAGTATTGGTGCGGGGGTATTGCAGAGTATTGGTGCGGGGGTACTGCAGAGTATTGTGTGGGGTATTGCAGAGTATTGGTGCAGGGATATTGCAGAGTATTGGTGAGAGGGTATTGCAGAGTATTGTGCGGGGGTATTGCAGAGTATTGGCGCAGGGGGTATTGCAGGGGGTATTGCAGAGTATTACCGCAGGGGGTATTGCAGAGTATTAGCGCAGGGGGTATTGCAGAGTATTAGCGCAGGGGGTATTGCAGAGTATTAGCGCAGGGGGTATTGCAGAGTATTGCAGGGGGTATTGCAGAGTATTGCAGGGGGTATTGCAGAGTGTATTGCAGAGTATTGCAGAGTATTGCAGGGGGTATTGCAGAGTATTGCAGGGGGTATTGCAGAGTATTGCAGGGGGTATTGCAGAGTATTGCAGGGGGTATTGCACAGTATTGGGGCGGGGGTTGCAGGGATGGCTGAGCAGGGATGGATCTGTGACTGCAATAGTCACAGATCCATCCACAGCGCTGCTGACACCTGCGCTCCCCCCTCTCACACTGTACCGATCGGTACAGAGAGAGGAGGGAGGAACCGGCGTCCTCAAATTACGCCGGTTTGTTTACAAGTGATTGCTCCGTCATTGGACGGAGCGATCACGTGGTAAACGGCCGCTATCAGCGGCAATTTACCGCGATCCGTGATGCGCCGGGACCTCTGGACCTGGCGGTCACGGACACTCCCGTGTGCGCGCCCCAAGGGGCACGCGGGAGCGCAATTCTGGGAGGACGTCCTCCCAGAGTTAAGCGACCGCCTTGTAGACGTATATCGTCTATAAGGCGGTGATTAAGTGGTTAAAATATATGTCCAACAAGGACCAGCAACGTACGGTCACGGAGCTCGCGACCACATGGTGGCAAATTAAAGGGGACATATATATACGCCCATTTGCCCAGCCGTGCCATTCTGTTGACGTATAAGTTCATGCGGTGGTCGGCAAGCGGTTTAGAAAGAAAATGTAATAATGACCAGAGATTAGAGTTGAGCGAACCCAAACTGTAAAGTTCGGGTTTGGTACGGAGTTTTTTTTTTTTTGTACCCGAACCCGGACATTTTGCTGAAAGTTCGGCAATGTTGCGGCGGGCTGCAGGGCAGCCAATCACCATTTATTTTACTTGTTTTACCTAGAAGCCATCACAGCCATGCCTACTATTGGCATGGCTGTGATTGGCCAGTGCAGCATGTGACCCAGCATGTGATCCACCCTCTATAAAAGCTAGAGGCACACAGCACAGCTCGTCACTCTGCATTAGCTAGGGTAAGGGATAGGCTGCTGCTGATCTGAGGGAGATTTAGATAGGAATATCCTGCTTCAGAAATCTACACCAGCAACGTTTCTTTCTGTTAGATACTCTGCATTAGATAGTTTAGGGAAAGGCTGCTGCTGATCTGAGGGAGAGATTAAGATAGGACTATCCTGCTTCACAAATCTCTACACCAGCAATGTTTCTTCCTGTGAGATACTCTGCATTAGATAGTTTAGGGCAAGGTTCCTGCTGATCTGAGGGAGAGATTAAGATAGGACTCTCCTGCTTCACAAATCTACACCAGCACTGCATCTGTTCCTGTGAGATAGTCTGCATATTGCAGCTGCACGGCATTTATTTTTGTGAGATACTCTGCATCAGATAGTTTAGGGCAAGGTTCCTGCTGATCTGAGGGAGAGAATTAGATAGGAGTCAGTCCTGGTTCACACATTCAATTGCAGCAGCACTGCATCTGTTCATGTGAGATATTCTGCATATTGCAGCAGCACTGCATTTCTTTCTGTGAGATACTCTGCATTAGCTAGTTTAGGGCAAGGTTCCTGCTTGTTCTTATATGGAGAGAATTATTTTTATTTATTTTTAATTTTTTTATGTTATTTTAAGTTATTTCCCTATCCATATTTACTTGCCATGCCCTTCCCGACATTTTGCTGCCATTTGCAACCCTCTAGCCCTTTCCATTCGTTTTTTAGAGACTTTTTAGTAGTCAAAAGTCCGGGTCCCTATTGACTTTAATGGGGTTCGGGTTCGGGTCAAGTTTGGGTCCCAAACCCGGCCGAACCCGTCGAACCCGAACATCCAGGTGTCCGCTCAACTCTACCAGAGATCTAAATTTTTGTATGGATCCTGGATTGGATAGTACGTCCCGTGTGCAGGGGACAAAAATGTTTTGTTAAAAATGATGAAGCAGAAAGTTGATCAGTGTCAAATGCTAGATGAGTGGAGGGTGCATCACCCCAGGACACAAGACTATACATTCTACTCCCCTGTACACAGGACGTACTCTAGGATTGATTACATAATGGTAGACCATAGGCTGCTGAAACTGGTAACTGAAACCAAACTAGAAATATCTACGCTATCTCATCACTCCCCAGGGACAATGAGCTGTAAAAGCGATCTGATGGCCAATTATCTGTTAGGATATAGTTTACAAAAAAGAGCATTGTTGCCTGAAAAATAAGTTAACGGGGTGATGCCTGTAGCTGTAGGCATCATCCCGATATAACCACTTTAACCCCGTGATGCACCGGTTCTTCTTTGGACCTAAAGTGGTTAAAAAAATGTAAAGCCTCAAAATCACTATAATATTTTGGCATTACTGAGTCCTGTCCCTAAATATTGGCCTATCTAATCCTTACAAGTAGTTCTGGCAATGCGCTGTGTGTGCGCATAGAAGCAATTACATGACCTCTGCTAATTTGCACATCTGCAAATCTGGGTAGCGGTCCATTTGCTCACAAGGTTGCTCTGAGCTCAAATTCTGGTGATTTAGACAGCCGAGAGTGCTCGGTGGGTGTGGGGAGGGATGTATACAAGGTAATAGAGAACATGAAATAAAAATCTGAGTTGGAGGGTTTTGTAATTGGGGGGACATATTTACAGATGTAGGTGTTAAAAAATTGAAGAGTTAGAGGTCCCATGGTGTAATGGTCAGCAGCACTCTGGACTTTGAATCCAGCGATCTGAGTTCACATCTCAGTGGGACCTTTTTTGGAGACTCACCGTTGATTTCTGCTCTGAAAATCAAGTTGTGTATGGCAGGATAAGGCCTCTCAGACTTTTGGCTAAGATCAAGTGTAGTATCTGTCCTTATTATTTTCCAGTAGGGGTTCTCCACCATTTTTATGGCTTGATGGTTTCTGTATAATACCCCTGCTGGTATGATAAGGGTCCTGAGGGATCTTCCCGTGACAAACAGAAACTGAGGAACTCACTGGGTGAGGTGGGACACAGGAGTAAGGGGCCAGCTATTTGTTTCCTTCCTCCCCTACCTTGGGGGTCTCTCTTCGTGAGAGCTTTCTACCTAGTACACGTGGTCAGCTTAAGCTGATCATGAGGAGAGAGGTCCACAGGGCCTTTTGACTAGGTGGTCCTGAGTGTGCCTTACCCGCTTTAGGAGTCTTGTGTCTCAGGAAGGTCAGGGAGGGAACCAAAGGCACTTTTGTTTACTTTGTTTTTGAGCACTCATTTTGGGCTCGAAAAAATAAATGTGTCAGGATAAGGTTCAGCTGTATATTGTGGCCCTCTTAGAAAGACTGTGGTATTCTGGAAGGGAACGTGTCTGGGTCTATGTGCAGCCCCAGGTTGGTGTTGGTTGTGGTGGGAAGAACACGGTTTGCACCTCCCAGGTGGCTGTGTGGGGAATGTTCTCCTTAAGGTGTCACCATAGCTGAGCTGAAATGTGTCATGTCTCCCATCTGATGTTACCAAATCCCACCACAGCCTCCTGCTCATGGCCCCAAATGTTCTATTCCCCCTCCCACTTTTATTTATTGTACACATGTTACAATACACATTTAAGGGCTGAAGAGTACTTAACCCCTTCAAACATAATATCTTTTCTGAAAGCAAAGATCCTGGAGAATAAAACACTGCTAGTTGTTAGTTTTCACACCATACCCCAAATTGTCCATAGGTGATGCTTTAAATGCCTTTACAACTCATCCCTCCACCATGCTTCCACTGGTCTCTACCATTTCCTTGCTGGTTGACTGGCTGTCGTCACTGGTCCAGGGATATGACCTGGGATGGCACATTGTCCAAACACCTGTGAGGGAGTCCCTGATGAATATTGTCCACCCCTAGACTAAGCTTTCCTGGTAAACCAAGTTGCAGGCAGGGTAAGGTCTGTTCTGCACAAACAAAAGATTTCCCAGCACACTTACCAGTCAGCCTGCAAAACAATCATATTGACCCTGTCTAACAGTTTATGGTAAAAACCGAGGGTTTTGTTTGCACACAGTTGCAAATATAAGCATATGCCGCAGTGCCCATGCCAAGGGACCTCTGTATATACTGCGGTCCTAACTCTAAAGTTCCTGAGCCTCTGGTCTGCTCTGCTCCTGTATGCTTTTAGGGCACCTATCTTTGCAGGTTGACTTTGTTCATGGTCAGGGACACATTATAAACCAGTTCAATTGCAGGATTTACAAAGAAGCTGCTTGGCAATTTAAAACTTCAATTCTAAAGAGCTGGTATCCTGTGTTTTCTCCACAAATGTCTAAATTCTTCCAGTCACATGAATAGCAGAAAACAAAGTAGGGGCCAGTGCACATAGGCCTGTGTTCTCCTTGGAACCACCTCTTTTCCATACGAGTCAATGTGACTACAACTTAAAGTATATGTAAACCCTCACCTTGTAAAACAACCCATTCAGTTTAAAATAAAAATAAAGGCAAAGCATTTGATTATAGATATGAAAGAAAAACATTATAAATACCCTTTTTTCCTTTTTAAAGCCTCTGTTGTCAGCTGCATAATAGCTAAGAAACAGCAGCACACTGGTCTTTCCAGTGAATGGCTGTGTGGAGGGGAGGGGGGTGTCAGGACAAGTGTGATTGTTGGAGGAGAGTAGGCTGAGTTCCCAGGTCAGCTAAAGAACTGACCATGCTGAGCACTCACGTCTAGTGTGGTCAGTTTTTATTAGGAAGGCAGAGGGACTGGCAGGAACACCAGGGATTTCACACAAAGGAAACATTACAAAGAGAACAGGATACTTTTTCATACAAGTACATGGTACAGCAGTCCAACGCTGTATTTGGCCTAGGCCAACAAGGCCCAGGCCTAGTGCAGCACTTTGCAAGGGGGGCAGAATGAAAAGAGTCCCCGTCTTATGAGGTGGACTGGGCCACAAATCGGTCTGGCACCCCCATAAAGCAGCTGCACTGCAGCCGGTATGATAGGGATGGCCCAGACCCAAGGGGCACTGACATGGTCACTTATACCTAGCAGTCGGTTTCCGGGGACAGTCCCCGGATTGAGGACACTGTCCCCGCACCAAGTCTGTCCCCAGTTTTGTCCCCTGATTGGATGTGAACAGGGGCTGGGACAATTTTAAAGACAGTCATGCAGAATAAAAAAAAAGGGATTTTTATATACAGCTTACCTGTAAAATCCTTTTCTTGAAGTACATCACGGGACACAGAGCGGCATAGTCATTACTATACGGTTATAGAGTCTACCTTCATTTGATGGACACTGGCAATCTCAAAAAGGAAGTCCCCTCCCTATATAACCCCTTCCCATAGTGGGAGTACCTCAGTTTTGTAGCAAGCAGTATGCATCCCAAAATCTTCCCCAAAGAGGGGTGGGAGCTCTGTGTCCCGTGATGTACTTCAAGAAAAGGATTTTACAGGTAAGCTGTATATAAAAATCCCTTTTTCTTTATCGTACATCACGGGACACAGAGCGGCATAGTCATTACTATACGGGATGTCCGAAAGCAATGCTTTAATGAAGGGAGGGAGACATCTCAACCAAGAAGACTTAATTCAGAAAATACATTTTTAAATCATAAATAAATCCAAATTAAATCCAAACAAAAATTAATTAATTAATTAACCAAGGGTGCCCCAGATCCCGAGGATCTCAAATCGCAGCTTGCAGCACCGCCTGCCCAAAGGCTGCATCGGCACTCCTAACATCCAATTGGTAAAACTTTGTGAACGTGTGGACTGATGACCAGGTCGCCGCCTTGCAAACCTGAGCCATAGAGATCTGGTGGTGTGCTGCCCAGGAGGCGCTCATGGCCCTAGTAGAATGGGCCTTTATTGATAAAGGAGGGGGCAACCCCTTCAAGCCGTAGGCCTGACTGATTAATCCATCTAGCGATGGTAGCTTTTGCTGCCGCCTGACCCAACTTGGGCCCCTCCGGCAGGATGAACAATATGTCCGTCTTTCAAATCTTTTCTGTAGCCTTAAGGTAGGCCTTCATGGTCCTGACAATATCCAAGGTATATAGCAAGCCCTCCTTTCTAGAAGTGGGTCTTGGAAAGAAGGATGGTAGGATCAAATCATGGTTAAAGTGAAAACTGGACACAACCTTTGGCAGAAAAGACGGATGCGGACGGAGAACCACCCTGTCTTTATGCAGAATGAGGTATGGTTCTCTACAAGACAAGGCTGCCAGCTCTGATACTCTTCTAGCAGAGGCCATAGCAACCAAAAATACTAACTTTCTAGTTAGTAATACTAATGGAGGGGCGTGGTTTGCCTTGAAGGAAGATGGCTGCCTAACCCGAGAGCTCCGTCTCACCTCAGCCCTACCTTCGCTTAATTGCGGGAATTCCACTGTTCTTTTGGCTCACAATATGGAGACGTCTTCCCGTGGAAGCTCAGCGTCCCGTTCAAGATCACCGAGAGACATCTCCGGTACTAATCAGACTATCCCGGAGCTCTTCAGAGCACAGAGGTCTGTCATGGCGGCCCCGCTTCCCGCCTCTTCATCTCCTCAGCACAATGTGGAGATCCTGCTTACCCCGACGACCCCAGCTCCTGCATCGGGGGAGAGACACTTACCACAAACATCCCCGTTGAGTATCCAAGATCTCTGGGGGCGGTGGCAGCGGATATTAAGGATACGTTATCCGCGGCGATTTCGGACCTACGTCAGGAACTCCAGGCCATAGCGGGTAGAGTCCAGAAAGTGGAGAACGCGACGATGGTTCAACACACGGCCATCAAAAGAGTCGCACATAAACTGGACTCCCACACCCTACAGCTCCGTGATATGCAACGCCATGTCGAGGAACTCGACAACAGGGGTCGGAGGCACAATTTGAGAATCAGGGGGCTCCCTGAAACCGTTGAGGCAGACCAGATTACGCCAGCAATCACGAGCATTTTTAACAGTCTCCTTCACAGACCATCAGATACGGGGATTGCTATGGAGTGCATCCACAGGGCTCTCCGTCCACGGGGCAAAGATACTGATCCCCGAGGGATGTTATCTGTTTTATCAACGATTATGTTATAAAGGAGATGGTTCTAAAGAAAGCCTGGGAGAGTGAGCGTTTAGATTTCGATGGCCACCAGATTCAAATCTACCAGGATCTCTCGGCCATCACTCTCAAAAATCGTAGGGATATCCGTCCCCTCCTGGATGCTCTGAGACAAAGGGGGATACGCTATCGCTGGAAATTCCCCTTCGGATTATCGGCTACCCACCAAGGCCGGTCGGCCCTCCTAAGAGTACCCGAGGAATTGGAAGCCTTTTGCAAGCACTTGGACCTGCCGCTAGTACCCTTGCCAGACTGGTACGCGGAGTTTCAAGTCCCTGAGCTCTCCCGCCGCAACTTGGAAGAAGAGCCAATGGAAGCCCAGGATACCAGATATCGCAGGAGAAGATCTCCCTCCCCATCGGATCTAGAACCCACCGCCCGCGGTTGTCCACCGTCTACCAGCCCGTCAGCGGCTCCGATGCCGCGCAGAGCCCGCCGTGATCGTTAGACGGATCTCCACCGCTTGGATGTGACCCTGATGCTTCGTACCGGTCAAGTTTGCCTACGTGAGAAACTGAGTCAGTATGCTACGCTCTTCCTGGTCTGAACTTTCTGAAACATTGGACACGCTTTCCAGTCAGTACTGCAACCCCCCTCTACCCCAGACATGCACCTCAGCTGTGCACCTCCACTGCCTACTCCTTGTGGCTGACACCCCTCAGTCTTCTTCTGCTAGGGGAACATCTTCTGTCTGATGTCTGTTCCGCTGGTTACTGGAATATCCATGGGTCCCTGGTAAATGACTTGTGCAACGAACGGCGCACACCTGCTCCCCGGAACTGAGAAACGGTATCAGATTGTGTTTTTCCCCGTCACGTTGCTTTAACCAGAACACATCAGGCTTCATGTACTTGTCTTTTGCCGGAGAGTCCTGTAATGTACAGATTAATGTAATTTTTATTCTTGATACTTGGGGATGTATAATCTATGCATGTATGGTTATAGTTTGGGTTGGGTAACGGTGTCATTTACACGTTGAATACGATATACATGGGGTGATCTGGCTACACCCCGATCCCTGCCACATAATAGATTATACACGGACAGGCCACCTTCATGGGAAAGTAATAATGGTTCGGCCTTCGGCTATAAGCCCCGCCAACAGGTTAGAACCACCCTATCATTTAGTGGCCCCCAAGATGTCTCAGGAAGATTCCAGGCATTAACAGATATTGTCTCCCTGAGTGAACTTCAATCGTGGAGCCTCCCCTGTAACCTCCCCCTCCTTTCCACCTCAAGGCTGAATGACTCCACGTTGTGCAGGCTTGAAGTATGTCACAGCTTTCTATCGCTATTTTTATGCATCACTCGGGTCACATCCTAAGTTGGGGATCCCGTGAGATGGCTTTTGCCTGAGTTATGAGTTGATGTTTAAATAGAAATTGAATAATCCAAATCTTTATTCCACATACACGACGCCCATCCATCCGCATTGGCGTTCTGGGAAGACCTCTGTTACGCCTCTTGCGAACGGATGCGCCCCGCCTGCTTGCATTTTGCTTCAGTTTGGGCTTTGGTAGAGATGGAGGGTTTTGTTGTATTCACTCCCTCTGTTTTGAAGTCTTCCTGAAAGACACACCAACCCCCACACGGTGGTCTAGTTGCGTTTTTGACCACCGATTGATTCCGGTCCCTCTGTTTTTTGTTTTCTTTCTCCCACGGGCCTATCTCCTGTCGCCAGGAGTGGGTTTGTGTCCGTGACTGGAACCCTTTCCCCTAGACCCATCCCCTGTTACGGATCCTTAAGGACCCTTTGTACGATCTAAACTCCACCCTATCACAGCTCTATTGGTTTCGTCCTTCCTGCCCTACGGTGATCGAACCAACCACTGATCATAATGACTAATACTGTGCTGCCCACGGAGGGCCATATGCTTAAGATTGTATCTTTGAACGCGCAGGGCCTCAACACTCCTGAAAAGCGTTCCCACCTCCTGTTAGATATGCACCGGGCTAAGGCTGATATTGTCTTCGTGCAAGAGACTCATTTTAGAACAGACGCTACGCCTAAGCTATCTAATCACTATTTCCCCACGGTTCACCATGCACCTAACCCGAGTAGCAAATCCAAGGGGGTCTCTGTGCTGATAGCTAAACGCTGCCCTTTCCAACTTTCTGAGGTCATGGCGGACCCAGAGGGACGTTATCTGTTTCTCAAAGGCAATTATCTCAATCGACCCATTACCCTTGCTAACGTCTACGTCCCTAATTCTCGACAGGTGGCGTTTTTTAATAAAGTTTCGGGATTGTTGGCCTCTTTTAAGAACGGCATTTTGGTATTGGGAGGGGACCTCAATACACCGCTCAACCCCACTCAGGACACGTCTACGGGTACTTCGTCCCTACCGTATACAGTCCTAAGGCGCATTAAAACACACCTTCAAGATCTCCTCCTACACGACACATGGCGCACCCTAAATCCTACAGGTAGAGATTACACCTTTTATTCTTCACCTCATAACAGATATTCCAGGTTAGACTACCTATTTATTACACAAGAAGATCTCCCCATGCTAAAAAGTGCCTCCATTGACCCTATGGTCCTATCGGATCATAACCCGGTCTCGATCACGTTGTCCTTCACGGAGTTCCGCCCGAGATCGAACGTTTGGAGATTAGACCCATCCTTACTCACTGTCCCTTCCGTAACCGCAGACTTGGAGTCTCGCATTAAGCTTTTCTTTCAGGAAAACAAAACAGATGACACGGCTCCAATTGTTAATTGAGAGGCCCACAAATGTGTGGTTAGGGGTATTTTAATTGCTGCGGCCGCTAATCGTAATAAGGAAAGGCGGAAACAGCAGGCAGAACTCCTGGAGAGGATCCGGAGACTGGAGAGAGCCCATAAACACACGCTTGCCCTAAAGACGTTACAGGATCTAATCCAGGCGCGAACTGAACTCCTGGAGATTGTAGGAAAACAGATTAGACGAAAATTCATCCTGGCTAAAAGAACGTTTTATGAATTTGGGAACAAGGCTAGCAGAATGCTCGCGCGGACCTTACAATCTAAAAAAGCCACAACGACCGTCCATTCCCTGACTAACGAACGAGGTCAGAAACTGCTTTCTTCTCCCGACATAGCTAAGCAGTTTGTTAATTACTACACTAACCTATATAACTTACCCCTACCTGACTCGCCTGCTACACAAGTCGAGAGACGAGGAAAGATGGAGGAGTTTTTGAGGGACTTTGGCCCCACCCGATTGTCGGAGGAGGCTATACTTGAGCTAGATAGACCCCTTAACGAAAAGTAGGTGGAATTAGCCCTGAAACAAATGAAACCGGGCAAAAACCGGATGGTCTTACGACAGGGTACTACAAGTCGTTCGCGAAAACTCTTACGCCATTCTTTCTCTCTGCTTTCAACTCCTTTGCCGATCGCACGGTTCCTCCACGAGACCTGTTGACTGCACACATAGTAGTAATACCAAAACCTGACAAAGACCCCTCCGTAGTGTCCAATTATAGGCCCATTTCTTTACTCAACACGGACTTAAAGTGGTTTGCCAAAGTGATTGCAAACAGACTCCTCCCCTATATACCGAATCTTGTAAGTCTGGATCAAGTGGGTTTCGTCCCAGGTAGAGAAGCGAGGGATAATACCCTTAAAGCCCTTAATGTACATCATTGGCTCTCCTCCAGCAGGTCCCCGGGATTTTTCCTATCACTTGACGCGGAGAAGGCGTTTGACAGGGTGGCGTGGGATTTTATGCAGGCGACTCTGAAGGCCATAGGTCTACCCCTGAATATGTTGAATTACATTTCTACGCTTTATACGAATCCAACAGCAAGAGTCCGTGTGAACGGCTCCCTGTCGGACGCCTTCTCCATTTCAAACGGTACACGTCAGGGCTGCCCCTTGTCCCCCCTGATTTTTATTTTAACCTTGGAACCATTTTTGAGAAGACTTCGATCTAACCAGACAATTAGAGGCATTGACATAAATAACCACACATACAAAATTGCCGCGTTTGCGGACGATATTCTACTTTTCCTGTCCGACCCACTTACGACTATTCCTAACCTGCTAAAGGACTTTGAGGACTTTCGATTTTTATCCAACTTTAAAATAAATTTTGCGAAGTTGTCGGCCTTAAACATTACCTTACCCAATGCGACATGCAACCTTTGCAAACTGAACTTCCCATTTATATGGAGGGACCATGCCATCACTTACCTGGGAATACAAATCCCTAGGTCCTTATCTGACTTATACACCCTGAATTATGCCCCATTGCTAAATGACATACTGCATGACCTACGTACATGGACCCAGAAGCTTTTATCATGGTTCGGCAGAATTGCGGTCATTAAGATGAATGTTCTACCGCGCATCCTCTATACGTTACAGACGGTCCCTATTAAGCTTCCCCCAGCTTTCTTCTCTTCCTACAAAAAAGCTTGCACTGACTTTATTTGGAACGCAAAACGCCCGCGTTTGAACTACGCCCGGCTCACTGCACCCAAATTGACGGGAGGTATAGGATTGCCTGACATGTACAAATATTACGTGACCTGTGGCCTGGCCAGAATAGTGGACTGGAATGTACATCATGATCGTAAACATTGGGTACAACTTGAACAGGTATTTTCCACTCTTCCTCTACCCCAACTCCCGTGGATCGCACAACGTAATATCCCGGCTGACTGCACAAGCCACCCCTTGATTCACCCCTCCTTATTGGCCTTTCGCGAGGCATGCACCAAACATGGTATCTCCGACTTGCTAGGCCCTATGACTCCTCTCAGGATGAACCCCCGACTTTATCCCCGGAATGCACCCGGCCTTTTTGTTAGATGGTTGGCCCCATAATACCGTACAGGCGGGTCAATTTTTCGCTAATGGGCAGCTCTTGTTACAATCGGAGCTTGCTTCAAAAATTTCCAAAACCGTCTTCCCATTCTGGACATACTGTCAAATCCGCCATTTCCTTGCTAAAAAGGCTTCGGGATCGAATTGGTCCAGGGCTACAACTCCGTTTGAAATCTTATGTTCTAGCGGACGGCCACAAAGGCACCTCATTTCGACTATTTACACACATTTATTTTCCTCGCACACATGTAAAGACAACTGGGCCAACCGACAGTGGGAACAAGATCTCGAACTTGACCTCACGGAAAAGGATTGGGAGAATATTTACAGATTGGCACACAAAGGCTCGGTCAATGTACAGACACAGGAGAATGCGTACAAGGTTATCTCCAGGTGGTACAAAACCCCTCTCAAGCTGCATCGCATTAACCCCGTACTTTCGAGTACTTGCTGGAGATGTAAAAGAGAAACGGGTTCTTTTCTCCACATGTGGTGGACATGTCCCAAGCTTCAATCATACTGGAAGGAAGTTTACAACTTTATATCCCGAGTCACTACAATCACATTGGATTTCACGCCCGCTCAGTTTCTCCTTCATTATGCACAGTCGATCCCGCAGGGCTATAACCGGTCTCTAGCAATGCACATGGTGAATGCGGCTCGAATGTGTATACCACTCAAATGGCTTTCTCCCAATCCTCCGTCTGTTCCAGATTGGTTCCAACGTATCCATAAAACAATGGAGATGGAGGAACTGATTCACCAGGCGAGGGACACACCCTCTAAATTCTTTGAGACTTGGGCCTGCTGGATATATTTCACTACGACTGACGAATACAAATCCCTTTTGGTCTAGTGATACTGTGTAAAACCTCCCAGTGGTCGGACTTACTAGAGCTGTGATGGGATCCCCTACCATACCCAGAATCTTCCCTCCCCCTTTTTTTTTACCTCTTTTTCATTCTTTCGAAGTTACGTGTGCACGAAACACATTGGTGGTTATATATGTTCCTCCCTAAAAGATGTTGTAGGCATCTAAGGATGTCAACCCAAGCAGAGTTCGACATTTAGGTTACTGCTGTTTCCCACGTTTCTTAGTCATTCTGCTGTTTACTTTTATTTACAGCTATGTGACTTGCTTAACCCACAACCCTGTCAGTCACTGATGCTTTCCTCGGACGAGGCAAACTATATGTTCAATGTTCTGTTCTCTATAGCGGCTGCGTCCGCAAATTTCAGTGGCGATGGTTGATGGCTTATATTGTATTCCCTATACCTTTGTTACATGTTATGGATATGTACATCTCTTTACGGCTGCGTCCATTTGTATTGCTACATTCTGGATTTATTTGACATGTATGTATCTGTTAAGTTTCAAATAAAAGCTTTTGGAAAAAAAAAAAAAAGTAATACTAATGGAACCTCAGCCAGAGGTTCAAAGGGCTGCTTTTGTAGAGCTGACAATACAAGATTTAAGTCCCATGGACAAAGCGGTGACTTGATAGGGGGATTAATGCGTAAGACCCCCTGCAAAAAAGTCTTAACTAGAGAGTGAATGGCCAAAGGCCTCTGAAACCACACTGACAAGGCTGAAATATGTCCCTTGATAGTGCTTAAGGCCAAGTTTTTGTCCACTTCTAGTTGTAGAAACCGTAACACTCTGTCAATGGTGTACTTTTTGGGACTCACACCAGACTACGTAGGCCCTCCAAACCCTGTAATAAATTACTATGGAGACTGGCTTTCTGGCCTTAATCAGAGTAGAAATTTCCTGGCTAGACAGGCCTCTACCCCTGAGAATCAGGGATTTAGCCTCCAACCTGTCAAATTTAGATGCCGTAAGGCAGGGTGGAGGATCGGGCCTTGGGAGAGTAGGTCTGGACGAAGTGGAAGGGTCCAAGGCTTTCCCACTGCCATTTTCACGATCAGTGAGTACCATGACCTCCGGGTCCACCAGAATAACTGGTCTGTTTTCTACCCTGATCCTGCGCAGCAGGCGGGGCAGCAATGGCAACGGGGGAAAGGCATATAGTGGATTGAACTGCTGCCAAGGGCAAACCAGTGCATCGGTTCCACAGGCCAACGGATCCCTTGTCCGGGACATGAACCTGTTCAGTTTTTTGTTGAACCTCGATGCCATGATGTCTACATCCTGAAATCCCCACTTCTGGCAGATTTCTTGAAAGACCTGGGGATGGAGAGACCATTCCCCTGGAACCAGCTGCTGATGACTTAAGAAGTCCGCCTGTAAATTGTCCACTCCGGGAATAAAAATTGCCGAGATGCATGGCACATGCGCCTCTGCCCACAGAAAAATTAAGTTCACCTCCCTTTGGGCGGCTCGACTCCTCATGCCCCCTTGGTGGTTTATGTATGCCACCGCTGTGGCATTGTCAGACTGCACTCTCACCGGAGACCCTTGCAGCTTGGGTGTCCATGCCTTCAAGGCTAACCGTACAGCTCTGATCTCCAAGACATTGATGGGCAGTAGTCTCTCTGATTCTGCCCAAGTCCCCTGCTGAGTGTGCCCGTCCAAGACCGCTCCCCAGCCCTTTAGGCTGGCATCTGTGGTCACTATCTTCCAGATGATGGGACTGAAAGATTTTCCCTTCAGTAGATTCTGAGGGTTTAGCCACCAGCAGAGACTTTGACAGACTTTTGACGAGAGGGTCAACGGAAGATCCAGGGCTTGTGGCTTTTTGCTCTAAACCGACAGAATGGCTGCCTGTAGTACTCGCGTGTGAACCTGAGCATAAGGCACTGCCTCGAAAGTGGCTACCAGCTTTCCCAGTAATCGCATACATAAGCGAATGGTTGGTTCTTTTTTGCCCCGAACCAACTGGATTAACTCTCTGATACCTTTGACCTTTGCTAAAGGTAGGAACACTCTCTGCTGTTCCGTGTCTAGCAGCATGCCAAGGTATTCCAACCGCTTTGTGGGTTGCAAGGCCGATTTTTCTCAGTTTAGAACCCAGCCGAATAACTCGAGGTACTGAACTGTAAGGGCTACTGCTCGATTTAGGCCGGAAGCAGAGTGCTCTATGATAAGGAGGTCGTCCAAGTAAGCTAGGATCGAAATTCCTTGGGTCTTTAGATTGGCTAAGATGGGAGCCAGGACCTTCGTAAATACCCGGAGGGCTGTTGCTAACCCGAAGGGGAGAGCTACAAATTGGTAGTGGCGTCCTGCGATTGCAAAGCGCAAGAATTTTTTATGCCCCTGAAAAATTGGTACATGTAGGTATGCATCCTTTATGTCTATAGAGGCTAGATAATCGTCCTGCTGGCAGACCCTTTAGATCCAGGATCGATAAATAGGTTGGAGTAAAAGCCTAGCCCGCGATCCTGGGCTGGCACCTCTATGATTACCCCCTGGCATAGAAGGCGATCCAAAGCTGCCAGCAGAGACGCCTTCTTTACCGGGTCTTTTGGAACTCCTGAAAATGAGGAAGGGGAAACTCCAGAAATTCTATTTTGTAGCCTGTGGCTCCCAAGGAAAGGACCCACTTGTCGGGGACATTGGCTTCCCAAATTTCTGTAAAGAATCGAAGCCTTCCCCCCACCCGATTGAGTGGGGGCGCCCCTTCATAAAGCTGATTTGGGAGCTGGTTTTGCTGGCTTGCGAGACCATGGTCTCTTGCCACCTGAGGCCTGTCCTTGCGACTTATTACCAAAGTTTGATCGTGCAGGAGGCCATCGATACTGCCTGGAGGCCGAGGGCCCTGGGGCTGGAGACAGCTTCCGCTTAAACGTAGGGGCCTCGAGATCTTTTTTTGACCGGCAAAAGAGTACTCTTGCCACTTGATATTGTCTGTATGTATTTATCCAGGGGAAGCCCGCTAAGAGTTTTTTACATGGAGTCTCGGCCGATCAATCTTTAGCCACAAGAGTCTCCGCATGTGTACCAAGAATAGTGACAAACGGGAAACCTGCTGGATGGAATCTTTTATAGCATCCACCGCAAAACACAGGGCTCTGGGGAGGTCGACTAATTCTCGTGCCTGCTGAGCCGGAATGTCCTTTAACATCTGCTTTGTCTGATCTTTTAACGCTTGGCAAACGCCAATAGCAGCTACTGCTGGCTGCACCACTGCTCCTGCCGTAGTAAAGGAAGCTTTCAAAAGAGTTTCTAACCGTTTATCGACCGGGTCTTTGAACATTTGTATGTTCTCTACCGGGCAAGTCAAGGATTTATTCACGCAGGAGATAGCTGCGTCCACAGCCGGGAGCGCCCATTTCTTTGAAAAATTTTCTTCCATAGGGTAGAGGACAGAAAACCTCTTAGGAGGTATGAATATTCTGTCAGGCTGTACCCAATCCTGAAAGATCAGATCCTCTAAAAGAGGATGAACTGGAAACAGCGCATTACTTAGTGGCGCCTTTAAGGAGCCCAAAGAAGACACCGAAGGGACTTGAGGCCCTAGTAAAGAGAGTTTAAATGCCGAACGGACCATGTCTGTTAAAGACTGGATCCACAGACTCTCCGCCTGGGAGGCTGAAAATGGTTCTTCTATGGTGGACTCCTCAATATCTGAACCCTCCAGGTTCTGTTCCACTTGATCCTCCTGAGATTCGTATTCCTCAGGGGAGAGAATCTCAGCATCTGAGGATATGAGTTTAGGCGATGGGGATCTAGTCTGTTTTTTGCCTGGAAAAGAATTTGCAATTAAATTTGTCAATCTTTGTTCTAGCCCACTCAGAGAGGTAGCTAGCATATCCTCTGTAACAAACACAGGGTTGGGATGGTTAGGGCCAGCCAAAGCACCAAACATACCCAATGGCTCATCCAAGGCGACCTCCTCTGGCTTATTAGGCGAGGATAGAACTGGCGTAGCCTGACTAAGATCCTCAGAATCAGAGGGGGAACCCTTCTGTTTTTTAGCATTTTTTGCACCTTTAGCTCCTGAGCCTTTGGGAGCCATGATACAATACCGAGGTACCCCGCAAAACAACAACCCACTGTTGCAGCAAGGAGTAAAATAATATGGCTAGGGTAAATAGGTTGTACCTAATGCCCCTAAGCTACTGGGAAGGCAGTTACTTTTTTTTTTTTCTTTTAGAAACTGTTCCCAAAGGATTGTGCTGCTTGCCAGCTGCCGCAAGAGACTAGGCTTTATAATATAATGGTCTTTGGGGAGCTAGCTCCGGACCCGCAGTTCTCTCTTATGCCTCCGGGTGTCACCCTAGGAGCACCACCGCTCTGTGTCCTTCCTCCAGCCCTTCAGCGCACCTCTGAGCTGAAGATAATAATGATGAGGGAACGCCCCTTCCTCCTGATGCCGTTGACGTTCCCCGCCGCTTCCGCGCGCGCGTATTCGCAGCATGCTGGGGGGGAAGCATGTCAAACGCTGGAGGCTCCATTCCTCCTGGGATGAGGGATATTTGTTATGCGGTGGAAAAGACCCTGGCCAGGTAAGACAATTTAGGCCGTACAGACCTTTTGTCATGGGTTAGGCTGCCCTTCTAGCACCTTTCCCACCATGCAGAGTTGCAGCAGCACAAAATACAACACAATCAGGGGGACCGGCTACTGGGGAAAAAATAAGACCATCCTGTCTTAAACAGACATAGTGGAAGTTTTAGCCAATGCAGAGCATACCCAGGCTAGCCCCCTCAGTATCTCCCCTGGGGTGTCTGCCGTCGAACCAAGTCCCGCAGGCCCCCCCCTTACCTGCTCCATGCCGCAGGACAATTGCATAGCAAGTGGTCCAATCTTCCCCCTTCTCCGTGGGTAGCGTACTAGACCTTCAGGTACTGGGGTCCTGGAAGGAACACCTACTGCCCTGGACCTATACAGCACCCTGGCAGCAGGTACTTTTGACCTTTAAAAAGGCCAAAGTCTTGGGCCCAGGGTCCAGCCCTCCAAGGAGAGGCATTATAGGCAAAACCCCACGACTTGGGGCCCGGGTACTGTCCACTTCGGCTCTGAGGCACTTTGGACAGATCCGGTTAGCCTGCCTTGGTCCCAAGAATGTGGAGGCAAAGCTAATTCGTGACCAACACCTAAGACACTGGCGAAAAAACTGAGGTACTCCCACTATGGGAGGGGGTTATATAGGGAGGGGACTTCCTGTTTGAGATTGCCAGTGTCCATCACCTGAAGGTAGACTCTATAACCGTATAGTAATGACTATGCCGCTCTGTGTCCCATGATGTACGATAAAGAAAAACATCTGAATTGCACCCCCCCTTTCTTCAGTTTTGGGTGCATGCCCATTTAGCTCCGCTCACTTGTTCTTCAGCCTTGGCTCAAGTCCCCGAGCCAACCGCCTGCTTGCTTATCTCCTTGCCTTCCCTGGCTTGATCATCCTCCGCTCCCCACCCAGTAGTAGCCGGGGGCCAGGAGAGTAAGACTTGATAGGCTGGCGGCGATGGGCAGAGAGTCGCTGATTGCCGCCATTACTAGTATAAAAAAAAAAAAATATGTCCCCGGATTTCATTTAAAAAATCTGGTCACCTTACCTAGCAGGTAGGTAGTGGGACTCTCCTGCAATCCTTTGCTTGTGTCAGTTGTACATATTAAGGAATCTTCATTTTATTTCTGTTTATTGCTGATGAGAAAAATAAACAGATGGATTTATTTGTTCCTGTCCCCAATCCTTCCTTTGCTCACTGCCTGGACCACATACCTTCATCATTGTGCTATGTTTTCTGCAGCACCACTGGCATGGATATATCCTCTTAGTCCTCCATACATTTAGCAGAAATTTGTGCTTATAGTAGAACTATGGGCAACACTTTTATTTTCATTTTGGATAGAGTAAGGGATGGTTATAGCCCCTGTTAAGTTTTTTTTTTACCATCCGTTCATTTCCCGCCACATAGCCAAACAGGAAGTGGGAAGAAATCTCTACAGATTAAGGGAAATTCCCCCCCAAAGCCCTCAGAACTAGTGTCCCCAGTGGAAAATTTTAGGGTAGATCTTATGCCTAGTACACACGATCGGTTTTCCCGACGGTCAAAAGACCAATGCTACTTACTGCCATAGCCAGATATAGATGGGGGCAGTGGCAAGTTTTTTTTTTATATCACATTGGTGTTTGTATTGGTCCAGCAATGCACCAACCCCTTTGCATGTGCCATTGTGGGGACACTCATAGTTTAGCGTTAGGACCACAGATACCAGGGTGCCGTCACGAAGCTCTGTGGCTTACGAATGCGTTTGCAAATGCGTGCGGACTAAACTCCTGTTTTTAACACATACTGTTAGACAGGTTCATTTGGTTGTCTGCGATCTGGTTGGTAAGTAGGCTTGGTTTTTTCCTGGGCATTCCCCAGACTTTGCTGTTACCTGTTTCAGCCTTCCAATGCTGGATCCTGGACATGGGCTTCAAATGTCGTATTCCCATTGTCAAGCCACTCCTGAACAACAAACAACGTCAGACGTGTCTTACCTGGCCTGTAGGGGCTTTTATAATGCTGCCTACTGAAAATGTAGGGTACTGAAGTTTTGTTTTGTTTTGAAATTTTATAAACTGACTGGTCCATGCTTTAGAGAGAAGCACACAGACAGACAACAACATTAGGAGAGAGTAGATCGCACACACAGATTATAAGATGAGGCCTACTACAAACATACATCCAAAATTAGAAAAATGATGACTAGCATCCAGTAGGGTAGCTTAGTGTAGTTAGTGTAGGTCTTGCCCTAGAAGAGTCTACCTTGCCGTGGTGGGCAGGCTTGGAATCTCTTGGTCAAAAGTGTATCAGCGAATGGGCGAGAGGATGACTAGATCATCACTTCTGGCCAATTGATTTTACCAAAGGACTCTTGGTTTAATCAGAGTATATATAGTTGGAAAAGGAAAACAATATGTATAGGTCCATAATTATACTTTTATAAACACACAATAAAAATTTGGTATATTTACATTTGAATTTCTTCCTCTTATTTAACCCTTTCATGACCGGGGCTCATTGCCACTTGGATGCACAGGCCACATTTGCAAGGCTGGAAGGGGCTCTATGGCTACTTCTTCCACTTCTGGTGTGTGTAGGGATGTGTAATAGGTGTTTATGTATTACAGTTTTTCTCTATTGTTTTGGCTCATTTCTTGAAACAGAAATGACATTCTCAAAACTCTAAGATCATTTGGCAAAACAGTCTTACAGTTCAGCACAACACTATAACTCACGTGCAAAAGCTCATATCTCTCCCAAAACTGTTCACTTTTGCTTCAAAACCATATTCCTTTCCCATATAAAGAGTCAGTTCCCTCAAAATGGCAAATATTCTTCCCAATTGCTTTGGCTTATTTCTTGAAACAGACCAGACATTCTCAGCTCTTGGTGCTTTTGCAAAAATAACCTGGATGGTTCGGCACAACACCATGGTTCACCTTCAAAAGTTCATATCTTTCCCAAAACAGTTCACTCATGTGTCAAAACTAAATTTCTTTCTCATTCAAATAGTCAGTGCCCCCAAAATGCTTCATCCCTTTGGCATTGTGTAAGCACTGCAAGTCAAAATGTTTAGATCAATTGTCTTTATGGCAGAGGACGATTGAAATATCCCTCATGTCCACCTTTCAGTCTTAGCCCAGTCCTTCATCGACAATGGTTACTGTACAGTTTTTGTCTAGAAAATTGAATACAATTGTGTATAAAACTGAAAAGAAAAGATTTTAGGGTAAGAGTCGCCTCCAAGGTTTGACATCACACATTGCACTCATACTGCCAAGGAAAAATTACTTTACAGTATTGTAACCAATATCATTCACACACAAAGTAACTTCCATACATCAGAGTAAAAAGAAAATGTATACAGCATAATATACGGAAAAATAAACAAACAAAAAACAAGGAAAATTACATTTAGCCTACAATGCTGTAAATAAAGCTGGAGTTTTACAACTACTGTAACATCTCTTCACTGGTCGCTGTCCTCACCCTCCCTCTCCTGGGCACTGTCCTCACCCTCCCTCGCCTAGGCACAGTCCTCACCCTCCCTCTCCTGTCCACTGTCCTCACCCTCCCTCTCCTGGGCACCGTCCTAACCCTCCCCTGGGCACCATCCTCACCCTCCCTCTCCTGGTCACCGTCCTCCTAACCCTCCGTCTCCTGTCCACTGTCCTCACCCTCCCTCTCCTGGGCACTGCCCTCACCCTCCTGCCCATCCACACGCTGCTGTCTGTCTGGCCACAGAATCTCGTCAACATCGCAGCGTATATCCTCCCTTGTGATACAACAAGGGAAGAAACAATGTGAATGTCGCAAACATCCCCTACACTGATCTCCTGAAATATTCTCACAGGCAGCGTCCATTGCATGGAGCAGGGACCTCTGATCTTGAGACCGATGCTCATACACTCTCCACCTCCAAGCAGAGAAAAACTCCTCAATAGAATTGAGGAAAGGAGAGTAAGATGGTAGGAACACCATATCCATCCTTGGATGAGCAGTGAACCAGGCCCTGATAAGCGGGCCATGGTGGAAATTCACATTGTCCCATACAATTATATATTGTGGTAGGTGAGGCCCTATGAGGCCTCTCTCAATTTCAGGATTCAAACTCAAATGAAGGCGGTCCAAGAAGATGGGGAGCTTCTGTGTATTGTATGGGCCAAGACTAGGGATGTGAGTGGCCACACCATTCTCAGAAATGGCAGCACACATAGTTATATTGCCCCCTCGCTGGCCTGGGACATCCACCGTGGCCCGGCGGCCAATAAAATTATGGCCACGTCTTCGGCCCTTGGCCAGGTTGAAGCCAGCCTCATCCACATACACGAGTATGTGAGAGGTCTCGTTTCCTTCCAATGCCATTATTGTCTACAATAGAGTAAAAAAATAAAACATCAAATCAGTCATACAGAAGAGTCATACACTACAGTCAGGCTCCGTACACACGTCCGAGGAATTTGACGTGCCAAACACATCGAGTTCCTCGTCGAGTTCAGTGTTGAAGCCGCCGAGGATCTCGGCGGGCCGACTTTCCTCATTGAACAACGAGGAAATAGAGAACATGTTCTCTATTCGGCCCGATGAGTTACTCGTCGGCTTCCTCGCTGAAAAGTGTACACACAACCGAGTTTCTCGGCAGAATCCAGCTCCGATCGAGTTTCTGGCTGAATTCTGCCGAGAAACTCCGTCGTGTGTACAGGGCCTTACAGACAGTTACATAGGAATGTTCTATGTTCTACACAAGTTCAAAATACTACTGGCCAGTATTCCAGTGGTTCCAAACCTGGGGTACATTGTTCCCTATGCAGAGGTACTACAGGGGGTATTTGACAGAAAGGGGAGGGGAAAAATTATCAACATTTAGACTTGCTGAAATGTTACAGTAAACCCACAGTATTAGATAGAGTTACATGGGAGGCACTTCTGTAATTGCAGCTCCTTGACCCTTTTTCTTACTGTATTGTAAGTTATATTCTTCAAAATAAGGATTATAATGATAATTGCATCATACAGTAAGCTGCAGTTTTTACTGGAATACTACTGTAAACTGTATCATCAATATTGTAGAAAATAAACTATTCCATACTATATTTTCTACGATATTTTTCTTGTCATTGTTAGTATCATACGTAACATCCCACTGAGGTAAGATACTGTAGGCCTATCACACACACACACACACACACACACTAAATGAATAAACATATATGTTGCTCTATGCACAGTGTCCTGTCCTATAGATTATATAATTCCATCATTGATTGTGGGGCCATGGTTGATGACATGGTCTATAATTGTGGCCCGAATTTCATCAGGGACAGCATGGTGTCTTCGTGATCCTCAGCCTCTTCCCCCTATTCCACGACCACGCACCCTTACTCCTCCTCCTCTTCCTCGAGCAGACAGTTTCCATTGTTCATTTACTTGGCCAGGTGACTCCATGTTCAGAAATAAGTACTGGTCCTGCATGGTCAAGCTCTATATATACATGTTTGGCAGCATTCACAATCATGGACAGCACCTGTCAGGTACAGTAACTAAACATACTGTTGGATTGGTCAACTGAGACCAACTCCAACTCCTCCTTCACTAGTCAAGTTCTAGTTGCACCCGACTGTCAATTGCTGTAATCATTTTATCAAATGTTCCAAGAGATTCATATATGGCATTCATGGTATTATGTTTCTGAATAATTTTGACAATTGAACAGACTATTGTGCATGTGATGACTTAAACAATGAAATGACGTTGACACGTTTTGGAGAGAACGACCATTAGACTAAAGAAATAAAAATCAGTTTAGATCAACAAGATCTATTCAATTGGAAATTGTGCTAAATGTAGGCTACTTGTACTTAATCATTTGAAAAATTTACTGAGACATTGAGACATGTACTGAGACATTTGCAATTTGATTAAATGAATGAGAAATGTAATTCAGTTGTGAACAATTGCGAAGTGGTTTGGAGATTTGTCCATGTTGTTTTGAGAATGTCATTTCTGTTTCAAGAAATGAGCCAAAACAATTGAGAAAAACTGTAACATGTGTCCTAACAATGTATATATGTATGTACTGACAAGCCCCTTATGCATAGTTGCCAACAGTCACGGATTTGCCAGGACAATCCCGAAATTTGGACCCTTGTCCCGGATTGTGGTTGTCCCGCTTGTTTTCCCGATATTCCTTTTTTGTCCCAAGAAATTCGGGATTGTTTTAGGCAGCGGCTACACCAAAATGGCTGCTGCTGCAGCCACGAGTGTTGTGTCCTCTGTTACTCTAGTGCAGTGTTTCTCAACTCCAGTCTTCAAGGCGCCCCAACAGGTCATGTTTTCAGGATTTCCCTCAGATGAAACAGCTGTGGTAATTACTAAGGCAGTGAAACTGATCAAATCACCTGTGCAAAAAAACAGGAAAGCCTGAAAACATGACCTGTTGGGGCGCCTTGAGGACGGGAGTTGAGAAACACTGCTCTAGTGTTCAGTGCAGAGGAGAGGGGCAGCCAATCGGCTTCTCTCTTTTGGTGGCCCCTCCCCGCTCTGAACATCGTCCTCCCACCGCCGCTCCCATCACCGCCTGGTTTGAATGCCAGCCAGGGACTGCTATCCTGCTCTCCCCTCCACTCCAGGCTCTGACAGCGGCCCAGGAACAGGTGGGAAGTTCACATAGCCAGGGACTGCCACCCTGCTCTCCATTCCAAGCTCTGACAACAGGCCTCAAGACAGGTGGATCGGGCTCCCCCCCCTCCATGACGGCAGGGGGCGTGCATGCAGCCAGGGACTGCTACCCGGGACAGTATTCCGCGGTCTAAGAAGGATCTGCTGGAAGGAGCAGAGCAACCCCATCACCCAGCAGGAGAAGGGTCCTGCCTGCTGCTGGCAAGCGTTAACGTCCTATGGAAGGAGGTTAGTTACCATGCAGCATACACACCAGTACACAGACTGGTACAGGGGGTGCACACAAGGGACTGCAGCCAGGGCTAAGGGCCCCCCCTCTCTCATCCCCAATCCCCCCATCTCTCTCTCTCTCTCTCATCCCCAATCCCCCCTCCCTCTCTCCCCCCAATCCCTCTCTCTCTCATCCCCAATCCCTCTCTCTCATCCCCAGTCCCCCTTCTCTCTCATCCCCAATCCCCCCTCTCTCTCATCCCCAATCCCCCCTCTCTCTCATCCCCAATCCCCCCTCTCTCTCATCCCCAATCCCTCTCATCCCCAATCCCCCCTCTCTCTCTCTCTCATCCCCAATCCCCCCTCTCTCTCTCTCTCATCCCCAATCCCCCCTCTCTCTCTCTCATCCCCAATCCCCCCTCTCTCTCATCCCCAATCCCCCCTCTCTCTCTCTCTCTCATCCCCAATCCCCCCTCTCTCTCTCATCCCCAATCCCCCCTCTCTCTCATCCCCAATCCCCCCTCTCTCTCTCTCATCCCCAATCCCCCCTCTCTCTCTCTCATCCCCAATCCCCCCCTCTCTCAGCGAGACCTACCTCCTCCTCCTCTTTCTTTCCTTCTGGACACTAACCACACCCCTTCTGAGCCACACCCTCAGGAAATTTTATATACATTTTAAATTAATTTTATATGCCTACACATTCTCCTTACAAAATACATAGGGAATTATTTCCTGTTATCCAGGGCTAGAGGATCTGCTCTATTCAGAAGAAGTGTTTTTCTGCCCTCACAATCTATACTTTAGTATTAAAGCAGAGTTCCACCCAAAAATGGAACTTCCGCTTTTCGGAACCCTCCTCCCCTCCGGTGTCACATTTGGCACCTTTCAGGGGGGTGCAGATACCTGTATAATACAGATATTTGCATCCACTTCTGGGAATGACTCCCCTGGGAGTCACTCCACCCCCCCCCCGCTGTCTTCTGGGAAACACACTGGTCCCAGAAGACAGTGGGGATCACTGGGAAAGCACCGTGCTACTCACGCATGCACAGTAGGGAACCAGGCAGTGAAGCCGCAGTAGAGAACCAGGCATCCTCACCGAGGATGGTGGCGAGGGCAGCAGAGAGATGAGCAATTGCTCGTCATCTGCTGCCGACATTGCGGGCGCGCTCGACAGGCAAGTGTCCATTTATTAAAAGTCAGCAGCCGCAGTATTTGTAGCTGCTGGCTTTTAATATTTTTTTTTTCCACCGGACCTCCACTTTAAGCTTTTCTCTAATCTCCAATATCATTTTAAAATTCTCAATTTCAAAATCTCTTGCTTCTTAAAGTGACTGTAAATGTTTAAATTTTTCGCATTAAAATAATAAACATGTTATACTTATCTGCTCTGTGTAATGATTTTGCACAGAGCAGCCCTGATCCTCCTCTTCTCGGGTCCCCTGTTGGCACTTCTGGCTCCTCCCTTGCCTGCCATGGAGCACTTGTGCGTGCTCGATGCGGAGCCTCACTGTCTGTCAATTGTGTAAAAGACTTCTGCACATAGTGACTATTAACCACTTCCCTACCCACCCATAGTCATATGATGTCCACAGATGGGATCTCTGATCCTGGGTGGATGTCATATGACGTTCTGGGCTTCCTAGCCATCTAGAGGGCCCGTGCTCGGGACCCGATGCGCGTGCCCGGCGTCCGCAATGTCCGCCGGGCATCCGCGATTGCCCGTGATCACAGCAGGACCGTGGATCTGTGTGTGTGAGATCCAGGTCCTGTCAGGGTGAGGAGACCGATCTGTGTTCCCAGTACAGAGGAACACAGATCGGTCTCCTCCCCTTGTGAGTCCCCTCCACATACAGTTAGAATCACGCACTAGGGAACATCTTTAACCCCTTCAGCGCCCCCTAGGGTTAACCATGGTTAACCAAAGATACATGAACAACCAAATTTAAACAATAAATATTGTATACAAGTGTCCTTATTCCAATAATGGAATACACATGAAAAAGAAAAACAGTCCTTATGGTATCACACCAATGCAAGGGCTCATATGGGAACTCAATGTCTAATGACAAGGTAGATGTAGATGACTTCAATACAATCCCACGGACAAGTGTAATAGATGGCCGCTTACCAGATCCGTCCGATCCCCGCAGGGATCAAATGGGCTCTGCACAGAGATGTCCTCAGCTGATTCTGAACAATCCCTCCTGGTCCGCTCCTCTGATGGTAATCCGGAGAAAATACTTCTATCTCCTGCAGATTTATCAGGGGGTGGAATCAGCTTAAGGAAATGGTATGGGAACGTGTGGGTAGAGAGGAAGAAAGGCGCTTCATAGTGCAGTAATTGGTAAAAAAAAAAATTGTTCACTTTATTCCACTCAATGGAAAAATAAACTGACATCTAAAAGCTTCATAGGTTAACGTTTAAATTTCGAAGCATAAGCAAAAATCAAACCAGCCTCGGCTCAGGCCGATCAGCTGGGAGCGTGGCGACGTCGGCTACTATCGGTCCACCCGACGCTGCGTTTCTCCCTATTGGGCTATGCCTCCTTTCCCAGTCGATGCCCAATAGGGAGAAACGCAGTGTCGGGTGGAGCGATAGTTGCTGACGTCACCACGCTCCCAGCTGATCGGCCTGAGCCGAGGCAGGCTTGATTTTTGCTTATGCTTCGAAATTGAAACTTTGTAACCTATGAAGCTTTTAGATGTCAGTTTCTTTTTCCATTGAGTGGAATAAAGTGAACATTTTTTTTTACCAATTACTGCACTATGAAGCACCTTTCTTCCTCTCTACCCACACGTTCCCATACCATTTCCTGAAGCAGATTCCACCCCCTGAGAAATCTGCAGGAGATAGAAGTATTTTCTCCGGATTACCATCAGAGGAGCGGACCAGGAGGGATCGTTCAGAACCAGCCGAGGACATTTCTGTGCAGAGCCCATTTGATCCCTGCGGGGATCCGACGAATCTGGTAAGCGGCCATCTATTACACTTGTCCGTGGGATTGTATTGAAGTCATCTACATCTACCTTGTCATTAGACAGAGGATTGAGTTTCCATATGAGCCCTTGCATTGGTGTGATACCATAAGGACTGTTTTTCTTTTTCATGTGTATTCCATTATTGGAATAAGGACACTTGTATACAATATTTATTGTTTAAATTTGGTTGCGCACGTATCTTTCTTTTTCTTTACACACATTACAAGCCGAATATTTAGGCTTTTTTTTTTAGCCAAGTGCAGCGCTTTCATTTATTTATTGATATTTATATATTTTCACTTGTGCACTTTGCTTTGATGGGGGAAGCGCGGATTGCCCACGCTACACAGTTTAACCCCTTCCCTGCCAGTCACATTTACACAGTAATCTCAAAAATATTCCGATTGCACACCTTCCGGAAAAATGGCCAAGTAGAAAAAGGGTGCTGAAACGATCACCGGCTAGGAACCGGAAAGCAAATCATATAATATATATTCGCCAGCACACCAGGAATCATAACGTCCAAAGATTTAATGCATATCTATTATGTCAAAAAGAGCAACGTTTCGAGGCCACGCAGGACCTCTTCGTCAGGCAAAAAGAAAAATTATAACATTTACACAGTAATCCGTGCAGTTTTATAGTACTAAATCGCTGTATAAATGTGAATGGTCTCAAAAATGTGTCAAAAGTATCCGATATGTCCGTCGCAATGTCACGGTCACAATAAAGAAATAAAACTATCCCCGATTTTGTAGATGCTATAACTTTTGCACAAACCAATTTATATATAAACGTATTGCGATTTTTTTTTACCAAAAATATGTAGAAGAATATGTATCGGCCTAAACCGAGGAAAAAAAAATTGTAATATTTATTAAAACAAAAAGAAAAAAATATTGTGTTTTTTTGAAAATTGTCACTCTTCTTTTGTTTATAGCGCAAAAAATAAAAACCGCAGAGGTGGTCATATACCAAATGAAAGCTCTATTTGTGGGAAAAAAAGGACGTTAATTTTGTTTGGGTGCAACGTCGCACAACCGCGCTGTTGTCAGTTAAAGCGACGCAGTGCCAAATCGCAAAAAGTGCTCTGTCAGGAAGGGGGTAAATTCTTCTGGGGCTGAAGTGGTTAAATGACACAGTGAAAAGAATTGTTGACTCTCAGAGAAAACAACAATATAAAATACATCACAGTCCAAAAGAAATGTCACTACAGCTGGTTTGATGCGCTCTCTCTTTTAAATTGTTACATTGGATATGCAAAGCTGTATTGACAATGACATTGGGACTAGGCCCTGCCGGCAGGCTATGCTCATAGCTTTTGACTGACATCAGCTGGAGCCAATGGCTCCCAATGCTCTATGCCAAGCCTGAGAGAGCAGGAAGAGGGGAGAAGAGCTGCTGCAGACGTGCATAGCGCTGGATCAAAATTGGGCTCAGTTGAGTAGTAAGGGGAGGTGGGCACTATTAAAAGTTTTTTTACCTTATTGCACTTTCATTTAAGAAAACTCCAATAGTACAATGGTAACCAATGACAATTTTGCTTCTCAGGTTAACAACTTTTGTCTATATCCTGTACAGGATGTCCTCGGTCTCGGAGGAGTCGAGCATTACAGCCAGAAATATTTTTTCTATTTTCAATAGTGCTGTAAGAATAAAAGTAAAAAAATAGCCAGGGCTGAGCTTTTACTCTTTTCCCACGGAAGCATCAGAAATATTTTTGTTGGGCTTGACTTATTTCCCAGATCACTTTTCTTTATTAGAAGAGACTTCTCCATCCTGGCTAGTATATATGGTGTGACTAAATGGGTTGCTGAACTAAGCTTTTCCTTAAAGTGATTCTAAAGTCTTTGTAAATTATGAAGGTTTTTTTTATTATTTAATAACAAACATCTTCATACTTACCTGCTCTGTGCAATGGAATTGCACAAAGTGCTGGTGAAACTTTTTTTTGGGTTCCTGTCGGCGCTCCTGTCCCCTCCTCTCTGTCCAGTGCCCCCATAGGAAGCCGATTCCCGTAGGGGCACTCGTGTGTGATCGCACCCGAGCCCCGCTGCTGCGTCCATTGACACAGACAGCAGGACGCGGGCCTGTCGCCCTCTCCCTCATCACTGGTATGGATTGACAGCACCGGAAGCCAAGGGCACAGCAAAGCCAGCGAGACCCGAAATTGAGGGGAGAGAAGAGCAGCAGGCATGCACAGCGCTGGATAGAATGAGAACCACAACAAAACTCTATTCACACAATATTACCAAAAATTAAAAAAAAGGTTCCACCCTGGGTCAAATTCTGCCTACATCATTGCGCTTATTCATGTCATACGTGCAAGTATATTCATCTCCATGTGAAATGGGCGTTTTTTTATTCTATTCTTTTTAAAACCTTTATCTACAATATCACACTATGTGGAACCTTTTTACATTTCTGGTCACATTGTGTGAATACAGAGTTTCGTTGTGGTCTTCCTTCCATCCATGAGAAATCCATTTTAACTACATATTGGATACCTGTTGGATACTCGATACCTGTTGATGAGGAGTGTTTTGTTTTGATCCAGGCCACATTTCTACATACAGTTGCAATAAAAAGTATGTGAACCCTTTTGGAATGATATGGATTTCTGCACAAATTGGTCATAAAATGTGATCTGATCTATATCTAAGTCACAACAATAGACAATCACAGTCTGCTTAAAACTAATAACACACAAAGAATTAAATGTTACCATGTTTTTATTGAACACACCATGTAAACATTCACAGTGCAGGTGGAAAAAGTATGTGAACCCCTGGATTTAATAACTGGTTGATCCTCCTTTGGCAGAAATAACTTCAACCAAACATTTCCTGTAGTTGCAGATCAGACGTGCACAACGATCAGGAGTAATCTTACCCATTCCTCTTTACAGAACCGTTTCAGTTCAGCAATATTCTTGGGATGTCTGGTGCGAATCGCTTTCTTGAGGTCATGCCACAGCATCTCAAATCGGAGCCACTCCAGAAGGCATATTTTCTTCAGTTTAAGACAGACATTCTGTTGTTGATTTACTTCTATGCTTTGGGTCGTTGTCCTGTTGCAACACCCATCTTCTGTTGAGCGTCAGCTGGTGGACAGATGGCCTTAAGTTCTCCTTGGGAATTCATTTTTCCTTCAATGATAGCAATCCGTCCAGGCCCTGATGCAGAAAAGCAGCCCCAAACCATGATGCCCCCACCACCATACTTCACAGTTGGGATGAGGTTTTGATGTTGGTGTGCTGGGTCTCTTTTTCTCCACACATAGGGGCTGATTTACCAAGCCTTTGCTCCATGACTCATGGAGCAAAGCCAGGAGTAAAAGCCGTTTTGTCATTTACTAAAGAAATACGCTGCCAGTGCAGTGTAATTCTCTATTTACTATAATGCCTAGTACGTACAGGAGAGGGCGCATGGTGCGCCTGTATAGACCTGGCGTACGGCATTTAGAAATGTAAATAGACAGGGATTGGGCGGGAGTTTATTATAGGGGGATGTGAGGTGAAGTGGGGAGGTGTAGTGACATGTGTTTAAGTTTGTTTGTGCTTTTTGTGAAATCGAACGCCGTACGCAGGAATAAACCTCTGGGAGGTTTATTTGCATACTGCGCATGCGTGCGGGGCAAAAACGTCTTTTCACGCACGCCGTCTCACTACGCCGGGAAAATCTTGGTAAATGCCAAGCGGCGTAGCAGCCTTTGCGCGGCATGAGTCGGCGCACGTGAAAGGCCGAACTGTTTTCAGCTTGCGCTGACCATGAAGGGGAACTCCGCGCCAAATTTCAAACAAAAAAACGGCGCTAGTTCCCCTCCAGGTGCATACCAGGCTCTTAGGCTTGGTCTGGAACGTAAGGGGTTAAACCCACGCCGAAAAACAGCGCAGGGTTCCCCCCAGATCTAGACCAAGCCCTTATCCCAAGCATGCAGTCTGGCCGGACAGAAATGGGGGTGGGGACGAGCGAGCACCCCCCATCCTGAGCCATACCAGACCGCATGCCCTCAACATGGGGGAGTGTGTGCTTTGGGGGAGGGGGCACTGCCCCCCCCACCCCAAAGCACTCTTGTCCTCATGTCGATAGGGACAAGATCCACCTCCCACAACCCTAGCCGTTAGTTGTCGGGGTATGCGGGCAGGGGCTTATCGGAATCTGGGGGACCCCTTTAATAAGGTGGCCCCCAGATGCCGGGCCCCCACCCTATGTGAATGAGTATGGGGTACATCGTACCTCTACCCATTCACCTGGGGGGAAAATCTAAAGTAAAAAAACACCACACAGATTTTTAAAATAATTTATTAGTCAGCTCCGGGGCCCCCCTTTCTTCTTTAAGCTCTTTCACAAGGGGGGGTGTCTTCTCTCCCAGTCTTCTCTCTTCCGCCGGGGCCCTGGCCTTCGCCGTTTTCTGCCGGGGGAGGGCGCCATCCCCCGGTCTTCTCCGGTCCCCTCCGCCGGGGTCCCGCCAACCCCTTTAAGCTCTTTTACAATAGGGGGGCATCCGGGCTTCACCGATATCTGCCGGGGGAGGGCGCCATCCCCCGGTGCCTTCCGCCGGGGCCCTGGTCTTCCTCGTTTTCCACGCCCTATGCCTATATAAGTCAATGCGCGCCACTCAGACGGCATAACAGCGGCAGAGCTCGTCGTGTCAACATCAAATGGAAGAGGGAACAGAGAAGAAAGCCCTGGGCTCCGCGGAGGAGACAGGCAGAAGAGAGAACAGAGACGAAAGCGGAAAGAAAGCCCTGGGCTCCGCGGAGGAGCCAGGCAGAAGAGGCAACGACAAGACAGCAGAGAAAAGACCGGGGGGTTGGCGCACCCCCGGCAGAAAATGAGGAAGACCGGGGCCCCGGCGGAAGACACCGGAGAAGACCGGGGGATGGCGCCCTCCCCCGGCAGAAATCGGCAAAGCCCGGATCCCCCCTAATGTAAAAGAGCTTAAAGGGGTTGGGGGGCCACGGCGGAAGGCACCAGAAAAGACCGGGGGAGGGCGCCCTCCCCCGGCAGAAAACGGCAAAGACAAGGGCCCCGGTGGAAGAGAGAAGACACCCCCCCTTGTAAAAGAGCTTAAAGAAGAAAGGGGGGGCCCCGGAGCTGACTAATAAATTATTTTAAAAATCTGTGTGGTGTTTTTATTACTTTACATTTTCCCCCCAGGTGAATGGGTAGGGGTACGATGTACCCCATACTCATTCACATAGGGTGGGGGGCCGGCATCTAGTTTTTTTTTATTTGGTCTGGAGTTCCCCTTCATGAACAGCGATCTGTCATTTACCCATGTCAGTCCCGCCCCTAGTGTTAACCCCTTCCCTGCCAGTGGCATTTTTATGGCACTGATAGCTATAAAAATGGCAATGGCCCCAAAAAAGTGTCCGATGTGTCCGCCATAATGTCGCAGTACCGATAAAAATCGCTGATCGCTGCCATTACTAGTAAAAAAACATTATTAATAAAAATGCCATAAAAATAACCCCTATTTTGTAGACGCTATAACTTTTGCGCAAACCAATCAATAAACGCTTATTGCGTTTTTTTGGAACCAAAAAGATGTAGAATACGTATCAGCCTAAACTGAGGAAATTTTTTTTATATTATATATATATATATATATATATATATATATATTTGGGGATATTTATTATAGCAAAAAGTCAAAAATATTCTTTATTTTTTAAAATTGTTGCTCTATTTTTGTTTATAGCGCCAAAAAAAAAACAAAAAAAAAACGCAGAGGTGATCAAATACCACCAAAAGACGGCTGGCAAGAATGTCTTTGCTAAACAGATATGTTTTTGAGCAAGGTTTTTTTGGCATTGTACGTTTTTTTAATGATGTTCACTTTGATTTATTTGTCTATGGTGCATTATTTTGATACATTTTTCTCAAGATGTTTTGACTAATGTTTCAATCCTGTCTGTGGGTCTATCCTGTTATTTGCAAAGCATAAACCATATGCTGTTTACTGTCTCAAATGTATATTTTTAGTTTTTATATTTATGTTTGTTTTGTGTTTTATGTTTAATTTTTTTTTTTGCTTCCCTTGTTTTGTTGACCAATAAAATTACTTTCAAATTTTGAAGTTTGTTTGTTTTTTGTTACTTTTTCATGCTACAGATTTTGACAGCTGCAGCTGAAATAGTTTTGGCCTAAACAATCAGGTGTGATTTTTGTCTGTAAGCTTCTTTCCTGGTGTGTACGCATGAAATGTTTGCTTCCATGTTTATTCACCAGGAAATGAAAAAAAGACAGAGCGGTAGCATTTCCTTTTTACTGCAGTGGTCCTCAAGTACCCCCGACAGGACATGTTTTGTGGATTTATCTTATCAAGAGTTGCTGTCCAGACTGTCTTTTAAAGCACATGTGCAAGATGAAGGAAAACCTGCAAACATGGCCTGTTGGGGGGGGGGGGGTGTTGGTGGACAGGCTTGAAGTGCTGATTTACAGCACTGTGCTTAAATCTAGCGCAAGGCAATCCTATTCTAATTGTGGGTGTTTGAGGGAAGCCAAGTGAGTGTTAGAACCCCTGCTTGTGTTTTTTTTGGGTTGAGCTTTGTGTCCCTTTTCTTAAAACTGGCTTCACTTCCTGTCATACAGCTGAACAGGAAGTGAGGTTAAAACCCTACCAATGTCTTTTCTTGGGGACACAGGTCAATCTAACTAGTGTCCCCATTAAGCAAATTGCACCCCAGCACTGCTGTGTACACCCTAAATGATTATTTAGTTTGGGGTTTAGTAAAGGCAAAGCCACTCTGCAGTACAAGCGTAGTCGCTGAAAATCAGAGGGGAAGCACTGATGGTTTTAACATCCAATTCTGTAGAAGCAAAATTTTTTTGTTTTCTTCCTTGCTTGTCCACTTGTAGTGCAAAGTGGATTTGCCTTTAGTAAATGGACCCCAAAGTACAAGATCCCTAATAATTTGGGGTGTACACAGCAAAATGCTAGAGTGCAATTTACATAATGGGAAACTATTTAGATTGATCTGTGTCCCCAAAAAAAAAAAGACATTAGTAAGGTTTTACCCTCACTTCCTGTTTGGCTATGTGGCAGGAAGTGAATGAATTTGAATTAGAAAGGCGTGTGTGTCCCCCCCCATAAAAAATCTGGGCGTGTCCTAAAAAAACAGGGTGTTGCATTGACAGGAAGGGGTGGGTAATTTTTCTATTAGGAGGTGCATTAGTTTAGTCAGGCCTATGGCAGCACAAAACCTAAATATACTACTGCATATTAGGGCTTATTTAGACAGGATCCGATTTACAGCATGTTTTTATATTGTGGGAGGAAACCCACGCAGGCACAGGGAGAACATGCAAACTCCAGGCAGATGGTGTCAGGGGCGGGATTCGAACCAGCGACCCTTTTTTCTGCTAGGTGAAAGTACTATCCACTACACCACTGTGCTGAACGAACATGATCGCGGCTGAAAGGATGAGATTGGAAAAAAAACACTGATCTCATGCTTTCCAGCCTGGAGGATAGATGTGGGGTCTTATTGACCCCGCCTCTCTCCATAAAGAGGACCTGTCATACACTAGTCCTATTACAAGGGATGTTTACATTCCTTGTAATAGGAATAAAAGTGATCCAAAAAAAAAAAAAAGTGCAAAAAGATAAATATTACGTAAAAAAAAAAAAAAAAAAAAAAAACCAAAAAATTAAAACACCCCTGTCCCTAGTAGCTCTCACTCAGAAGCGAACACGCATGTAAGTCCAGCCCACATATGTAAACACCGTTCAAACCACACATGTGCGTTAGAGCGAGAGCAATAATTCTAGCCCTAGACCTCCTCTAACTCTGAACTGGTAACCTCTAAAAAAAAAAAAATCAAGCATCGCCTATGGAGATTTTTAAGTCCGTGAGTGTGCCCAATAAGTGTGCCCAATATTAAAGCGTGACAAGTTAGGTATCTATTTACTCGGTGTAACATCATCTTTCACATTATCCCTAAAAATTGGGCTAACTTTACTGCTTTGTTATTTTTTAATTCATGAAACCGGTTTATTTTTGGGCCAAAAAATAAAGACGTTAGAAAAATGATTGCGCAAATACCGTTGGAAATAAAATAAAAAAATGACTGCCACTTTATTCCCAGAGTGTCTGCTAAAAAAATACATATGTTTGGGGGTCCTGAGTAATTTCCCAGGAACAAAATATAATTTTTACATGAAGGAGAGAAGTGCCAGAATATGCGCGGTATGAAAGTGGTTAAAGTGAAACAATAAAAGTGAAATATTCCTTTAAATTTCATACAGGGGGGGGAGGGGGTATAACATGCCTGTGAAGCGCATGTCATTTCTTAAGTGAAAAAAATAATTTAAAAGTACTCATGGCTATAAAGAATACAGTCATTGCTCATTAAAACTTAAAAAAAAAAAAAAAAAAAAACGTGGGGGTCCCCCAAAATTCAATTACCAGGCCCTTCAGGTCTGGTATGGATTTTAAGGGGAACTCCACCCCAAATTAAAAAAAATGGTGTGGAGTCCCCCCAAAAATCCACACCAGACCCTTATCTGAGCACGTTAACCTGGCCGGCCGCAGAAAAGAGGGGGGACAGAGTGCGGCCCCCCCTCTCCTGAACCGTACCAGGCCACATGCCCTCAACATGGGGAGGATGTCCCAATGTTGATGGGGACAAGGGCCTCATCCCCACAACCCTTGCCCGGTGGTTGTGGGGGTCTGCGGGCGGGGGGCTTATCAGAATCTGGAAGACCCCTTTAACAAAGGGGACCCCCAGATCCCGGCCCCCCCCTGTGTGAAATGGTAATGGGGTACATTGTACCTCTACCATTTCATCAAAAAAAGTGACAAAAATGTGAAAAATTACAGTAGCCGGTTTTTGACAATTCCTTTAATAATATCTTCTTTCCCGCTTCTTCTTCTGTCATTCGGGTTTCTTCCTCTGCTTCTTTCTTGGGACTTTTCGTCCGCATTTTGACCGGCGTCTTCTTCCATCTTCTTCTCCTTCTGTCGGCCTTCTCGTCCCGCATCTTCTTGTTTGTTCTGGACGCTGCGCTTGAAATTGAAGTCCCCGCCGTGTGCCGCTCCTGTGACCCCGCCCCCTCTGACGCCACAGCTAAACTCATATGAAAGTCTGCGTGTGGTTGTGCATCAGAGGGGGGCGGGGGTCACATGAGCGGGGAATTCAAATGGAAGCTTGTCCGCATCTTGCACGGCTTCTTCTCCGGACGGTGCGCTTGAAATTGAATTCCCCGCCGTGTGCCGCTCATGTGACCCCGCCCCCCCTCCGAAGCACATGACTTTCTAATGAGTTTACTTGTGGCGTCAGAGGGGGGCGGGGTCCCAGGAGCGGTACACGGTGGGGAATTCAGTTTCAAGCGCTGCGTCCGGGGAAGAAAAAGAAGATGTGGAAGAGAAGGCCGACGGAAGGAAAAGATGGGAGAAGACGCCGGGCAAGATGTGGACGAGAAGGCCGATGGAAGGAGAAGAAGATGGAAGAATACGCCGGGCAAGATGTGGACGAGAAGGCCGATGGAAGGAGAAGAAGATGGAAGAATACGCCGGGCAAGATGCGGACGAGAAGCCCCAAGAAAAAAGCAGAGGAAGAAACTCGAATGAAACAAGAAAAGAAGAAGCGAGGAAAGAAGATATTAATAAAAGAATTGTCAAAAACCGGCTACTGTCATTTTTAACACTTTTGACACTTTTTTTTGGTGAAATGGTAGAGGTACAATGTACACCATTACCATTTCACACAGGGGGGGGCGGGATCTGGGGGTCCCCTTTGTTAAAGGGGTCTTCCAGATTCTGATAAGCCCCCCGCCCGCAGACCCCCACAACCACCGGGCAAGGGTTGTGGGGATGAGGCCCTTGTCCCCATCAACATTGGGACATCCTCCCCATGTTGAGGGCATGTGGCCTGGTACGGTTCAGGAGAGGGGGGCCGCACTCTGTCCCCCCCTTTTCTGCGGCCGGCCAGGTTAACGTGCTCGGATAAGGGTCTGGTGTGGATTTTCGGGGGGACTCCACGCCATTTTTTTTAAATTTGGGGTGGAGTTCCCCTTAAAATCCATACCAGACCTGAAGGGCCTGGTAATTGAATTTGGGGGGAACCCCCACGCTATTTTTTTTATTTTTATGAATGAATCCTCTCAGAATTGCCATTGCCGACAATTCATTATAGCCGCGTGTGAATTTTAAATGCCTTTTTTTCCTTCTGAATGTCATTTTGTGCAGAGACAGTTCTAAGTACGGGAAACATGCACTATTTCACATGCTAACTTTACACCCCCCCCCCCCCCCCGGTATGAAATTTAAAGGAATATTTCACTTTTATTGTTTCACTTTAAGCATTATTAAACTCACTGCTCCTGAAAAAACGGCAGTTAAAAAAAAACAAACAAAAAAAAAAAAAAAAAAAGCATTGATACATGTCCCCTGGGGCAGGACTCAGATCCCCAAACACTATTTAGGACAAAACTTGCATATTAACATTTAAAATGAACACTTTTGATTTCTCCCATAGACTTCTATAGGGAGTTCGGCGGCGGCTTTACATATTACTTGCAATGCACCGGCTGCTACGCTGGTTCATGCGCCTAATTAAGGCTTCACCCGGAGTACTAATTAAGCCATGAACCAGCGCAGCGCAGTGATAATAGTAAAGCAGCCCCATAGTGTTGTGAGTTTCTTCCAAACAACTCAACTTTGGTTTCATCTGTCCACAGAATATTTTGCCAGTACTTCTGTGGAACATCCAGGTGCTCTTGTGCAAACTGTAAATGTGCAGCAATGGTTTTTTTGGACAGCAGTGGCTTCCTCCCATAAATTTATTATTTAGTGTTTTACGTATAGTTGATTCGCTAACAGGGATGTTGGCATATGCCAGAGACTTTTGCAAGTCTTTATCTGTCATTCTAGGATTCTTCTTCACCTCATTGAGCAGTCTGCGCTGTGCTCTTGCAGTCATCTTTACAGGACGGCCACTCATAGGGAGAGTAGCAACAGTGCTGAACTTTCTCCATTTATAGACAATTTGTCTTACTATGGACTGATGAACAGCAAGGCTTTTGGAGGGGACGCACTAAACTGCATATTGGGATGATTGGCTGCAATACTTCGAACTCTCACTAGATGTCAGTGCACTTTATACACACAATATATATTATATATATAGTAATGACTCTTATTTCTCAAGATATGTTATTCATTCCTGCCATGATTGATACAATGTTGAAGCAGTTGCTAATGTTTAACTGTTCACTTGCTGTTTTTTTAACAGGATCATAGTAAATTATACTGAATTAATGGAAAATTTTTATTTGACCTGTTTTTCATGGAAATATGGGTAGAATTATTATGTTAACTCCTGAAATATAAATATACATAGGAATATATTAAACCCATTTCTGATATGAATATGCATATAATTATTTTTCTACAAGGGGATTATGGTGGAATATTGGTTATAAATATACATAGGGATATATTAAATCCATTTCCGATATTAATATGCATATAATAATTTTTCTACAAGGGGATTATGGTGGAATATTGGTTATAAATATACATAGGGATATATTAAATCCATTTCTGATATGAATATGCATATAATTATTTTTCTACATGGGGGATTATGGTGGAATATTGGTTATAAATATACATAGGGATCAGAAATGGGTTTAATATGTCACTATGTATATTTATAACCAATATTCCATCCATAATCCTCATGTAGAAAAATGATATGCATATTCATATCAGAAATGGATTGAATATATCCCTATGTATATTTATAACCAATATTCCACCATAATCCCCTTGTAGAAAATAATTATATGCATATTCATATTAGAAATGGATTTATTATATCCCTATGTATATTTATAACCAATATTCCACCATAATCCCCTGGTAGAAAAATAATTATATGCATATTATCAGTAATGGGTTAAATATGTTAATTGTCAGTAGTTAACATAATAATTCTACCCATATTTCCATCAAAAATATTTCCATTAATTCAGTATAATTTACTATGATTCTGTTAAAAAAACAGCAAGTGAACAGTTAAACATTAGCAACTGCTTCAACATTGAATCAATCATGGCAGGAATGAATAACATATTTTGAGAAATAACAGTCATTACTATATATATATATATATACACACACACAGTATGTATAAAGTGCACTGACATCTAGTGAGAGTTCTAAGTATTGCAGCCAATAATCCAATCATCCCAATATGCAGTTTAGTACGTCCCCTTTTGGAGATACTTTTATAACCCTTTCCAGCTTTATGCAAGTCAACAATTCTTAATCGTAGGTCTGAGAGCTCTTTTGTGCGAGGCATCATTCACATAATTTCTTGTGAAAAGCAAACCCAGAATGGTGTGTGTTTTTTATAGGGCAGGGCAGCTGTAACCAACACCTCCAATCTCATCTCATTGACTGGACTCCAGTTGGCTGACACCTCACTCCAATTAGCTCTTGGAGATGTCAGTCTAGGGGTTCACATACCTTTTCCACCTGCACTGTGAATGTTTACATGGTGTGTTAAAAATATTAAATGTTACCATGTTTTTATTGATGTGTTATTAGTTTAAAGTGGTTGTAAACCCACTTTTTGTACTTTTACCTACAGGTAAGCCTATAACAAGGCTTACATGTAGGTAAGGAGAATATCTCCTAAACCTGCACGGTTTAGGAGATATTCCCCTCGCAATGCGCCGCTGCGCATGCGCAGGGGGATCTACGGCGAAAGGACCAGCAGCCGCCGGACCTTGCCGAGTTTTAAATCTCCCGCGCACACGCGCGGGAGTGACGTCATCGCCGCTCCAGCCAATCACAGCGCTGGAGCGGTGATACCCGGAAGACACACCGAGGCAAGATGAAATCTCGCTCGGCGTGAACCAGGTAAGTGCTACGCACCTCGTTCCGAGGCAAGTATTTCATAATGAGCTAATATGCGGTGCATATTAGCTCATTATGACTTTTCCCTTACAGGAGGAAAAAAAAAAGTTTTCTCATGCGGGTTTACAACCGCTTTAAGCAGACCGATTGTCTATTGTTGTGACTTAGATGAAGATCAGATCACATTTTATGACCAATTTGTGCAGAAATCCATATCATTCCAAAAGGTTTCACATACTTTTTATTGCAACTCTATATGGAGTTTGTCACCACAAGCCTATATGACTTAAGAGGTACAGGGAGTGCAGAATCATTAGACAAATGAGTATTTTGACCACATCATCCTCTTTATGCATGTTGTCTTACTCCAAGCTGTATAGGCTCGAAACCCTACTACCAATTAAGCATATTAGGTGATGTGCATCTCTGTAATGAGAAGGTGTGTGGTCTAATGACATCAACACCCTATATCAGGTGTGCATAATTATTAGTCAACTTCCTTTCCTTTGGCAAAATGGGTCAAAAGAAGGACTTGACAGGCTCAGAAAAGTCAAAAATAGTGAGATATCTTGCAGAGGGATGCAGCACTCTTAAAATTGCAAAGCTTCTGAAGCGTGATCATCGAACAATCAAGCGTTTCATTCAAAATAGTCAACAGGGTCGCAAGAAGCGTGTGGAAAAACCAAGGCGCAAAATAACTGCCCATGAACTGAGACAAGTCAAGCGTGCAGCTGCCAAGATGCCACTTGCCACCAGTTTGGCCATATTTCAGAGCTGCAACATCACTGGAGTGCCCAAAAGCACAAGGTGTGCAATACTCAGAGACATGGCCAAGGTAAGAAAGGCTGAAAGACGACCACCACTGAACAAGACACACAAGCTGAAACGTCAAGACTGGGCCAAGAAATATCTCAAGACTGATTTTTCTAAGGTTTTATGGACTGATGAAATGAGAGTGAGTCTTGATGGGCCAGATGGATGGGCCCGTGGCTGGATTGGTAAAGGGCAGAGAGCTCCAGTCCGACTCAGACGCCAGCAAGGTGGTGGTGGAGTACTGGTTTGGGCAGGTATCATCAAAGATGAGCTTGTGGGGCCTTTTCGGGTTGAGGATGGAGTCAAGCTCAACTCCCAGTCCTACTGCCAGTTTCTGGAAGACACCTTCTTCAAGCAGTGGTACAGGAAGAAGTCTGCATCCTTCAAGAAAAACATGATTTTCATGCAGGACAATGCTCCATCACACGCGTCCAAGTACTCCACAGCGTGGCTGGCAAGAAAGGGTATAAAAGAAGAAAAACGAATGACATGGCCTCCTTGTTCACCTGATCTGAACCCCATTGAGAACCTGTGGTCCATCATCAAATTTGAGATTTACAAGTAGGGAAAACAGTACACCTCTCTGAACAGTGTCTGGGAGGCTGTGGTTGCTGCTGCACGCAATGTTTATGGTGAACAGATCAAAACACTGACAGAATCCATGGATGGCAGGCTTTTGAGTGTCCTTGCAAAGAAAGGTGGCTATATTGGTCACTGATTTGTTTTTGTTTTTGAATGTCAGAAATGTAGATTTGTGAATGTTGAGATGTTATATTGGTTTCACTGGTAAAAATAAATAATTTAAATGGGTATTGTGACGGTATCGGTATGATATCCCCGTCAAGCATTCCCTCCTCTCCATACAAGAACATCACAGGATCCCCCACACATGAGTCAAGACTGGATGCTGGAACCAAGACACTTTATTGACACAAAAACTCAGCTTATATGTGGTTACAACCTGTTAGGAACGCCCCCCCTCACACAGTGGGGTTTCCCATACAGATTATAGGAGACAAGTTGGAGCCGACCATGCAGACACGTTTCTTTAGATAAAGACATCAGTGGAGTTAATTAATACACTGAAGCAATCAGAATAATTAACATACTACTTCTCTAATCATTTAGCCTGATGATACAATACACATCTTTTAAGGGTAAACACAGATCTTCTTCACACAACACAATAGATCAATTAACGTTTAGAATAGTGAGGGGACATTAGCACGTCAATAACCTGTCAGAGGAATGAATCACACATGAAATTCCTTTCTACCTCTACCCATATGGCTAGCAGGGAGCAGTAAACTGAGACATATAGGCAAATGTATCACAGGTATATATTTTTTTTTTGTTAGGTTGCCTAATAATTATGCACAGTAATAGTCACCTGCACACACAGATATCCCCCTAAAATAGCTAAAACTAAAAACAAACTAAAAACTACTTCCAAAAATATTCAGCTTTGATATTAATGAGTTTTTTGGGTTCATTGAGAACATGTTGTTGTTCAATAATAAAATTAATCCTCAAAAATACAACTTGCCTAATAATTCTGCACTCCCTGTATACACCCCTTTAAGTCCACACATCTTGGTAAGCCTCTGCACAGTTGGTGGTGGTCGTTTTCTGTAAACACCTTTTCTTTACCATGTTCTTAGTGTGGTTCCAGCAATGTCAATCAGCTGATTCTCTACATACATCAAGATTTATAGGAATTTTGTGTCCTTATTTTTTAAAGCCTCGTACACACAGCCTGTTTTCCCGACGGGAAAACTGCGAAGAGAGCTTTTGTGTATGCTCCCTCACAGTTTTTCCAAAGGAAAAACCACCAGACCAAAAAAAAAAAAAAAAAAGAGAACGTGCTCTCCTTTTTCCTGCTGGGATTCCCAGCAGACTTTTTCCAGGAAGTTTTTGGCAGAAGTTACCGAACAGGTTCTCGGCTTTCTGCTCGGAAATCCCACTCGTGTGTACTAGGGCATTAAGACTTTTTTTTTTACATATTTTATTGGTCTCTTCACATTGGTGGACATTTGTTTTTCCTTTTCACTTTATACAAATGGTTACACAATTTTGTATATTTGAGCACTGTATATTTTATGTAACAGTTGAGTACTGTCCATCATAATTTGCACCAACAATTACATTCTCAGGACAAGCTTTTGGGGGTCTACCGTTTACTTTTAAGGCAGCTTTTTTCAACCAGGGTGCACCCTGGGAATTCTTCAGGTGTGCCTAAACTGTAAAAAATAGTGTGCCGAGTCTACTCAAAAAAAATTGAGGCAACAACTTGCATCGGCCTTTTAAGTACTGTCAACTAAACTTATTTTTGTCTGACTCGTTAAACTTTTCATGTTTTCAACTTAGTTGTTTTAAAGTGGTTGTAAACCCTCCTGAAAAAACAAAAAAAAACACACACCCTGCAAGATAAAGGTATAATGAGCTAGTATACATAGCATACTAGCTCATTATGAATTACTTACCTGAGAACGAAGCCCCCGCAGCCGTCCTCGTCTCCCCCTCCGGCCAGCGACATCTATCCCAGAGGTTATTTCCAGGTATCGCGGTTCCGGCGCTGTGATTGGCCGAAGCGGCGATAACGTCAATCCCGCGCGGGAGCCACTGGAACAGCCCAGTACAACTGAAGCAACGGCACGTGCGTGCCATTGGTTCAGTTGGCTTAAGTGCGCATGACATCGGCACATGCAAATACAGGGATATCTCCTAAACCATGCAGGTTTAGGAGATATCCAGTATAGGTAAGCCTAATTATAGGCAAGCCTAATTATAGGCTTGTCTGTAGGTTAAAGTGGTTGTAAAGGGTTTACAACCACTTCAAGTAAAGCCAACTCAATTTTTTTCAATTTATAGACCATAGTGTTTTAAGTTAGGCATACATACCTTAACTTGTCTGGAACTATATTTTTAAGCAAAGCCAACTAAATGTTTCCAGTTTAAAGAACAATTTAAGTTAGGAACACATACATAAACTTATTTCAAGTACTTATATAACACTGTCAATTTATGGAGTGTTTTGAATATATATTGTACATTCACATCAGTCCCTGCCTTTAAGGAGCTTTCACTCGAAGATCCCTAACTCACATTCATATATACACATACTAGGTTCAATTTACACAGGAGCCAATTACCCAACCAGCATGTCTTTGGAGTGTGGGAGGAGACCTATGCAGGTACAGGGTAATATGTACAAATGACAGGCAGGGAGTGTCATGGTCAGGATTGGAACCAGCGACCCTTTTGCTGCTAGACGAATGTAATGCCCTATTACTTAGTTACTTCGTTTTACGTGAAATTAACTTGTAACTTACTCAATTTTTTTAAGTTGGTAAAACGTATTTTTCAAATGTATTTGATATATGTTTGAGGATTTTTATATAAAAAAAATACAATAATATGGTATTTAAAAACAGGAATAGTCTCATGAAACAGGCTTTTAAAACAAATTAACATTTATTATTTATAAAGTGTTACAAATGTAATATTAATAAAGTAGCATCAAATATAAATGTAAACATTTAAAGAAAAAAAGCCTCTCTTTCTCAGCTAAGAAATCAAACTGAAACACATGTATATACATTGTATCTGTAAAGAACATTTAATACATTCTGTATTCTCTTTTTTTTTTTTAAGTCTTTTAGAAAAGTAATTTGCACTTGAACCACTTCAGCCCAGGAAGGATTTGACCCCTTAATGACCAGGCCAGGCGATATGGCACTGCATCGCTTTAACCACTTAAGCCCCGGACCATTTTGTTGCAAAATGCCCAGGCCAGGTTTTGCGATTCGGCACTGCGTCGCTTTAACAGACAATTGCGCGGTCGTGCAACGTGGCTCCCAAACAAAATAGGCGTCCTTTTTCCCCCACAAATAGAGATTTCTTTTGGTGGTATTTGATCACCTCTGCGGTTTTTATTTTTTGCGCTATAAACAAAAATAGAGCGACAATTTTGAAAAAAATGCAATATTTTTTACTTTTTGCTATAATAAATATCCCCAAAAACATACATACATATATTATATATATATATATATATATATATATATATATATATATATATATATATATATATATATATATAAAAAAAAAAAAATTCTCCTCAGTTTAGGCCGATACGTATTCTGCTACCTGTTTTTGGTAAAAAAAAAAAAAAAAAAAAAAAAAAAAAAAAAAAGCAATAAGCGTTTATCGATTGGTTTGCGCAAAATGTATAGCATTTACAAAATAGGGGTTAGTTTTATTGCATTTTTATTAATTTTTTTTTTTTTACTACTAATGGCGGCGATCAGCGATTTTTTTCGTGACTGCGACATTATGGCGGACACTTCGGACTATTTTGACACATTTTTGGGACTATTGTCATTTTCACAGCAAAAAATGCATTTAAAAATTGCATTGTTTATTGTGAAAATGACAGTTGCAGTTTGGGAGTTAACCACAGGGGGCGCTGTAAGAGTTAGGGTTCACCTAGTGTGTGTTTACAACTGTAGGACTGACATCATCGATCGAGTCTCCCTATAAAAGGGATCACTCGATCGATGCAGCCGCCACAGTGAAGCACGGGGAAGCCGTGTTTACATACGGCTCTCCCCGTTCTTCAGCTCCGGGGAGCGATCGCGACGGAGCGGCTATAAACGAATAGCCGCGCCGTCGTCCCGGATCGCTCCCCGAGGGTTACCGACCGTCACGTGTACCGGGGGGGGGGGATCCCGATCGGATCCCCGGAAAGGCGGGGACGTACATGTACGCCCATATGCCTGTACGTGCCATTCTGTGGACGTACATGTACATGCAGCGGTCGGCAACCGGTCAACTGACAATTGTGCGACGCTATACCCAAACAAAATGTACCTTCCTTTTTTCCCCACACATGGAGCTTTCTTTTGGTGATATTTGATCACCTCTGCGGTTTTTATTTTTTGTGCCATAAACAAAAAAAGACTGACAATTTATCTTGAATTTATTCATCAGTTTAGGCCAATATATATTCTTCTACATATATTTGGTAAAAAAAAAAGAAAAATCACAATAGGTGTATATTGATTGGTTTGTGCAAAAGTTATCACGTCTACAAACTATGGGATAGATTTAGGGACTTTTAATTTTATCGTTTTTACTTAATTAATCTGTCCCCAAATTACACTTTTTGGGGACCAGTGACATTATTACATTGATCAGTGCTATAAAAATGCACTGATCAATGTATAAAGGACACTGGTAGGGAAGGGGTTAACACTAGGTGCGGGCAATCAAGGGGTTAAGTGTGTTCTAACTGTAGAGGGGGGATGGGCTACCAGGGACATGACAGAGATAGCCGTTTCTGATCACTGGGAACAGAAGATCTCTGACATATCATCTGGCACAACAGGAATCACCTTGTTTACATAGGCTTATCGCTGTTCTGCCTCTGTATGCCATGATCATGGGTCGCCGGCGGACCTCGAGTCCCTTCTGTGCAAAGACCAACGTACACCTACGGCAGTTTGTGCAGGAGAGCTGACCTGCCACAGTATAATGACGGTGGCTGGTCGGCAAGTGCTTAAAGTGTGAACTTTTGAAGATAGATTCCCCACATCTAGCTCTAAAAAGATCTTCTGAAAAACTTCAAATGTATATTTTAGGTTTTCAGGACAGCTCGAGCTAAAAGCGAGTCCCATAATCATTCTTTCTGATACAAACATGAGAGTGCTATATGAAAAAAATACACTATACGAATATGCTTGTTTTTCTTGCCAATGCAGCATAAATATGGTATATTTGTTTTTGAAATGCAATAACATAGTTCAAAGTGGGCGGGGCTTTACGTTAAATAATCTAAAGTTGAATTCCAATATCTCAAAAACCGAACAAACAGAAATTTCGTTTTTGTGGTACATATCAGCAGAAACGCAGCACAAATAGTTTAATTGTTTTTAAAATGTAATAACGTGGTGAAAAGTGGGAGAAGTTTCATCAACGATAATAAGCAATATCTCTGAAACCAAACCAGCCCATACTTTGTTTTTGCAGCACAAATGCAGTGCAAAAAAATGCTATGTTTTTACATTTTAATAACATTGGGGGCAAAGCAGGCAGGACTTGATACATAATCTGAATTTGAATTCAAAAACTGAACAGGCTGAAAGATTCATTTTTGTGGCACAAAATAGTTTTTAAGCTGGTGGTCCCTCACCCTGCATCTTGGTTGTGTTCTGCAGAATGCAGCAAGCGGAAACTTTGCGTGTGCACAAGTGAGTTGTCTCAATAGGTGTATATAACGGACGTATGTCCATTTATTATAAATATATTAATCTGCAAACAAAATAAACATTTTGGATGGCATGTTAAAGCGGAGTTCGACACAATTTCACTTTTTAAATATAAATACCCCTGTAATACACAAGCTTAATGTATTCTAGTAAAGTTAGTCTGTAAACTAAGGTTCGTTTTGTTAGGTTGTTACAGCATTTAGACACTTTATAAAATAGAAATTGACTGGGGCCATCTTAGGTGTGGGCATCATGAAGCCAGACTGTATGACTTCCTGGATTTCGGCCTTGCAGATCTCGCACATGCTCAGTGCTGCACAAGCAATGTAATAGTTTTCAGATCAGATTTCAGCACCTGTACTGTCCAAGTCACATGATTCTTCGAGACTGGGGAGTGCACAGACTCCTGGAAAGTTACACCCACTACATTCCCAGGAGTCTGTGCGGTGAAGCTTAAGCACCTAGGTGCAGGAAGAGGGAAGATTAACTATTCTGCCTAGCAACACTTTGAAGGCATCTAAAAAATAAAATAAAAAATTCTTAAAAGGACTAATGACATTTTTTTTAAACTACTGACGTAATGTTATATTTATGGGTGGAACTCCACTTTAAGCAACATTTAAAGCACGTGAATCATAATTTGTTCAATGTTCTTTCTTCCCTTTCAATGGCATTGCATGTCTTTGTAGTGACTTGGAAAAATTCTTGTCACTGGTGGTGCTCTTTTGCCCTGATGGGCCTCAAACGTGTGAGAACTGCCTTGTGCGTCAAACTCTTTCAAATATGCATCAAAACTTGTGCGGTTGCACGTTTGGCAAACATGCGTCCCACAATTTCAGTCAAATGTAAAGATCATTTTTTTTAAGTAAATGTAACTCAATTAGAATATGGAAATGCACATACCTTAAAAGTTTTGTCTAGGTTACTCAATATTATATACATTACTTTCATAAATGTAAAAGCTGTGTTTTAAGAACTTTACGCAAGGTACTTAAAATATCAAAGTAAATTAACATTTATTTCTATGTTGAACATTATGAAAAATGTATGTTAAAATTACAAGCCAACAGAATCATTTTTATCAGTGTAGGCAAAAGCCTAAAAAATGCCCCAAATTTGTATACAAGCAAGTGGGTGGATTTCATTGTTCACCATTACAACCTTCTAGCCACCAGCATCCTAACAACCAATTATGTCTTCAGATAAAAAAAAAAAAAAAAAAAAAAAAATAGGATTTTTGTACTCACCGTAAAATCCATTTCTCCGAGTTCATGGACGGACACAGCAGCCTTTGACCTTAGGGTTAGATCTGCTTCCTTCAGGAGAGTTAGGCAGAAACAAAAGCACTTTAAGTGTTAACAACACTTTCCTCAGTGCAGCTCCTCCCAGGGGGCATGGTTCCCCAGGTATAACCCACACCCTGCTCTAGCAGCTCCAGTTCGTAACAAGCAGTACAAACAAAAAGGAAGGGTGGGTGCTGTGTCCGTCCATGAACTCAGAGAAATGGATTGTACAGCGAGTACAAAAATCCTATTTTCTCATCCGTTCATGGACGGACACAGTAGCCTTTGACCTTAGGGACGTCCCCAAGCAGTGTCAAAAAATTCGAGGGGTGGGAAAAAAACACAGCAAACCAAGCTTACACCCCAAACAAAACCGGAGTTACTCAAAACGGAGGAACTCCAACTTTAAACTGCTGCCTGTAACACCTTGCGGCCGAAGGAGGCATCAGAAGATGCACTCACATCCACCTTGTAAAACGTTGAAAAAGTGAGGACCGACGACCAGGTCGCTGCCTTACACACCTGTAATACAGAGGCTTGATGCCGGAAAGCCCAAGAGGCACCGATCGCCCTGGTCGAATGCGCCATAACCTGAAAGGGAGGTGCCCGCCCCTTCAGGGCATAGGCCTGAAGCACAACCTGTCGGATCCACCTAGAAATGGTGGCCGACGAGACTGCCAGACACTTTTTGGGACCAGCCACCGACACGAACAGTGAGTCCGACTTCCGGAACGGAGCCGAAGCAGATAAGTACACTCGTAGGGCCCGAACCACATCCAGGGAATGTAAAGTGGCCTCCTTCTGGTTTTTCGGCTGAGGACATAAGGATGGAAGAACAATGTCCTCATTAATGCGAAAAGCCGAAACCACCTTCGGGAAAAAGACGGCTGAGGTCGCAGTACCACCTTATCCTCATGGATGACCAAGTAGGGAGCCTTGCAAGACAAGGCCGCCAGTTCAGATACTCGTCTGATCGAGGTAATTGCTACCAGAAAAAAAACACCTTCTGTGACAGAGTCAACAAAGGGATCTTTCGGATGTCCTCAAAGGGAGCATCCTGAAGTACCGAAAGGACTAAATTCAAGTCCCATGGAGGCAGCGGATGGCACACCGGAGGGGCCACACGACGGACCCCCTGTACAAACGTACGCACCAAGGAGTGCGCCGCCAAGGGTCGCTAAAAAAAAAACGGACAGAGCCTAGATCTGACCCTTAACCGTACTCAAGGCGAGAGCCTGATCCACTCCCCGCTGTAAAAACAGCAGAATCCTGGACAGTACGTAAGAACGAGGGTGCCATTTCATCTCCTCACACACAGAGATGTAGGCCTTCCACGTACAATGGTAAATCCTACGTGAGGTAGACTACCGTGCACGCAGCATGGTAGAGACCACCGAGCCTGATAGGCCTCGGTCCTTCAGTACCTGGCTCTCAACAGCCACGCCGTTAAAGCCAGCGACTGTAAAGCAGGGTGGAAGATCGGACCCTGCGACAGAAGATCTTCTCTCAGGGGTAGACGCCAGGGGGCGTCTGCCACCAGACCCGCATACCAGGAGCGCCGCGGCCAGTCTGGGGCGATCAGGATTGTTGGAATCCCCTCGGCTTCCACTCTGCGCAGCAGACGAGGATTCGTCGTGACCACCGTCCATTGGTACGGCAGAAAAGACTTCCCGGTCCGAAGCACCGGAGACGTCAGCCACCATACCAGGGAAGACTTGACCAGTTGACTCATCTGAATCTGGTAATCCAGAGAAAACAGGAGCTTGTCCCATCGTGACAGAATCTCCTTCTGTAGTTCCCTGGTGTGGAATTGGGCATAAGGAACAGCCTCGAAAGAGGCCACCATCAGACCCAAAACCCTCATGCAGAATCAAAGAGACGACCACTTCTGGGTCAACAACTGCTGTACCGCAGAATGCAGTGTCTGGAGTTTCTCTGTTGGGAGAAAAACTCTCGCCTCCGCGGAATCCAGGACTAGTCCTAGGTATTCCAGAAGCAGAGAGACGGAACCAACACTGACTTCTGGATATTCAGAAGCCAGCCGAACTCTAGGAGAGTCCGACACGTGATAGACACGTCCTCTTCTAATTCTGAGCCTGAGGAAGCTCTCAGGAGAAGGTCGTCCAGATATCCCACGATAGCGATCCCTCGCTGTCTCAGCAGGGCCAGTATCGGGGCGAGCACCTTGGTGAAAACCTGTGGTGCTGAGGCCAGGCCGAACGGGAGGGCCACAAATTGAAAGTGGTCCTCTCCGATCGTAAAGCGCAGAAACTTCTGGTGCTTCGTGCATATGGGAACATGTAGGTATGCGTCCATGATATCCAAGGACGCCATGAAGTCCCCTTGATGGAGTGCTGCTATTACCGAGCGAATTGACTCCATCCGGAATTTTTGCACCTTGACAAAACAATTGAGGGCCTTGAGGTCCAGGATTGGACGGACCCCTTCCTTCATGGGTACTACGAACAGATTGGAGTAAAACCCCTGAAACCGTTCCAACGAGGGAAATGGTACAATCACTCCCCTGACCAGAAGATCCTGGACAGCCCCTGACAGAGCCTGCTGGCGAACCGGAGGAAGCTGGAGGTTGAAAGGAAAAAATCTGTTTGGTGGAAAAGAGAGAAACTATCTTGTACCCCGAGGAAACTACTTTGCAAACCCAACGGTCGGAGAGAAGAGACCTCCACCGAGCCGCAAGACCTCCACCAACCCGAGAGACGGGCGGGGGCAGACCTTCATGCGTAAGCAGGTTTGTCTGCAGGCTTGCGGAACCAGGGGTGCTTCTGCCCTGCAGCGGGCGCCTTAGCACCTTGCAAACTTTTTCCCGCCGCACTGGGCGCACAGAAAAAACGCTTTGGGGTTGTAAAAGAGGGCCCTTGCCCTTCCCAGACTGTGGGAGCAGTGTGCTCATACAACCTGTGGCATCCTTAATGATGTCATCCAGGGATGCCCCAAAAAGCCGTTCACCCTTAAAGGGCAAATCCACCAAGGCCTTCTTGGAGGATTGGTCCGCAGACCAGCATTTCAGCCACACAAGGCGGCGTAGTACCACCGCATAGGCGGAGGCTCTGGAAAGCAAGGGAAGCGTATCCAGGGCCGACTCACAGACAAATTCTAGACCCTGAACCAATTGTTCAGCCAGGTCCTTGCAGGTCCCATTCCTTACATAGCAATTGATCCAAATATGGAATAGAGATAGGGGTGCAACAGATCACAGTTGATCCGTGATCCGAACGGGTCACCCCCTTCGGATCGGATCACACTGTGATCCGCGGATTGCCACGGCTCCGGAGCTAGGCCGAAGCCGCGGCCTTTCCTAATGTTACGGCGGCGGCTCCGGAGCTAGGCCGAAGCCGCAGCCTTTCCTAATGTTATGGCCGCGGCTTCGGCCTAGCTCCGGAGCAGCGACCATAACGCTAGGAAAGGCCGCGGCTTCGGCCTAGCTCCGGAGCCGCCGCCGTAACATTAGGAAAGGCTGCGGCTTCGGCCTAGCTCCGGAGCCGCGGCCATCTTGGTACACCCGGCGGCGGCCCTCCTCTGTTTACACCAACAGAGGAGGAGCCCGCACTCGGACACACCGCTCGGGGAGTGCCTGTCGGTACTAGCTGAGGGGGGGGGGTCACTGTACTGAGGAGGGGGGGGGGGGTCACTGTACTGAGGAGGGGGGGGGGGTCACTGTACTGAGGAGGGGGATCACTGTACGGAGGGGGGGTCACTGTACGGAGGGGGGGTCACTGTACGGAGGAGGGGGGGTCACTGTACTGAGGGGGGGGTCACTGTACTGAGGGGGGGGTCACTGTACTGAGGAGGGGGTCACTGTACAGAGGAGGGGGTCACTGTACAGAGGGGGGAATCACTGTACAGAGGGGGGAATCACTGTACAGAGGGGGGAATCACTGTACAGAGGGGGGAATCACTGTACAGAGGGGGGAATCACTGTACAGAGGGGGGAATCACTGTACAGAGGGGGGAATCACTGTACAGAGGGGGGAATCACTGTACAGAGGGGGGAATCACTGTGAGGAGGGGGGGGGATCACTGTGAGGAGGGGGGGAATCACTGTGAGGAGGGGGGGGGGATCACTGTGAGGAGGGGGGGTCACTGTGAGGAGGGGGGGTCACTGTGAGGAGGGGGGGGGTCACTGTGAGGAGGGGGGGGGGTCACTGAGGAGGGGGGGGGGGTCACTGTGAGGAGGGGGGGGTCACTGTGAGGAGGGGGGGGTCACTGTACTGAGGAGGGGGTCACTGTACTGAGAGGAGGGGGGGTGTCTGCACTGAGGGGGTACTATAGTTGGTGGGGGGGGACGACATGTGGATATTACAGTGGGGGAGATTTTTTTTTTGCCGATCCGAAAAATGATCCGATCCGTGACTCCTGATCCGAGGAACGATCCGAACCGTGAGTTTTTTGATCCGTTGCACCCCTAAATACAGAGAAATACTTTTGCGGTGCTGGGCGGTTTGCGGAACCCAAAAAAGACCGGCACATCCGGTGCCCCCGCCAAATCCTCAAGTTTATGAGTATCACGCACTCCCTATCATTTACTGACCCTGAGGCAGAGTCATCCTCACAGTCCATGTGGGTTAAGCCTGCACCATCTGACATGACAAAACCAGATCTGTGTCAGAGATATCCCCAGAAGCAGGCTCAGGGAGGGGGCGCTCTGTACCCCCCTTCTGGGCACTAACTGCTTCAAACCTGGCGAGAAACGCCTCAAGGACAGCCGACATTGCCTCAACAGATGCGGCAGGGGGATTAAAGTATAACTCAGGCATTGCTGGGGCAGAAATACCAGGTTCAGGTTCCATGTTGCCCCACCGCTGTGTACTGCAAGGCAGAACAACCCACTGGTCACCTCCCAGCTGCAAAAATATTAGCAGAGGACTCCCAGGGACTCACCACCCCACCTGATTGCAGAGAGAGCTGAAAACCCGAGGTGTGCTCTGATGTGCTGGGTCTGTCACCTCAGGGAAGATTCGCAGCGTTTTGCAGCGCTAAAACTGTCACAAGAGGCCAAGACATTTCCAAGATGGCCGCCATCTGAGGTAAAAATCACCAGCGGGCTACAGGAAAATGGCCGCCGAGCTATGTAAACCGCGACCACGGCAAAATGGCGGCCATGGCGCAGTTTAAATTCCCCAGTGATGCACCAAACACCTCACACTACACAGCAGCATACAGTAGCACCCCCCAGAGTAAAAACACAGTCCCCCACAACACACGGGCCCCGGTTGGCAATAAAGAAACCCCAGGAAGCCCCAGTCACAGCCGGTACCCAGTCAGGGGAAGGAGGGAGAGGAAAGCAGGGCGGACCCTCAGTAGACCTCCCCAGGGAAAACACCAGCCAAACCACCTTGCCAGGGCAAGGGGCCACTACTTACGCATCCTGCGACTACCAGCTGGAGGTATCCCGGACAGAACCAACATCCACTAACGGCATGGCTGTCGGCCAGACACACTGACAAGGCCATAGAGACCGGTCATATGTGTGTCCTGGAACATGTAATTCCCCGGCCGCCCCTGGAGCAATGGGGCCTTTCTTGGACAACCCAGAGCTGAGCTGAGGGCCGGCACACGCTCGATGGCCGAAACATGGGGGGACTACAAGAGGCAAGACCCAGCCTGTCACCCAGTCGGCTGTTGATAGAAGAATCACAGGATTCAAAATGCAGGAACAAAATAATAAAAAGCGAAAAAAAAAAAAAACAGAGTGCCTGTCCTCTCCTGATGTTAGGCAAAAAGAAACTGGAGCTGCTAGAGCAGGGTGTGGGTTATACCCGGGGAACCACGCCCCCTGGTAGGATCTGCACTGAGGAAAGTGTCAACACTTAAAGTGCTTTGTTTCTGCCTAACTCTCCTGAAGGAAGCGGATATAACCCTAAGGTCAAAAGGCTGCTGTGTCTGTCCATGAACGGAAGAGAAAAGAGGGCGTCAAATACTTTTACAGCATCCTTGTTTATCCCTCCCCTGCGCGACTGGGGTCCCATTAACTGAGAGATGGAGGAAAACTGAGGGAGAAGAGAAACATCCATGTACTATAGGGACGAAACTAATCGATTATGAAATTAATCTATTACAATTTTCAAAATCGATTAATCGGCTAGTAACATAATGGGGTTAAAAAAACTAAAATCAACCCTTTATAGTACAAAAAATGGAGTTACACTTACCGGTAACGTCCTTTCCAGTAGTCTTTCAGGACAGCCACAATAGAGAGATAGGCTCCTCCTCTTCCTGTAGGAAACACTGCACAGCCTTCAAATTCTCTCCTCCCCTTGCCAGACCTCAGTTTTTTACGAGTACCTCCGGTCCGCTGGGGAGACACAAGAACATGTTAGTAATCCATAATTAAACATCAATGTCATACTATGTTCCTGGACTAAAGACAATCACTCCAATCTTCGGGTGGGTAACCAGGGCTGTCCTGAAAGACTACTGGAAAGGACGTTACCGGTAAGTGTAACTCCATTTTTCCCTATCCGTCTTTCAGGACAGCCACAATAGAGAGGATAATCGAGTACTTACAATTAGGGTGGGACTACGGCTTGCAAGACTTTTCTCCCAAAAGCTTGTTCGCCTGCTGACACCAAGTCTACTCTATAATGCTTGACGAAGGTGGCGTAGCTGGACCAAGTTGCGGCTCTGCATATTTGATCAGGCGTTGCTCCAGCCCTTTCAGCCTGAGAAGTAGCTACTGCTCGAGTAGAGTGTGCCTTTATTCCTGTAGGGACTTCCCTACCAGTCAAGGAATAAGCCTGCCCAATAATTAATCTAAGCCATCTAGCAATTGTGCGTCGAGACGCTTTCTGTCCCTTTCTGGCCCCGGAAAACAAAACAAATAAAGAGTCTGACTTCCTAAAACTTTGAGTCAGCTCCAAGTACTGTAGGATACATCTCCTGACATCAAGTGTACTAAACCTGAATTCTTTCTCACCTGAGGGATTGGAACAAAATGAAGGCAATACAACCTCTTGGCTTCTATGAAACTTAGAAGCAACTTTAGGCAGAAAGGCCGGATCGGTTTTAAAAACAACCCGATCCGGAAAAACAACACAAAAAGGAGGTCGTATGGACAGGGCTTCCAACTCGCTGACCCTCCTGGCAGTGGTCACTGCAACTAAAAAGACTGTTTTTAACGTTAAATTTCTTAACAAACATTTGTCTAATGGTTCAAAAGGCAATCCTGTTAGCACCTGTAAAACTAACGAAAGATCCCACTTGGGGAAGGGGGGTCCCTGAGAAGGCTTCTGTCTAGACAAAGCCTTAAAGAACCTAATAATCCAAGGATCTGCGGCCAGAGGTCTTTCTAGATATACACTGAGGGCTGAGACCTGACCCTTTAGGGTACTCACTGATAACCCCTTATCTGCCCCACATTGGAGAAATTCCAAAACGGATGTGGAGCTCTGTACTAAAAAGGAACCCTCTCGGCACCACGCATTGAAGCGAAGCCAGACCTTTCTATAGATAGAACGAGTCTCCTTTTTCCTGCTGTTAAGAAGAGTGGCAGTTAGCTTCTCTGAAAACCCTCTAGATCTCAGTAAGGTCTCTTCAGTAGCCATGCCGCCAGGTTCCACCTGTGTACCTGGGGGCAGAGTACTGGTCCCTGCGAGAGGAGATCCTCTCGTAGTGGCAGAAAAAAGGGGGGTTCTACGGCCAGTTGCTTGAGGACCGAGAACCAAGCCCTCTTGGGCCAGTGGGGCGCAACTAGAATTAGCGAAGTCTTCTCTAGTTGAAACTTCCTTAGGACCAGAGGTAGAAGGACTGGTGGAGGGAACGCGTAGCAAATCCTGAAGTGCCAGGTTTGGGACAAGGCATCTACCCCTCTTGTTCCCTCCCCCTTGCTCTGTGAGAAAAAACAAGGGGTTTTTGCGTTTGCTCTGGACGCAAAGAGGTCTATTTCCGGAGCACCCCACTTCTTGACCAGAAGATGGAAAACTTCCTGATTGAGGGCCCATTCGCCCTCCCTTAGTTGGCTTCGGCTGAGAAAATCCGCTGTACTGTTTTCTATTCCTTTTAGGAAAACAGCTGACAGGGATAGGGTGTTCGTCTCTGCCCAGTGAAAATTTTCTGCTGTTATGGCCGACAGAGCTATGCACCTGGTGCCACCCTGTTTGTTCAGGTAGGCTACGGCCGAGACATTGTCTGACCTTACCTGGACGTGGTGCCCCTGCAGCTTTTCCTGGAAGAATATGAGGGCTAGACCGACCGCCCTCAGTTCCTTCCAGTTGGAGGAATTTTTCAGCTCTGTATTTTTCCAGAGGCCTTGCGCGGGAAGTGACCCCAGGTGAGCACCCCAGCCCCTGCCGCTTGCGTCTGTGGTAACAACCTGCGGGAATGGAATATGCCACAGACGACCTTGTGACAAGTTGGAGATTTTTCTCCACCACCATAGAGACCTCTTTACGTGGGATGGGACCTGTACTAGGATGTCTAGTCGTTCTATGCTGTGATCCCAGGTCTTTAGCAGGAAGGCCTGCAGGGTCCGAAAGTGAGAACCTGCCCACTGGACAGCCGGGGGGGTGGAGGTTAACAAACCCAATGTCGACATCAGGGATCGGATTGATACCTGATGACTGCCCTGAAGGACAGCTACCGCCCTGTCTAATTTCAGAGCCTTCTCTAAGGGAAGAAAGACCCTTAAAAGGGTGGAGTCCAAAAGGTACCCTAAGTACGGAATGCGTTGAGAGGGTATTAGGCTGGACTTGTCTAGGTTTAACAGCCACCCTAGAGCCGAAAGGGTCTTCTTGGTTAACTCCAGGTCCCTGCATAGCTGTTCTGGAGATGCCGCAAAGAGAAGCAGGTCGTCCAAGTATGCTATTATGCCTACCCCCTGGAGCCGCAGAAAGGCTATAGGTTCCGCCAGGACCTTTGTGAACACGCGGGGCGAGGAGGATAGACCGAATGGCAAGGCCTGGAACTGAAGGTGCACCACCGTTGTTCCTAAGTCTATCGCTAGACGCAGAAACTCCTGAGACCCCTCTGCAATGGATACGTGCAGGTACGCGTCTTTGAGGTCCAGGGAGACCATAAAGCAATTCTGAGGTAGGAGGGCCCTGACCGAAAAAATTGACTCCATACGGAATCTCTTGTACGCAACTGACCTGTTCAGTGGTTTTAGGTTTAGGATTAACCTGTACCTTCCAGTAGGTTTCCTTACCACGAAAATATGGGAGTAAAACCCCTTTTTTTCTTCCACTTTTGGGACTCTGAGGACAACATTTTGGTCCTCCAGGTCCTTCAAGGCCCCTAATAGAGCTTCTGCCTTTTCCTTGTCTCGGGGAAGCTGAGTGACCAGGTACCTCTGAGGGGGAGGGAATGAAAATTCCAGTGAGTACCCCCTTCTGATGATCGCCAAGACATACCTGTTGGGGGAAAAGGACTCCCATTGTGGGAGGAAGGCCCCCAACCTTCCCCCTACCCTGATCTGGGAGTCATTGTTTCTTAGGGGGCTGGTCAGGAGGGCGAAAAATCGCTCCCCTTCCTCTGGGTGTCCAGACTTTTTTCTGGGCTTCTGTTTTAGGGACCCCTGTGTTTCTTTGGGGGCGAAATCCCCTCCCTTTCAGTGGGGCTTTACGTTTGAAGGGGAAAGATTTTTTCTTATCCGCCGAGCGGTCTAAGACTGACTCTAGACCTGGGCCAAACAGGAGGTCCCCTGTGAACGGAATCCCACATAGTTTGGATTTGGAAGCAATGTCCCCAGACCAGGTCTTGAGCCAGAGAGCTCTTCTGGCAGAATTAGCTAAAGCTGCCGACCTAGCCGACATGCGAACTGATTCCGCCGAAGCATCAGCAATATAGGCCACCCCATTTAAAATTGTAGGGAAGGAAGCTAAGATAGTGTCCTTATCCGTTCCTGCCTCAATGTGTTCTTGAATTTTTGAGAGCCAATGCTCCAAATTACGGGCCACTACCGTAACTGCCAATTCTGGCTTTAAGTTCCCAATAACGGACTCCCATGTTTTTTTCAATAGAGAGTCCGCTCTCTTGTCCATGGCATCTGTCAGATTGCCCATATCCTCAAATGCCAAGTCGGTTTTCTTGGAAACCTGTGAAAAGGCCGCATCTAATTTAGGCATTTTATTCCAAACGGAAGTGGGGTCTTCTGAGAAGGGAAATCTTCTTTTAAGGGACTGAGAAAAAAAGGGCTTCCTTTCAGGGTCTTGCCACTCCTTTTTAACAGTATCTACTAGAAGTTCGTGAACCGGTCTGTGTTCCCCCAGACCCTTGTACATCTGGTCGTGGAGGCTAAGGGGCTTATTGTCTGTGTGAATGCCTAGGGTCGTGTAAATAGCCCCTAGTAATTCCTCAACGTCGTCAAGAGACAATTTATACCTAGAAGACTTTTTGGGCTCACCGTCCTGGTCTTCCGCCTCTGACTCTGCCTGGGAGTCGGAAGCAACATTCTCTAACAGAGAGTGTTGCGCCTGAGAAGGGCCTGCAAAATCAACTGCTACTGCTGAGGGGTCAGGAGAAACAGGAGCAGGACCCTGATCGTCAGGATGGGTTGTAACCAGTGTGGGGTCCAAAGGGGGCTGCATTCTTTCAAACAATGATTTAAAAGAAGAAAACGTAGAAGCTAATTCTTTAACAGACGCTGCTAAACTATCTTCCTTTTCTGCATCCCTTTCCCTAACAAGAGAAAGTATGCAGTCTCTACATAGCACTTTAGACCAAGAGTCAGGAAGAGAGTCCCTACAGGAGGCACATTTTTTCCTTGAACTATGTGTCCTTCCCGTTTTCTCTAGGCTTTTCTGAAAGATAAGAAGGGGCTCCCCACACATTAATTCGAAAAAAAAAAAGTGATTTAGTCAAAAAAGAAAAAATTTACATACAAAAAAATGTTTCTATAGATAGAACGATTTTTTTTTTTTTTTTTTTAAAGAAAAAAACAGTGGTTACAACCCTGGGGGAATCCCTAGACAGACGCTACTGCTGGGTTCCCACTGTCTTCTCCCCCTCTCCCCCCAACCACCAAGGGGCTTTAGAGGGGAAAAAAGACAAGGCCTAAGGTCTGGGATTCCCTCCCCAGGAAACACCCTTACCTGAGGCTGGCTGGAGGAAGCGTCCTTGGTCGGGCCATGCTCCGGAGAAGTCGCCGACATTCTGCGGTGGTTGCGCTTGTCTACTCGCCCCGGCGAGTATCAGACTCCTCCAGCAGACGCGTGGGTCCCTATCAGCGCCGCGACCCGGAACCGGAAGTCGCGGGTCAAAGGGGAGCGTTTCCAGAGCGCGGCCGGAAATGACGTCACCCGCCATTCGGCCCGCGATTTTTGAGAGAGACAAATGCGGCCTAAGAAAGGAGGGCGCTCAGATCTGCCCCCCCACGCCTCGGTCCTGTGGACACGATAGGGACCCCCCGCAAGCCGGCTGCCGCGCTCGACACGGATTGGGGTGGCGTTTCGGCGGTAAGTCCTCGCCCGATTTTCCAGGAAGGCCTCTACTCCCTTTGATAGGAAAAAAATTATGTAGCCACAGTCCCCTGACTGCCCAGCTCTGGTTCCTCTGCAGTGTCTCCCCACCGGAGGAAACACTAAGAACTGAGGTCTGGCAAGGGGAGGAGAGAATTTGAAGGCTGTGCAGTGTTTCCTACAGGAAGAGGAGGAGCCTATCTCTCTATTGTGGCTGTCCTGAAAGACGGATAGGGAAAAAGCAAATCACTACTGTAAATATTACTTTCACTGTCACACAGTAAAAACATGAACCTCTTACAGTAGCGATTATTTGCTTTTCGTACTTATTTTAGTTTTTTTAACCCCATTATGTTACTAAACATCTCAGGCCTGGGTTCACACCTCTGTGTTTTTTGGTGCTTTTTGCAGTTAATTTACATGGTTTCCTATGGGACACGTTCACATCCATGATTTTTTTTAAGCTGCTGCGTATTTGGAAAGGGCAAGGACTTTTTAATGCAAAACGGTGCCATTTTGTTTTTTTAGTTCAATATACTTAAATGGAGAAGCTGCAGAAAAGCATGTAATGTGTTTTTGCGACAATTTGCGTTTTGTAATTTGCCCAACAACAAATTGGCCCAAAAAAAAAAAAAAATGCTATTTTTTTTTCTTTTTTTAAGGCTATTATACGATCAATAGATCGAAACAATCGATTATGAAAATAAACGTTAGCCCTAATGTAAATGTTAAGGCACCTTTCACACTCGTAGATTTGTGACTGCTAAGTCACATGACAAGTCATTCCCCATGATTTCCAATGGTAACCATTCATATGTGCGACTTTCGAGTAGTGCCGACATCAAAGTTTCCCTCAAGTTTACAAAGTGATCCCCTAAAATTGCGGCGACATCATGGCAAAGTGGCGCAGCTTTTAAGTACTGGCAGTGTGAAAGGGGCCTAAAAAGACATTTAGCCGGCATCCCCAACCCCCTCCCCATGAGAGTAGAAAGTTGCACGTTTTTGTACAGGACAAAGGGGTAACTAATGTAAAAAAAAGAGAAATGGCCAAACCTGTCCGAATTAAGCTACAAAAAAGCTCCAGAACATTGAGCTTCAGACGTTTGGCTTTTGAACCATCTCCATAGAGAATAATTTTTTTTTTTTTTTCACCTCCAGCATTTTGTAGCTTCAGGCTCAAAATGCTGAGGTGTAAATGGAGCCTTAGCCTCATCTGTAAAATGCAGTGCCGTTCTGCCCACCAGTTCTTAGACTGACAGCTACCTTTGTGTGATATGCACAGTTCTCCCTGAACAGAAGTTTGTTGAAGCGGCACAAATATATTTTCAAACAGTAAGAAATATGTTTTATTATTATAAAGATTATAAAAAAAAAAAAAAAATAATAATTGAAAGTGCAGCTATTAAAATGGATTTAGAAAGAAACAAATAGTTGGGGGTTCCATACTATAAGCCAAGTTTGTAATGCACTTGGGGTAGATATCGGAGGTGTCTACTTCACCCTACAGTCTGCTGTGGGCAAGAAGTAAAAAAGAACTACCTAGCACTCTAGGGCTGCAACTAACGATTATTTTCATAATCGATTAGTTGGCCGATTGTTTCGATTAATCGAATAATCGGTTAATAACCTTAAAAATTAAAAAATTTGCTGCGATTTGCATTTTATTTATTTTTTGGCCAATTTGTTGTTGGGCAGATTAGAAAACACAAATTGCCACAAAAAAAAATTTCTGCAGCTTCTCCATTGAAGTATATTGAACCAAAAAAACAAAATAGCACCTTGCCCTTTCCAAATACGCAGCAGCTGAAAAAAAATCATGGATGTGAAGCCATGTAAATTAACTGTAGTGTGTTTCTGCAAAAAGCACAGATGTGTGACCCAGGCCTGATATGTTTAGTAACATAATGGGATTAAAAAAACAAAAATTACTACAAAAAGAGCAAATCGCTACTGTAAGGGGTTCAATTTTTACTGTGGGACGATGAAAGTAATATTTACAGTAGAGATTTGCTCTTTTTGTACTATAAAGGGCTAATTTTTTGAATTTTTTTTAACCCCATTATGTTACTGGCCGATTAATCGATTATGAAAATGGTAATCGATTAATTTCATAATCGATTAGTTTTTGTCGGCCCTATAGCACTCACACCTGCCTTCGGACATAAAGGTGGTCACCTGACCCAAAGAAAAGTAGGAACGCCATACCGAAAGCTGGTAACAGAATCATGAATCGGTAGATGTCATCAATGTGTTTTCTATAAAATCACTTTATTGCTGCTAAACAATGATTATAGAAAAAAAAAAAAAATAATAAAACCACACCATCTCCTCTATTTTTTTTTTTTATAAATTCTTTATTTAATTTTTTTTTGCTATTCTTATACAAGGACAGTTAAACATCGCCATTGAACAGTATAAATCTCTACAACAATTCTGTTCTTCTTAAAGGAGTTGTAAAGGAAAAAATAGGATTTTTTGTACTCACCGTAAAATCCTTTTCTCCGAGTCCATGGACGGACACATCTCCTTAAATCTTGACAAGTGGGTTATGTTTTCTGTTTACAGGAGAGGACTAGGCAGAAACATGTTTGTTAATGTAACATGTATTTAATTATCTGACTTAAACAGCCCCACCCAGGGGGCGGTCCCTCCAGACATAACCCTCCTCACTGCAGCATGCAGCCTCAGTTCGTAACAAGCAGTACAAACCAAAAAAGGAGGGGTGGGTGCTGTGTCCATCCATGGACTCAGAGAAAAGGATTTTACGGCGAGTACAAAAAATCCTATTTTCTCTCATCGTCCATGGACGGACACAGCTCCTTAAATCTTGACAAGTGGGACGTCCCCAAGCAGTGTCAAAAACGAGGGGTGGGAAATATATCAGTAAAACCAATTTTAACTTCACCCCAAAACAAGCAGAGCTCCTCAACGGAGGAGGTGCAACTTTTAACAGCCGCCGGCAAAAACTAGCGGCCGAAAAAAGCATCATAAGATGCACTCACAGCAACCATGTACATTCTGGAAAAAGCGTTAACGGACGAGCAAGTCGCCGCCTCGCACACCTGTGAGACCGATGCATGATGTCGAAAAAAAAAAAAACAGGAAGCACCAATTGCCCTGGTCGAAAGTGCCGTGACCAGAAAGGGGGGCCCGCCCCTTAAGAGCATAGGCCTGTATGACGGCCTGCCTGATCCACCGAGAAATGGTGGTCGATGAGACCGCCAGGCCCTTTTGTGGACCAGACACAAAAGAGAGTCAGAACTCCGAAACAGAGCCATAGTAGGCTGGTACACCCGCAAAGCGCGTACCACGCCTAAAGTATGAAAGGCAACCTCCGTAGGATGCGCCAGCTGAGGATAGAAGGATGGAAGAACAATGTCCTTATTTCGGCGAAAAGCCAAAACCACCTTCGGAAGAAGGGAAGGTCGCGGGCGCACCATCACCTAATCCTTATGGAGGATCAAGCATGGCGGCTTGCAAGACAAGACCGCCAACTCAGAAACCCCTCTAACAGAGGTAAAGGCCACTAAAGGGGCCACCTTCTGAGATAGTGTCAATAGAAAATCTCTCTGATGTTTCCAAAAGGAACGTTCCTGAAGAACCGAGAGCACCAGACTCAAAACTCATGGGGGAAGAGATGGGCCAAGAGGGGAAAGTATATGGCAAACCCCCTGCACACAAAAAGGGACCCACCAGGGAACGGGCCGCAAAAAGGCAACTGAAAGAACACAGCCAAGGCTGAAATCTGCCCCCAAACGGTGCTTTAAGCAATTTTTAGATCCACTCCAAGCTGTAAAAACAGCAGGACCCTGGACACCGAGTACGTCCGTGGACGTCAGCCCATCCCTTCGCACCAAGAGATGTAGGCCTGCCAGGTACGACGGTAGATCCTCCGGAAGACTACGGTGCCCTCAGCATTGTTGAGATGACCGAGTCAGACAGACCCCGGTCACCTAAAGTCTGGCTTCCAATAGCCATGTTGAGCAAGTCAGTCAGCCGAGGAAGAAACTACCATGGAGGAATGGCAAAATGTCGCCGATACAGACCCCACAGGGCCACCAGCGCGACTGACGCGTCTGTACCAGATCACTAGACCTGGCCACTAACTTCGACACCCTTGCGGCGGAGACAAGCAGCCAATTTTACTTCGCTGCTATCCGGAAGGGCGGGCAGATAGTGAGAGTTACAGCGAATTTTACACGCTACCTATATTCGATTGTCATGTGAGTGCAACCTTTGCTTTTACCTAATAAATCTTTTAGACGTTATTACACCATGTCAGTACCTTCCTTTTTTTGGGTCATCTCCAATGAGGAAATCTCAGTGTGAACCCAAGGTGGAACGTATAGGAGATCAGTGAACAAGGGGTCCATGGAAATATACCAGGGCTGTTAGCCATATATGCCTACAATCTCTTTTGAGTCGGTAAGCAGACTAGAAATAAGAGGTGGAGGTCTCATCTATCCCACTTTCTAGCACGGTGTTCCTGGACTTGTTTTTTGCACGTATTTCACAAGAAATATTTTTTGAACATCACTGGAATTTGGACTTTCTATGAACTGTAACTTACATAGTCACTTATGATTTTAGGTCATAAACGTTTAATCCTGCACAGGTTATTTACACACACTTGGTGTTTATTTCATTTGTCCTTTTATGTGATTCATGCAGCGCAGCTTATACAATTTTTAGGAGATCCATGCCCTGTGAGGCTCACCTCCTGCAAGGGAGCCGAAACACCACAAGCACAAAGACCAGTCGCCCTGGTCCAGCATCTGGCGACTCCAGTAGTCCGCCTGCCGGTATACCTGATGGTAGACCGAAGCCAAGGCCATGGCGTTGTTCGGCTGAAACCAGATCGGTCGACCACGAGGAGAAGCATAGCCTGTTCGCCTAAAATAGTAGGACAATAAACAGTAGACAGCACCTGGTATTCCCAGGCGGTCTCCTACCCAGGCCCGACCCTGGGTATATACCGAGACCAGACACATTCAGGGAGGTGTGGCCGTAGGTCCACGCAAGTCCAGCGACTCAGGGCTGACTGGACCCCCGAGGTTTGTGAACACCGACCACTGGAAGTTAGAAACAACTTCCCGGACCAAAGAGTCAGGGATCTCTGTCACCAACTCAGAGAGACTCAGAGACAAGAGATTTTTACCGCCTGGACAGTATTTCCCCTGGAAAACCAGAGTGTGGAACTGGGCATACAGTACCGCCTTGAAGGAGGCTACCCAGAGGCACCCGAACCAGCAGGCGCCCGGAGAGAAGACCGATTGCGTGATGCCAATACCTTCACCGCAGACTGAAGAGTCTGCAATTTCTCCAGGGGAAGAAGGACCTTCGCCACCGAGGAGTCCGGATAAACACTAGATACTCCAACGCTGAGTCGGAACCTAGCATGCCTAGGATTTGAACCCTGGGTCGCACACATGGAGGGCAGGCTTGCTGCCACTGAGCTACACCTTCTGGCCTAAACGTTTAAACACCCACACGAATCTTCGGAGGGTCTGAATGGGAATAACACATCCACTAGGTCAGAGACAGAAGCTGCTCTCAGAAAAAAGTCGTCCAAGTAGCCAATGAGGCAAAGCCTCGCTGTCCCAACAAAGTTAGGATAAGTGCAAGCTCCTAGCTAAAAACCCATGGTGCTGACGCCAGATCAAAAGGGAGGGCCACAGGCTGACAGAGACCCTCTCTCATCACAGAAAAAAAACCACTGTGACATGCGCAAAACGGGACATGCGTGTATGCGTCCCTGATGTCCGAGGACGCCAGGACGTCCCCCGGATGGAGCGCAGCTACCACCGAACATTAGGGCCTGAGGCCCATAGAAAACCCCAAACCTCTCGTTCTGCTCAAAAGGTAAAATTACCCCGCAGTTTAGCAAGTCCCACACTGCCCAAGGCAGACCGACGGGCCGGGAGAGGAAGACACGAGGAAAGAACTTTGTTATGTGGATAGGAGGAAACCCAATCTAGTACTCCGAAGAGACCACCTCGCAGACCCACTGGTCGGAGAGCAGGGAGGTTTCACCGAATTGTGAACCTGCAAGCCGCCCCTCCCACCTAGAGACAGGGAGGGAAGGCTACATACATTGGCAGGATTTGGGTGTCGGCGTGATCGGCTTACGCACCCAGGGACAGATTATTCCCCCAGCTGGGCCTTTGACGGCATGGGAGGGTTGCCCCTAAATAATACACACACATAGGGGTAGATTCAGAAAGCAATTACGCCGGCGTATCCATAGATACGCCGCGTAATTGCTAAGTTGCGCCGGCGTATCTACTTTCTGTATTCAGAAAGCTAGATACGCCGACTGTAGCCTAAGATACGACTGGCATAAGTCTCTTATGCCGTCGTAACTTAGTGTGCATTCTGACGCTGGCCGCTAGGTGGCGCTCCCGTAGTTTTCGGCGTAGAGTATGCAAATTGCCTACTTACGCCGATTCACGAACGTACGCGCGCCCGGCGTTCGTTTTTACGTAGTTTGCGTTAAGACTTTTCCGGCATAACGTTGTTCCTGCTATTAGGAGGCGCAGCCAATGTTAAGTATGGACGTCGTTCCCGCCTCGAAATTTGAATTGTTTACCTCTGTGGGAATCCCAGGTGCTAACACCTGCTGCCACCACCAGCATGTGGGGAAGGACCCAGATACTGACTCCAAATATTAATAATATTTACATAGTGTGTATTATAATATGCACATCTGTCCTTACAAATAAACAAAAGCTCTTAGAGCCCTATTCAGGGACTCTCAACCACTTGCTGCGCTGACCAGGGGACTCACCTCAGGAGGAGACTGCCCAGCGCTGCCGTCCGCTCTCAGCACACAGCGTGTGAGAGGAAAAGAACCGTGAGGTAACTGTGTGGCATCTGCAGGGACCTGTGTGCCAAATGGCGGCAAAATGCCACGTTTAAACAGGAAAAGGCTCCTAGGGCTTTTTAACAGTGAAAAACCCCTCACAGGAAAGCCCCATACAAAAAAGAAAAAAAACACAGGCCAGATAACACAGTGCCCTCAGGAAGGCCCCCTCCCCCCTGACAGCGGCAACGTTAGCAATGCAGCAAGGGAAAAGGAGCAGGGAAGGTAGAAGAGGACCCCCGAACCCCAGGAATGCCCAGCCATACCAACCCACCGAAGTGGGAGGGACTGTACTTACCCGTCCGAGCGAGGACTCGCTGACGCATTCCTGACAGAACTACAACCGCAATGGAGGTAGCTGTCGGCCCGGTCCACTGTGAGTGAGACAACACCACAGCCCAGTCATATGTGGACCTCGGAGCAAAGCTCACCGGCCACCCCAGGAGTCATGAGGTATGGCGTGGCAGACCCAGCCTCTTTGCAAAGGTGTGCCCACGCTTGCTTGTCGGACTGAGTAGACTACAAGGATCTATATTATCCAGCCTGTCTCTCAGCCGACAGTTGAAAGAAGATTCTTCAAGAAAAAGTAAAATAAAATTTCTCCTCAAGGCACTGGGCCCAAAGGGAGCCATACGTCGTCCTCCTTACTAGGCAGAACTGAGGCTGCATGCTGCAGTGAGGAGGGTAATGTCTGGAGGGACCGCCCCATGGGCGGGGCTGTTCAACTCTGTTAATGTAACATGTATTTAAAGCGGAGTTCCGGCCACAATTTCACTTTTTAAATATAAATACCCAAGCTTAATGTATTCTAGTAAAGTTAGTCTGTAAACTAAGGTCCGTTTTGTTAGGTTGTTACAGCATTTAGACACTTTATAAAATAGAAAATGACTGGGGCCATCTTAAGTGTGGGCATCATGAAGCCAGACTGTATGACTTCCTGGATTTCACCCTTGCAAATCTTGCACATGCTCAGTGCTGCACAAGCAGTGTAATAGGTTTCAGATCAGGTTTCAGCACCTGTACTGTCCAAGTCACATGATTCTTCGAGACTGGGGAGTGCACAGACTCCTGGAAAGTTACACCCACTACATTCCCAGGAGTCTGTGCGGTGTAGGTTAGGAAACTTAAGCACCTAGGTGCAGGAAGAGGGAAGATTAACTATTCTGCCTAGCAACAACACTTTGAAGGCATCTAGAAAAAAAAAAAATTCTTAAAGGACTAATGACATTTTTTTAAAACTACTGATGCCAATGTTATATTTATGGGTGGAACTCCACTTTAATTATCTAACATGTTTCTGCCTAGTCCTCTCCTGTAAACAGTGAACATAACCCACTTGTCAAGATTTAAGGAGCTGTGTTCGTCCATGGACGATAAGAGAAACATTTTTTGCCTAAAAATAATGTCTGCAAAGTAGACAGACAGAATAGTGTAATGATTCTGTTAAAAAACGAGTAAATACCTATAAAATTTCTTCATCTATATCACCTCCGGCGTTCTAGTTTCTGTTCTCTCATTCACTTCCTGGTTTGCGGCGCTCGTTCATGTAAGAACTACATTTCCCAGTATGCATTGTGGCTCGACTCCTTGAAGTCTCTGAGGCCCGGTACACACGAGCAAACATGTACGATGAAACCGGTCCGTCGGACCGTTTTCACCGTACATGCCTGCCAGAGGGCTTCTGTACGATGGTTGTACTAACCATCGTACAGAAGTCCGCGCGTAAACAATACGCGGGGCGTGTCCGCGTCGTCGCCGCGACGATGACGCGGCGGAGACGTGGGCGGGCCTGCCATTTAAAGGCTTCCACGCATGCGTCAAAGTCATTCGACGCATGCGAGGGACGGCGGGCGCTCGGACATGTAAGGTAGGTCTGTACTGACGACCGTACATGTCCGAGCGGGCAGGATTCCAGCGGACGGTTTTAAAACACGTCCAGGAATATTTGCCTGCTGGGAAAAGGCCCGGCGGGCAAATGTTTGCTGGAATTCGGCCCGCTCGCGCCTACACACGACCGAACATGTATGCTGAAACTGGCCCGCGGACCAGTTTCAGCATACATGTTTGGTCGTGTGTACGGGGCCTAACACGTAGAGAGCGTCCTGCCACACAGATGTAGTTCCCAAGAGGGGGCGAGCACGTCACTGACCACCGCAGTAAAGCCTCCCTTCACGGTGTAACAATCAGACAAGCAGGAAGTGAACAGAACAGAGAAGAAATAGAGCAACTTCTGAGCAAAAACAAACAATGAGGAAGTGAAAAGAGGAATGTCTGCAGGTAAAGGATGCTTATTATGAAAAAAAAAAAAAAAAAATGTTTCCTTTACAACCCCTTTAACCACTTAAAGACCGCCTCCTGCACATTTACGTCAGCAGAATGGCACGGCTGGGAACATGCACGTACAGGTACGTCCTGTGCTAGTGCACGGTCGCGGGCCCGCGCCCCGGCCCGAAGCTCCGTGGCCTGGTCCGTGGGACCTGATCGCCGCTGGAGTCCCGCGATCGGTCCCCGGAGCTGAAGAACGGGGAGAGCTGTGTGTAAACACAGCTTCCCCGTTCTTCACTGTGGTGGCTGCATCGATCATGTGATCCCTTTTATAGGGATACACAATCGATGACATCACACCTACAGCCACACCCCCCCTACAGTTATAAACACATATTAGGTCATACATAACCCCTTCAGCGCCCCCTTGTGGTTAACTCCCAAACTGCAATTGTCATTTTCACAACAAACAATGCATTTTAAATGCATTTTTTGCTGTGAAAACGACAATGGTCCCAAAAATGTGTCAAAATTGTTCGAAGTGTCCGCCATAATGTCGCAGTCACAAAAAAAAAAAAAAAAAAAAAAAAAAAAAAACACGCTGATCGCCGCCATTCGTAGTAAAACAAAACCTTAATAATAAAAATGCAATAAAACTATCCCCTATTTTGTAAACGCTATAAATTTTGCGCAAACCAACCGATAAACGCTTATTGCGATTTCTTTTTACCAAAAATAGGTAGAAGAATACGTATCGGCCTAAACTGAGGGAAATAAAAGTTTTTTTTATATATTTTTGGGGGATATTTATTATAGCAAAAAGTAAAAAATATTGAATTTTTTTCAAAATTGTCGCTCTATTTTTGTTTATAGCGCAAAAAATAAAAACCGCAGAGGTGATCAAATACCACCAAAAGAAAGCTCTATTTGTGGGGAAAAAAAGGACGCCAATTTTGTTTGGGAGCCACGTCGCACGACCGCGCAATTGTCTGTTAAAGCGACGCAGTGCCGAATCGCAAAACCTGGCCGGGTCCTGTAGCTGCCTAAAGGTCCGGGTCTTAAGTGGTTAAACAAAGATACGTTTTCTTTACATTGACTTTTAATAATTTCTAACACATAATAAGAAAACCAAAAGAAGACTATCCTCTCTTTGCTGCCCCCTTTACACTAGTCTATTATAACAATCTATCCTTGTTAAAGGGTCACTAAAGGAAAAAATTGTTTTTGCTGAAATGACTGTTTACAGGGTAGAGAGACATAATAGTTAACTGATTCCTTTTAAAAATGATTAAAAATAGATAAAAAAACAAAAAAATAATGTACCTACAGTTTAGTTTCGTTTTTGCTGTTGTTTCCTGGTTCTCTGATGTACAGAGAGCCAATAGAGGGCAGTGAAGGTTTTGCAAAACGAAACTGGATTGGTGCTGAGGGGTTATAGACACACAGTAATCACACCTCCTTGATTAGTCACCACAGTGAGAAATCTCCCAGTACTGTGGTGATCCAGAACAGAGAGGAATTACAGCAACATCAAAGCAAAAACGAACAATGAGGACATGAAAACAGGACTGCAGTAAGGTAAAGGAAGCTATTTAGCTAAAAAAAATAAAAATAAAAAAAAATTCCTTTAGTGACCCTTTAAGATGCCGATAACCTGGGCCCTCCCCCGGTTATCCCCCCCTACCTACTTCTATGCTTTAAGCCATAGAAAAAGAACAAAGAAAAAGACAGGAATTTAGAACAGAAAAAAAATTAAATAAACCTCTCGCCTCCCCCCACCCCACTTGTTCCCTATATGTAATATAAGGGGCCCATATTTCTCTAAACGTATCCTCCTGCTCCCTTAACATTATGGTGAGGTTTTCCATTTGCTGATCATCTCCTCTATTGAGACAACATGGCACCATGCTGCCCAACTCTCACCTGAGAGCAGGGTGGATGCAACTTAAATCACTAGTAAAAACAGCAAATATCATCTCTGTCCTGTAGCGGATCCTCCTCTGACCCGCTGTTGACTCGACGGTCCCATTCACTATAATGGGACAGCTGGTGATACGGCAGCGACACAAGGTGAGGGACATGCCGGCAGCAGGTGAGTGGATGCCTGCTAATAGGCATTGCCATGATGGATCTGAAATGAAAGGTGCTCTTTAAATATAAGGACTTATTCTCGCTGGTAGTTAGAATCTTTAATATTTACAAACAAAATGAAGGTTTCCTATTTTGAATAATAAGCTGTCAGGTTATATTTCAGCGATATCAGAACTGATTCAATTATACAGTTTGTAGTGTACATCATTTTGCAAAACAAGGGATAGAAGGAATATTCCTGAACTGTTTTATCTCATGGGTACTGTGAAGTGCATGTTATCTCAGCCTGCATTCATTGAAGAATATACATGATGCATAACTAAGCTCCATTTCATGCTGAATAAACAAAATTATTAATGTATCTTAAAGCGGAGCTCAACCCTAAACTGGAACTTTCGCTCATCGGAACCCTCCCCCCCTCCGGTGTCACAATTGACACCTTTCAGGGGGAGGGGGGGTGCAGATACCTGTCTAAAGACAGGTATTTGAACCAACTTCCGGCCACACAGTCTGCGGGTAGACTGCAGGCAGGACGTCAGATCCCGTCCCTTACGTTGTGTTCTAGGAAACACACAGTTCCCAGAACACGGCGGGAACAAGTCAGCACGGTGCAGCGAGGGAACCGGGGGAGTGAAGCCGGAGCGCTTCACTTCCTGGTTCCCTCACCGAGAATGGCGGTGGAGGCAGCAGAGTGACGAGCGATTGCTCGTCCTCTGCTGCGGACGGCGCTGGACTACAGGACAGGTAAGTGTGCTGATATGAAAAGTATGCAGCTGCAGTATTTGTAGCTGTTGGCTTTTAATTTCTTTTTTTTTTTTTTTCGGCGGACATCCGCTTTAAATAATTTTCTTACTCCAAATGCATTTATTAAAATTAATTTGAAAAAAAGAAAGATTCAAATAAAAAAATTTTTTTTTTAAATTTCTTACAGTAGTGACATCGCCAAATCTCACACAGAATAGATTTTTACTCCAAAAGCATTTTATTCAAATAAATTTAATAAAAAATAAAAAAAAGATTTTTTTTCCACCCTGGTATCCAAGACATAGAGATGATCTCCAGTAACCTCCAAACTCATCCTTAACCTGAACCATGTTGTCTTGGACTGGACTCCAATGAGCTGTGGGTTGTGTCCCTCCTTGTGTGAGCTGCAGGGAGGGGGGTGGCGCATCCCGCAGATTATTGGAGCACAAAAAAGCAGGCGTTTGGGTTAGGCTGGGTTCACACTACGGTTTTCCCGTCCGTCAGCCGCATACGATTTCAGTATTGAAAACGTATAGATAGAGAATGCATTGCAAATCGTATGCACTCAGATGCATCCGGGTGCGTACGATTTGCTGGCAAAACGTTTTTTAAACGTCCGCAAAACCGTGTTCAACCACGGTTTTGCGGTCGTTTTTAAAACAGTATGGCAAACGCATACGTTTTCCTTTAACATTAATGTTAATGGAAAACGCACATGTGTGCGGTTCCATACGTTCCCGTCCGTTTCAGCCGCATACGGTTTTCCATATAAATCGTATGCGGCTGACGGACGGGAAAACCGTAGTGTGAACCCAGCCTTAGAGATGAGTTGGGAGAACATATGAGCTCAGGCATATTCACATTCTAGTCAGAACTCCACCAGGAAGCGGTCACTGCACACCGCCATTCTTAGGGGGTATTCCCCACTCCCACACGTGTACAAGGAGCGTGTATATGTACAGCTGCAGGGTGGGGATTGCCAAGTTTATACAAGCTTTACTCTCTGAACAGCGATCAGTGTTCAGATTCCTCTTCAGAGAGCATTTGACAGGTGGTGAGGAGGGGTTCTACTGTCTACTCTATGCCTGTTAACCCCCTAAATGTCAGACTACTCTGCCACAACCACATGCATTGTGTGCAGCGCAGCCCTATTGACTTGAATGGGTCAGGTTCAGTGGGCAGTAGTGCCGGGGGTACAATTACTGCATTAAGCATAAGTGTAAATGAGGTGGAGGTTATTGAAAAAAGGAATTTAAAAGCGGAGTTCCACCCAAAAGTGAAACTTATGCTGATGCCACATTTGCCACCTTTTCGGGGGGGTTGGGGGGGAGCGGAAAAATGTCTGAGATATCCAGTCCCCCCACTTCCGGGAGTCCGGGCCGCAGCGCATTGTGACAGCAGGCTAGCTTCCTCCGCCGCCGGCCAGTGGGAGAGTGCAGCTGTGCCATGCACATGTGCAGTAGGGACCCGGTGTGAAGCTGAAATGCTACTGTCAGGTCCCCTTACACGCATCGGCGGTGGGAGCACCTGACAGTTGATGGAAACATCAGCTGCGGTGCCGACATCGCTGGGCTACAGGACAGGCAAGTGTCCGATTATTTTCACCCTGAAAATTTACAGCTATAAAATACTGTAACTGCTGACTTTTAATAAAAGACACTTTTCAGCCCAGGGATCCAGCGCGTCATCACCAGGGCTGATTCGTCACCGGACTTCGGGTCCCCAGCATGTTTACTATGGGAAGCTGGCTATGACTATGTGAGCCACAATGTTCTCTGTGAATGGTCCCCCGGCCTCCTGGGACCTGTGATGTGTCCCGGGAGGTTGCGAGCCCCAGGAGGGCAGAGACTTTTGATGGGATTGGTGGTGCCAAAGTTCACAATCACTGTCCTAGGTGATTCTAGCAGATGTGGCAGCGGGTTATCTGCCAGAAATGGGTAGCCTAGAAAAACGAAGGAGGATGAGTGGGGTCTATCTAAGGCGCGGTTCCCATATATTCGGTGTGGCACATCGCATTCATTCGTATTGGTCAAATCGCACCACATCCACACTGGATTTGGAATCCATTAAATTGAACTGCATTTTGCAAACCATTTTGGGGTGGCGTTAACATGACATCCACTGCGGTTAGCATGAACGCTGTGCGATTTCATTGCAGTACAGGATTTGCTGCATTTCCTGCACCAGGTATATGTGAACTGAGCCTTAAAGCAGAGTTCCACCCAAGAGGGGTAGCTGTGCTTATTTGCCCCCCCCCCCCCCCCCGTTGCCACATTTGGCACCTTTCTGTGAAGGGAGTGGGTATCTGGTTTTGACAGGTACCCGCTTCCACTTCCGGCTGACTTCACCTCGGTCAACTCACCCAGAAGTTTGGCGCCCCTCCTCCTTCCCCGCTGGCGGGCCATCCACAAAGCTGTAAAGTCGCAAGGCTTCACTGCCGGTTTCCCATACCCAAGATGAAAGAGGCACCACCCAAGAGCTGATTAAACAAAATCAGCTCAGGTGAGAACACTGCGGGATCCCTGGACAGGCAAGTGTCCTAATAATAAAAAAGTCAGCAGCTACAGGATTTGTAGCTGCTGAATTACATTTTTTTCAGAAGCAGCCTGGAGCTCCTTGCCAAGTAAAAAGTCCTGCTTGATATCTGAACTCTGATCAGCAAAAATATTCTCTCAATCCATCCGCCACGTGTGATCTTCCTGAATCTCAGTGTGCTTCGTGTATTTCTCCCAGATCTGCGCAGTCATCCCGTGTGATAACTTTGGGGCTTATGTACTAAAACTGGAGAGTGCAAAATCAGGTGCAGCTGTGCCTAGTAACCAATCAACTTCCAGGTTTTTCGCCTAGGTTCACATTGGAGCGATTCGTCATGCGATATGAGAGATCAAATCGCATGACAAGTCGCAACCTATTGGCAGCAATGGCACTGTTCCAATCGGTGCAACGCCGATTTTGCGGTGCAGCACCGATTTGAAAAAGTAGTTCCTGCACTACTTTTGCCGATTTCAGGTGCGACTTCAATAGACATCTGTGTATGAAACCGCACAGGGGTGTATCAAGTAGCACCTGAAATGGCGCTGACCCTGCCGCTTTCACTTGTAGCGCAATTTCAAAGTATCATCAATGTGAACCAGGGCTTATTGTCAAAGATTAATGGAACAAGCTGAAGCTAGAAGCCGATTGGCCACCATGCACGGCTGCACCAGATTCTGAGTGCTCTGGTTGGAATAAATCTCCCCCTTTGCCTCCTCCAATAAGAACCGGTCACTGCTGCGCTCTGGTCTCATCTCTGCCCCCTTTTGTAGTTTTTATGTAATGGGCGGGGTCTGCTGGGTCCCTCCCTTGGCGCTGCCCACAGCGCAGGCTATATAGATGTCCATGCTACTTTAACAAAGCAATATCTGGGTTTGCTCAGGCATTCTACACAAAGTAGATTTTATATCCATGGTAACTATTGAGGAATATTTGTGTATAAAAAGGATCTGTGAGTTCATCAAAAAACTAAAATGAAATATAATTAAAAAAAAATAAAGTGTGATTATTTTTAATAATTATAATAGTTTTTAATATCCATGCTGACTATTGAGGAATATGTGTACATGAAGGTACCTGGAGTTTATCATAAAATAAAAACAAATACAAAATAATGGAAAATAAAATAAATAAGTGTGATTTTTTAAATATCCATGCTGACTATTGAGGAATATTTGTACATGAAGGTAACTGGAGTTTATTATAAAATAGTTAGTTTATATATATATATATATATATAAAAACTAAGTGTGATTAATATTTATTTTATATCCATGTGACTATTGAGGAATATGCACATGAAGCTACTTGGAGTTAATTATAAAATAAAACAAATAAAAAATAAAGAAGTGTGATTATTTTATAGTCATGTGACCATTGGGGGATATTTGTACATAATGGGACCAGCAGTTTATCATTATATATATATATGAAAACACAACAAATGAGAAATAAGTGTGCCATGGTGATAGAGGAGGGGGTAGGAGAGCAATGATGGGGGGTTCTGTACTGCCACCCCCACCCATAGAAAGCTCCTCTCTCTCTCTCCACCATAGGATGCGATGACAGGAGCGGGGCCCACCTCACACCTCGGTGTTATAGGAGTACACCGGGGACACGGGACAGGTCCTCTTCCTCCATAGAGGAGGGTTAAACCATGACAGTGCCGGTCCCCGGGGATGGGGGGTTCCCAGCTTACCTTTCCTGCGGAAGAAGGACATGGCGCCGGGCGGACGTGTGGCATTCAGTCAGCACATTGCTGGGCGCCCCGGCTCCCTCCTTCCAGCACACGGGATGCCGGGGACCCGCTGGCCGCACACACCTCCTTCCTGCACACTCAGCTCCTGCCTCCGCCATACTGTACACAGCCCGTACGACCTTCCGGGAAACGCACGGCCTGCTGGGTAGTCTCCCGGAGCCGCTGAAGCCCGGCCGGCCATCTTCGTTAGGGGTAACCCGGTGCCCGTTCCTAAGGAGTGACCAGAATAAGTCCCCGTCCTCGCGGCTGCCGTTATAGGAAGTCCGGAAGAAGATTTATTTCCTTTGTTATTAACCAATTACTGCCCTTGACCGTTATCCGTTACAAATCCAACAATTTATCCCCGATCCGGTAAAAAATCAGCATTTGTTTGCTAAAATGACTTACAATCCACACACGTGATATCGTTTCTGAAATAAAATGCCCTGAAAAAAAAAAAGTGACTTTTTTTATTTCACACAATTTTTGTAAAGTTATTTATCCAACGTGTATTTTCATTTCTATGTGTCATAATAAATGACCGATGTGTTTGATTGTACGGAGATGCAGGATGTCAGTCAGAGGCTTAGTCACGTGATCAGGCTCCGCCTGGAACTTTCCTGTCTCCATAGCAACAGAAGCTCTCCTGCTGCACTGTGACGTGTCACAATGCAGCCGTTTTTTTTTTTTCTTGAATATAAGAGAAACGCAGGGTGAAGTCAGTCAGTGTTCAGCAGAAGTGTGAAGAGTGCAGACGCATATTTCTGAGCTCCCACCTTTTTACACTAAATTATAGGATACGATTGTATTACTGATTGTGAAAACAACTTTTCCGAAGAGAAGAGGTTTTACTAATAATTCTGAAGTTTATTTTTCATTGTATTATATATATATATATATATTATAATAAATACAATGACCTGGAGGAGAGAGAAGGTTGCAGACAGGGGAGGAAAATGTCTGCGAAACAGTCGCAGAGAGGAAGATGAAATGAACTCTCCAGAGAGAGGAGGGGTTCAGAGGAAGAGAAGCAGAGAGGAGCAAGCAATGAACTCTCCAAAGAGAGGAGAGGTTCAGAGGAAGAGAAGCAGAGAGGAGGATGATATTAACTCTCCAGAGAGAGGAGAGATTCAGAGGAAGAGAAGCAGAGAGGAGCAAGCAATGAACTCTCCAAAGAGAGGAGAGGTTCAGAGGAAGAGAAGCAGAGAGGAGGATGATATTAACTCTCCAGAGAGAGGAGAGATTCAGAGTAAGAGATGCAGAGAGGAGCAAGCAATGAACTCTCCAAAGAGAGGAGAGGTTCAGAGGAAGAGAAGCAGAGAGGAGGATGATATTAACTCTCCAGAGAGAGGAGAGATTCAGAGGAAGGGAAGCAGAGAGGGGGAAGCAATGAACTCTCCAAAGAGAGGAGAGGTTCAGAGGAAGAGAAGCAGAGAGGAGCAAGCAATGAACTCTCCAAAGCGAGGAGAGGTTCAGAGGAAGAGAAGCAGAGAGGAGGATGAAATGAACTCTCCAGAGAGAGGAGAGGTTCAGAGGAAGAGGCGCAGAGTGGAGGAAGCAAAGACATCTTCAGAGAGACAAGAGGTTCTGAGGAAGAGCAGCAGAGAAGAAGATGAAATGAACTCTCCAGAGAGAGGAGCAGTTCTGAAGAAGAGAAAAAGAGAGGAGGATGATATTAACTCTCCAGAGAGAGTAGAGGTTCAGAGGAAGAGGCGCAGAGTGGAGGAAGCAAAGACATCTTCAGAGAGACGAGAGGTTCTGAGGAAGAGCAGCAGAGAAGAAGATGAAATGAACTCTCCAGAGAGAGGAGCAGTTCTGAAGAAGAGAAGAAGAGAGGAGGATGATATTAACTCTCCAGAGAGAGGAGAGGTTCAGAGGAAGAGGCGCAGAGTGGAGGAAGCAAAGACATCATCAGAGAGACGAGAGGTTCTGAAGAAGAGCAGCAGAGAAGAAGATGAAATGAACTCTCCAGAGAGAGGAGCAGTTCTGAGGAAGAGAAGAATAGAGGAGGATGATATTAACTCTCCAGAGAGAGGAGAGGTTCAGAGGAAGAGGCGCAGAGTGGAGGAAGCAAAGACATCGTCAGAGAGACGAGAGGTTCTGAGGAAGAGCAGCAGAGAAGAAGATGAAATGATCTCTCCAGAGAGAGGAGCAGTTCTGAGGAAGAGTAGCAGAGAGGAGAGTGAAATTAACTCTCCAAAACGAAGCATGGTTCTGAGTAAGAGACGCAAAGAGGAAGCAGATAATTCTGAAGAGTGGATCGATGTGGTTTCAAAAAAGAGAAGCAGAGAGGAGTTCTCAGACAGCTTTGCAGAGAATATACATTATTTTATGGAGGATGACGAGGAAGCATGGAATCTTTTCGAGAATATGGAAGAGCTTCTAAGTGAGGAGGAGGAAAACGGAAGCAGTGCAGCATGTAAGAAAATATGGTGGATTGTCATATAGTACATAGGTGGAAATCTAGTGATGTCATTACTGTAAAGGACATAATTGTAATTTGCAAATAATAGGTTTTAGTAGGGCTTTCACAAGATTTGAAGATTTTTTTAGGGGTTCCTCTAAGGTAAAAATGTTGAGAAAGGCTAATTGACATGGAACTATATATGATCAGTTGGTCTCAATGTTGGAGAATCCCTCTTTGTGTGTATGTTTGGTACTAGGGTTGTCCCGATACCGAGCATTCGTGCGAGTACTTGTACACGCACAAATGCTCCCGATGCCTGACCCGATACTTGGTCGGTGGCGAGTGGACTCTGGACGGAGAGGGTGGGCGGCATCAGTGGGCGGATCGGGCCACCTCAATGGGTGGAGCGGGCAAACAGATTCAGTGGGCGGGCCTCTTGTGGGTAGGGCGGGCCTCTTGTCAGTAGGCGGATCGGGTGGAGTGGGCAGCCTCAGTGGGCAGAGCGGTCACCGTCATCTTGGCACACCCTGCACTTGGCCACAGTAAGCCAGCAGCTGGGTGTAACAAGATGTCTGCTAATACTTACTGATGCCGAGTGCAGGGTGTACCAAGATGGGCGCTGCAGCATAGCATTTCCTCATGTCATTTATTGCTGCATTTCAGTGCCAGCCACCTGTCAGTGCCCATAAGTGCTGCCTATCAGTGCCCATAACTGCCGCCTATCAGTGCCAGCCACCTGTCAGTGCTATCAGTGCCCATAACTTCCACCTATCAGTGCCAGCCACCTGTCAGTGCCCATAAGTGCCACCTATCAGTGCTGCCCATCAGTGCCAGGCACCTGTCATTGCCCATAGGTGCCACCTATCAGTGCCCATCAGTCAGTGCCATCTATCAGTGTCATCTATCAGTCACCATCAGTCAGTGCCACCTATCAGTGCTCATCAGTCAAACTGTCACATGGCATTAAAAAAAAGTATTGGTAATCGGTATCGGCGAGTACATGAAAAAAAGTATCGGTACTTGTACTCGGTCATAAAAAAGTGGTATCGGGACAACCCTATTTGGTACATATATTAGGACATGGGGTTAGCCCTGTTTGCTCATTACATACGGAGGCTCTGCTTCCTGCTTACTAATTCTCTGTAATGACTGAGCTGCACTACTGCTCTCCAAGGGTCACCACCAATCTAGCCCTACAATCTTTGTACAATTTAGGGTTACCAAAAGTCTATAATGTAATGAACTAGCTTATCTATCCAATTATTTTGTATCCAATCAGGGAGGCCCTGAAACTATATTATTGTTGATGGACCTAATCGATCAGATTGTAACATGTGGTGAGCTTCAGAGCAAGTCTATGGGTCAAGTCTGTTCTATCTGAAATCAGTAGACTTTTTAAGGAGTTTTTCTCAGCATTTTTTTTAGAACAGAGTGACCAAGAGACTTGCTCTAATTTGGAGTTCATCATTAAGCTGAAGTTTACCTGTATACAACCAAAATCAAATGATCAGTTCTAGGTGGAATCATTCCTGTTATGTCCACTGCACTCCAGTTTAGCAGTTCTCTCTGTTCTAAAGGTTTTAGTGTCAATAGAAATAAGTAGAGGAATATGACGTGTATGGAAATGAGGTAATAAAATTGTTTTCTTTTTCTCTTTCAGTATCTTTCTCAACAGAACATGCGCCAGGTTCCCTGAGTCCAGAGAGCTTCATCTTCCATAAAGTTGTTGGAGAAGGAGGATATGGGACGGTAAGTAACCAAAGATTAGTGCTTAGACCCCATAAACACAAGGGGGGGGGGGGGCACATACAATATGACCATCCTTAAAGAGGAAGTAAACCCTTGTTAAATAAACAACAAAAAATCCCTGCAAGAAAAAGGCATAATGAGCTAGTATGCATAGCATGCATGCAGGAGCCACCGGTAACGGCCCGGAGACTACAGCAATGGCACATAGGTGCCATTGCTTCAGTTTGCCCTAGTGCGCATGTGCATAGCATACTAGCTCATTATGTATTACGTACCTCAGATTGAAGCCCCCGCAGCGGTCCTCGTCTCCCTCTCCGCGATGACGTCCCTCCCCCGCATGCACGTGGGAGCCGCCGGTAACAGCACAGAGATTTCAGCAACGGCACATAGGTGCCATTGCTTTAGTTTTCCCCAGTGCGCATGTGCCGCTGGCATTGGCACATGCAGACACAGGGGGGTATCTCCTAAACCGTGTAGGTTTAGGGGATATCCAGGTAAGCTATAGGTAAGCCTTAATATAGGCTTACTTGTAGCATAAGGTCGTAAAAAAGGGTTTACAACCACTTTAAGGAAGACTACGTGACGGGTGCAGCATAAACATGTACACTCAGCTCAGCTTCTAGAGGAAGGGGGGATGAAGTACATAGCAAGTGGGGCTGTACACTTTTTATACAACTCACAGTTTAAAGCTGAACTCTGGGATATAAGAAAACTATACATTTGTAGTGGGTCCCCCACTACAATAGAAGGGTTAAGTACAAATTGTTCCTATTGGGGGATGATGAATTGGGCAATATCCTTAGCCTATCTTAGGCAGCCGGCACTCTGCTCTGCTGTCCAATGACCCTCTGCATCCTTCCATACAATGCAGGGCTGCTGATTCTGCACTATATGGTATGATGCTGGAAAGCTATGACCGGTCAGGCAGTGAAAGGAAGAGGCCTCAGGATGAGCAGACATGCAGCGTGGAGAAAGCCTATGGGTAGTAAGGAATAAGGTAAGTATATTACCCTATTAATCATCCCCTAGGCACAATGAGCAGATAACCCTTGCATTGAGGAGGGGGACTGCATTGTCCAGCTTTAATGCAGTGTCAGATTGTGCCCGCCAGTACAGCAAAGAATCAGAATCCACCTTGTACAAGTGAACTCTGATTGGTCACTCTCGGTTATAGTGCCTGCTGTGTTGAGTAAGGCAGAGGGTAGCTATTTTTGACATTTTTGATGGATCAAAATTCAGCCAGTTCAGGAGGGACCGGCTGAATTTTGATCCACTGTATGTATGGGCCGGCTGGTTGTACATAAGTCAATCTATCAACTGACTTAAGTACAACCAGCCTTTTGGGTTTTTATTGAACAATTAGTGCAGTCGGCTGTAAACGGCAACACTAATCATTGTGTTCTGCCGGTGGGGAAGTCTACTTGTCAGTAGAACACAATAGCGCAGCAGGAGGGATTCCCCATCAACACGGATTGTATTGATGGGGAGAATCAAGCTATTTTTTTGGCAAAAAAAATTGCATAATATACGGCCTGCCTTCAGGTAGTCGGTTATATATTAATAAATGGCAAAGCCAGCAGGACAGAAGAAAGGAAGAAAATAAAGATAATTGAGAACATTGGGAATATCTGGTATGGATGTTAAAGCCCTCTCCCCCTTACATGCCACATTTGGCATGTAATTTTTTTGGGGGGGGAGTGGGGGCTTCAGCACGAGTGGGACTTCCTGTCCCACTTCCTCCTTCCTGTAGGCGACTAAGCTTAGTCGCCTTCAGGAAGTGGCTGCTGTTGGCGATCGCCTAGGACACGTCACAGGTCCTAGGCGATCTCCTGGCCAATTACACGGCGCGGCGCCGGGCCGCGCCGCTCGCGCATGCGCAGTGCCGCGCCGCTCGCGCTCGCGCATGCGCAGTGGGTGCCCGGCCGTGAAGCCGAAAGCTGTCACGGCCGGGTGCCCACACTGAAGATGAAGACGCCGGCCGGGGAGGGGGGGAGAGGAGCGGAGCCCCGGCCGGCGCGTCGCTGGAGCGCTGGAGCAGGTAAGTGCCTGTTTATTAAAAGCCAGCAGCTACACTTTTTGTTGCTGCTGACTTTTAATAAACACACAAATGGCTGGAACTCCCCTTTAAAGCTAGTGCACATGGAAAAGATTATGTACTAATTGTGTCTCTCCTATAGGTGGCGCTGGCGACCCATCGTGTTACCAACATACTGGTGGCAATTAAGATTGTCAGAAAGGATTTTTTGATTTCATACTCGCCTTCCATCCTCACCGAACGTCAAGTCATGGAGATAGTTGGAAATAACCGTTTCTTCACCCACACCTATGCCACGTTCCAGACAGAAGTAAGTGTGTTTTAAAAGTTATACAGAAATATCAAATGAATGGCATATATAAAATGTAATACAGTAAAACCTTGGTTTCAGAGTAACTTGGTTTGAGAGCGTTTTGCAACACAAGCAAAATGTTTTATTAAATTTTGCCTTGATATACAAGCGATGTCTTGATATAACTGAGAATAAAAAAAAGAGAGGAGCCTCTAAGTGTAGCAATATGGTTACATTTAATGAAGGTACAACATTTAGCAACTTATTGCTACACTTAGGCCATGTACACACGATCAGTCCATCCGATGACAACGGTCAATTTTAAAGCAAGTTCTCATTTTTTTGACCGAAGGATAAATAACCTATGGGGCCTACACACGATCGGTTTGGACTGAGGAAAACGGTCCTTCAGACCGTTCTCCTCTGGCGATCCTATCGTGTGTACGCGGCCTTAGAGGTGCCTCTCTTCTCTTTTATACCCTGTAAAAAAAAAATGCTTTTATATACAAGTGCTTTGGATTACAAGCATGTTTCTGCTCACAAACCAAGGTTTTACTGTATATAGCATCCCCAACATTGCTTTATGGCATTTGCATGTTCACTTTTAAAGGTGAACTCTTGTGAAGGCAAACCGATGATGCTGAGTCGGTGACCTCACTTTTTCTCTGCTGGAGTCAAAGAATTGAGCTTGGTCACCTGCCCTATCCCTAACCACCTGATAGGACGGTGCTGGACCACATGAAAACTGTCATACTGCATTAGGCAGCGTTCTACAATGCAGTGTAACTGTAGACTGACTGACTCGCACTGATATCTGTCCATAGGCGTGCGAACAGGGTGTGAGTGAGTGAGTGAGTGAGTGAGTGAGAAACTTATATAGCGCAACACATGCAAACTGAATCGCCTCTGGGCGCTTGGGTGTGCCAGGTGTGCCCAGGCACACCCTAATCACCCTGTGCAGCACCGATTCCCCCTACTGCCCTGGCTCCCATCTTTCCTCCTGCAGCGCTGCCAGCATCCCTCCTCTCCTATTGGTTATTGCTGCTGGGATGTTTTAGGAGTGGAGAAGGGGCCAGTAAATATGTAATTTACCGGCCCCTTTCCTTTCTGAATGAACACTGCGAGTGATCGGTAGTGTGTGTTTGGCTTTGGGGTGCGCACCCTAATGCGATAGGCTGCGCACACCTATATGTCTATCCCTTTCCTAGACTGAATCCTGTTGCAAGGAAGGGGACAGTAATATAGAAGCAGCTTTGGGTAATTTTACCAGCAGTATTTAAGAAATCGATTTACTGAATATATCACTGGGACCATGTAATGATTTACAGTATATCTGCCTGGAGTTCATAGATCATTGGATTAGATTAATTCGATGTACGCACGACAGAGGAAACATGGACTTATATGTTCAGTATATGTTTTGCATATTGGCAGCAACTGCCTGAACTTATATCTGTACAAGGATGGATAGAGATAGATGTATAGATGGATAGATAGATAGATAGATAGATAGATAGATAGATAGATAGATAGATAGATAGATAGATAGATAGATAGATAGATGGATGGATAGATAGATAGATAGATAGATAGATAGATAGATAGATAGATAGATAGATAGATAGTTTGTATAGATGGATGGATTGATTTATATAGATATAGATAGGTAGCTGTAGATATATATATGTTTGGATGGATGGAGATAAATAGAAAGGTAGATAAAGGTAGATGTCATGCAGCGTTTTCTGGTAGAGAATTAGAACTTGTTATTTTTATTTGGACCTTCTAACCTGTCTGTCTTTTCCCTTCTCTAGGATCATTTATTCTACGTAATGGAGTTTCTAAATGGAGGAGATCTTTGGGATTGGTTAAACGCTGAGGGTACATGTGACCTTGACTCCCTCAGATTTCTGGCAGCGGAACTCCTGTGCGGTCTTCAGTTCCTACATTCTAGACATGTAGCTCATAGGTAAGTAACCTTAAATAAAGCAGATGTCCACACAAAAATGTGGAAAACGTACGCTGTCCGGATCCCCCCCCCGCCCCCCCCTTCGGTGTCAGGTATTTGCACCCACTTACGGGCATAGATAGCCGCATTATCTGTGGGTATCTACACCATGTCCGGCGCCCCTTCACTGTCTTCTGGGAGACACACAGGTACCAGAAGACAGCAGGGACCATTCAGATGGCGTAGCGCGACTCGCGCATGCACAGTAGAGAACCAAAAAGTGAAGCCGCAAGGCTTCACTTCTTGATTCCCTTACCGAAGATGGTGACGGCAGCAACTGAGAGCCGAGCAATAGCTCGGCTTCGGTTCCCGACATCACGGTTGCGCTGGACAAGTAAGCGTCCTTTTTTTAAAAGTCATCAGCTACTGTATTTGTAGCTGCTAACTTTTAAAAGAAAAAAAATCAGCGAACCGTCGCTTTAATATAAACGTCAATCATATTACAATCCACCCCTCCCGCCGCCCAACGCCTGAACCGTTACTAAACCCCATTTGTTGAGAGGATCCAGTGTCTACTGAAAATCATTAATTTAGTCACATTTAAAGCGGAGCTCCACCCTAAAGTGGAACTTCCGCTCATCGGAACCCTCCGGTGTCACATTTGACACCTTTCAGGGGGAGGGGGGTGCAGATACCTGTCTAAGACAGGTATTTGCACCCACTTCCGGGAGTCCTCTCTGTAGGATTCTGCGAGTAGTGCGTCACTTTCAGCCCTCGCCCATTGTGTTCTGGGAAACACACGGCTCCTAGAACACAGCGGGGAGCAGTGATGACGGTGCTGCGTGACTCACGGATGTGCCGTAAGGAATCGGGCAGTGAAGCCGGAACGCTTCACTTCCTGATTCCCTCACCGAGGATGGCGGTGGGGGCAGCAGGTAGACAAGCAATTGCTCGTCTTTTGCTGCAGACGTCGCTGGACTCCAGGACAGGTAAGTGTCCATATATTAAAAGTCAGCAGCTGCAGTATTTGTACCTGCTGGCTTTTAATATGTTTTTAACGGCGGAGCTCCGCTTTAATTCAATTTTACATGTGTAAGGAAATACCCTTTCATTACTAGGCCATTTTTAAGTGCTTTGATACTTTGATTGACAATTACTCTGTCATGTACTGTACCTAAATGAATTTTATATCCCCCTGATATGGGCCACATTTCTAGAAAGTAGACACCCCAAGGGGATTGGTTTTTTTGGAATGAAGAAATATATTGAAAAATAAATTCAAGTGAATAAATGGATCAGCTGCTGCTGCAGATCCATCCATTTATTTATAAATTCATTCAATACAATTATTCTCCTTTGTTATAGGAGGAGGGGGAGGGAAAAAACATGTAATTGCTATGATTGGGGATCACAATGATCACAAGGCACCGAGTGGCTCAGATCAGCCCTGTACATTGTCTGCGTACTGAACCATCCAATGACAGCTCAGTACACAGTTGGCTATTTCTATAGTCTTTATAAACGGCTGTTCTGCGGTCCATTTGATGGTCTCTAAGGGATTATTGATCATAACACTCATGTAGGGCAATCAGTTAATGAAAGATACAATTTTTTTCTGGCTTATATCATTCTATGTATGGGTAGCACTAGGGAAAGGAGCCTTGTGAATGCTGATCCCTCTATAGATCAGTAATATGGGGATATTGGGGGATAATTGTCTGAACCACAGAGCTGACACTCTTTTTCTCTACAGGGACCTGAAGCCTGATAATATTCTACTGGATTGCGCTGGGCATGTGAAATATGCCGACTTTGGATTGGCAGAAACTGACATGTGTGAATCGAAGACCGTGACAGAAAATGTTGGTACAAAGCTGTACCAGGCACCGAACGTAAGTAAAAGACCAATTATCTGTTGGTCCAATATGCCCATACACAGGGCAATTATCAACCAGATTAGGCTTTAATCAAAGAAAGCATATAGGGTAAAACAAGGTAAAAATACACCAGGTTAGGTCTGTCCAGAATTAAAGAAAACATGTATACATTGGACAATAAAATACCAAATTAGGTCTGGGCAGAATGAGGGTACTTGCACAGGGTACAGGTGTATAAACTTCAAATTCCTGGTAGAAGATTTCTGTGTAAAAATGTGAGGGTGGGCTGTGTAGTAAATTAACTTGTAATTTGCATGTTTTTGCACGTATGCATACTTGCACTCAGAAATTCTTCTGTCTTTTCTTGGGTTGTGTCATACGCATGTATGTGTCTGTAAGATACTTCCCTGCAATGTCGATATTTGTATTTTTTTTTACTGATCTATGTGCAGCGCAAGTTTATGCTCCTGTGTGTATGGGACCATTAAAAACAATAGGCTGCATTTACCATAAGTAAAAAAAAAAAGTTAGTCTGAAAATTCCTGCTAGATCACTTGGGTGACCCCTTTTGCATTTATAGCTATGTAAAACTGTTTAAAATTCAGTAATACGCTGTCTCACCCTGCTGTGTACATGCTCGGTTGCTCTCTATATTTCGACGCTGTACTGAAAATGTAGAGGCTGATCTGCTGACAGCCTGAATATTTACTGATGCTCAGGGGATCTGGGCTTCAGCAAATGGCAGTCTCCAGCAGGAAGAAACAGGAGCAATGCTGGAGACAATTTAAAGCGCACGCTTATTTTGGTAGCATAATTATTAACTACTTCCCATCCGGGCCAACTCTGGCACTTTGCTCCTATATGTAAAAATCATATTTTTTTTGCTAGAAAATTACATACCTAGAGAATACAATGGCGGTCATTGCAACTTTTTACCTTGCATGGTATTTGCGCAGCAATTTTTCCATCACGTTGTTTTTTTTGCTTTAAAATAAAAAACAGTAAAGTTAGCCCGATCTTTTTGCATAATGTGAAAGATGATGTTACGCAGAGTAAATAGATACCTAACATGTCACCATTCAAAATTGCACACGCTCATGGAATGGCGCCAAACTTCGGTACTTAAGAATCCTCATGGGCGACGCTTTAATTTTTTTTACTGGTTACATGTTTTGAGTTACAGAGGAGGTCTAGCGCTAGATTCATTGCTCTCGCACTAACATTCGCGGCGATACCTCAGATGTGTGGTCTGAACACCGTTTTCATATGTGGGCGGGACTTACGTATGCGTTTGCTTCTGCGTGCGAGCTATCGGGGACAGGGACACTTTAAAAAAAAAACATCTCAGCTTCCCAGCCAAGGCGGTGACGTTTTTTGAATGCAGAGGCCGGGCGTGACGTCATAACATCGCTCCTGGCCTCTGACCGATCATAGAGACTCTGGCGACCATCTGGTCAGCCGGAAATCTCTATGGTAGGCATCCGGGGCCGGCGGATCTGTTCTCCGATTCACTGATCGCATCGGTGAGTCGGTAGAGGCACCAGGGGGCGGCGGGAGGGGGGGACGTCCCCTCATGGTGCCCGTAAGAATGATCAAGCGGCGGAACAGCCGCTATGATCATTCTGATGGTGCACAGAAAAGATGATATCTGAATGATGCCTGCAGCTGCAGGCATCATTCAGATATCCCCGCTCAAAGTCAAGGACGTCCATAGACGTACCTTGGGCGGGAAGTGGTTAAGTGGAATGTATGTTCCTTGCTTTACGAACATTCTTTTTTATCAAGTTGTTATAGGTAAAGTTCCGCTTTAAAGGGGTGTTCATGTGCAAGAAGCCTTAAAGAGAACCAAATTAAGCCTGAATTAAAAATAACCTGTATATAGAGATTTATCAAGCAGATTAGGCCTGGATTATAGAGAACCTGTATACACTGGGCAAATATTGACCAGATTAAAGAGAACCTGTCAGTCTGGCCTTTACCAGTCACAGCCAAGAGTCCTATCTGGCACTGAAGGCATCCACTGACTCCTAGAAGCAGTGCTAGTTCTATGGTTGGCAGGTCCCTATGTGTATGACCCGGAGGAGGTGTGGTTTCACCTAGGGCTGTGGTCTGCACTGGAACTAGCGCCATTACCAAGGTTGAACAGAAAAGGAAGTCTCACCTATGGCAGGTTTATTAGCCACGGTGACAGGTTCTCTTTAAAGTCCAACTGACAGGGCCCTCAGATTCCACCTGTATTGAATTGTATTGTAATTGTACTGTCTGCCCCCATGTTGCAAAGCGCTGCACAAACTGTTGCCGCTATATAAATCCTGTATAATAATACAAATGAGCTGATATCTGAGTGACATTTGAGCAAATCTTATTTGTGCCCTGATTTGACTCTGGAAATCCTACATTCTATTGTATCGTGGAATTGGAGGGTCCTGACCAGCTATTATATAGTCCTGAGGGTCCCATACAGTTCTGGAGGTCCTGTCCAGTTACCATATGGCCCTGGGGGTCCCATCCAGCTAACATATGGCCCTGGGAGTCCCATCCAGTCCTGGGGGTCCAGTCTAGCTATCATATGGCCCTGGGGGTCCCGTGCAGTACTGGGGGTTTCATCCAGCTGCCATATGGTCCTAGGGGTCCCATCCAGTCCCGGGATCCCATCTAGCTACCATCCAACCTTGGATTTGCTGATGATTGTTTGAAATTCATGTAGTATTTATCCCTGACAATCGGTCTTCTTAATGCCAATTAATTTGCCAATTCGTTTTTCTCTTTTGTTATTGAGCGTAGCAGGAGTTGAGCGTTGCACTTACAGCTCGGTGCACAGGGGGGTCTGGACAGTTTGTAATGGCTAGTTTGTATCCCTTACACAGTGGGGGTTGATATACTAAAACAAGGGAGTGCACAATCTAGTGCAGCTGTGCCTGGTAGCCAATCAGCTCCTAACTTCAGTTTGTTCAATTAAGCTTTGACAAAAGAAACCTGGAAGCCGATTGGTTACCATACACTGCTGCATCCCAATTTTTAGCAAATGAGCCCCATTGTCTATTACATATTAAAGTAGGATGTTTTTAAATTAATTATAATTAAAAATGTAAAAATAAAACTTTTGGGTGAAGCAATATTGTAAATGTTAATGCTGCTTTCCAGATGACTTATTATCCTTATCCTTCTTTCTCTGATTTTCCTACAGGTTATTAAGCGTATGCCATATGGCAAAACCGTGGACTATTTCTCGTTGGGCATCATACTATTCGAGATGGCCTTCTTCGATCACCCATTCAATGACTCTGATGTGAGCAATTCCATATTGAATGATTTGCCGGATTATCCAGAGGATGCGGATCCTGATCTCGTGGCCTTTATAGACAAGGTAAGTAGTGTTACTATAACTAGGAAAATAGAAACATAGGCTCAGCCAATGAACTTTATAAGTGTGGTTTGCACTTTGCTTGTTTTAAGTGAAGCGCCATTCATTCTAATAATTGTAAAAAAAAAAAATGTGCTAGGAGGTGAAGGAAACATGTCACATGACCTTGACATAGGTCATGTGACAGCACTCTCCTCCTATGAGCAAACATTATTTGCAACATTATGTATAGAACACACTGCAGACTCCACATTGCACTATGCTATTTATTAATAGGACGTAAATTGCCACTGCCACGTGGAATGTGGAGTATTAAGCCGCAAGTCTTTATAAATAGGTCTCTTAGCATTTTGGTGCCGTTACTGTCATCTTATGTTTGTCTATTTTCTTTTTTCCCCGATAGTTCCTGTGCAAAGATCTGCAAAAACGAAAAGAGGCCATGACCAACATTCGAGACGACCCGTTTTTAAGAGGAATAAATTGGGAGGAGCTGGAGATGGGATATACACGCCCCCCATTTTTTGTTCAACGAGAGGTAAATACAATTTTGACCAGATTTATGAAAGGATCTGAACATTCCTTCCTCACTTATTAAAGTCGTGCAGCATTGTTATTTGCCACCTTAGCTTACTTTGAATCTCATCAGTTTGAGAGCCTGGGGGGGCACTAACTGGCAGACCTCAGATGACCTCTCACCCTGACTTTCTATCTGAAGACTGAGGAGAAGTCAGTAAAGTGAAATAAGGGGACAAATATATAATCTTTTCAGAAGTGAGTTTGCACACCTCTAATAGTGAAGATCCATATTCTTGTTTATACACAATGGTCACTGGTTTCCAACATTCCACAGTCCTATAGACTTGGATGGCCCATAGAGGCGAAGATGGTCCCAGAGGTCATAGAGGGATTTCTTCTATTGATTTATCGATCTAATTGTTCTCTTTTGTTTTTACTTTTACAGAGCCTCAGAAAAATAACAAGGACTACAATGGCGCTGGAAGAGTTCATCAAACGAGGAACACCAATTCCAGCCAAATATCAGAAGCTCTTCAAAGGCTTTTCTTTTGTTAGCGACAAATGGAAAGCCATTCAGAAACTAAACTGAAGCCAGGAAGGGTTTGTACTAGGAGGGCGAATTGGGGGAGAATCCTGGACTCCACATCCTTCACATAACCATGACTCCAGCTGACAGTGGGGTTTGCAGCTGACAGTAGTATATTAACAAACCACTGCTGGCATTTACAAAAAAAAATAAAAACAGCTTGACCCTTATCTGAACATGCAGCCTGGCAAGTCAAGAAAGGGGGGGACAAGCAAGCGATCCCTCACCCCTCCTGAACCATACCAGGTCACATGCCCTCAACATGGGGACAGGGTGCTTTGGAGTAGCCCCCCCTGCCCCAAGGCACCTTCCCAATGTTAAGGGTATCTGTCCTGGTATGGTTCAGGAGGGGTGGGGATCGCTCGATTGTCCCCACCCCCTTTCTTGATCTGCCAGACTGTATGTTCGGATAAGGGTCTGGTATGGATTTGAGGGGCCCACACTTTTTTTTATTATATTGGTGTGGGTTTCCCCTTAAAATACATACCACCCCCAAGCTGTTTTAAAAACATTTTTAAATGCTGGCACCACTGGTTTGTTTATATTCAGCTGTCAGATGGGAATCCCAGTGACAGCAGACGAGTCATGGTTTGGGGGGGATCCCCATGCATTTTTTTTAAATGCCATTCCAAACATACAGAACAAATGCCAAAGATATGGAACAAATTCTGAAATTAGTTTTGTATCTTCGGCATTCATTTTGTATATTGGGATTGAAATACAATGTACATAATATAACTGGGTACTAACATTTATAGGTAAAGTTGATCCGGGGAAAATCCGATTGCCTCTCGGGCGATCAGGAAGGGATTTTTCCCCCTGCTGTAGCAAATTGGATCATGCTCTGCTGGGGTTTTTCGCCTTCCTCTGGATCAACTAAAAACTGCTTGACCCTTATCTGAACATGCAGCCTGGCAGGTCAAGAAAGGGGGGGACAAGCAAGCGATCTCTCACCCCTCCTGAACCATACCAGGTCACATGCCCTCAACATGGGGACAGGGTGCTTTGGGGTAGCCCCCCCTGCCCCAAGGCACCTTCCCAATGTTAAGGATATCTGTCCTGGTATGGTTCAGGAGGGGTGGGGATCGCTCGCTTGTCCCTCCCCCCTTCATGATCTGCCAGGTTGCATGTTCGGATAAGGATCTGGTATGGATTTGGGGGGCCCACACTTTTTTTATTATATTGGTGTGGGGTTCCCCTTAAAATACATACCACCCCCAAGCTGTTTTTAAAAAAAAATTAAATGCCGGCAGCACTGGTTTGGGTGCAGAGGGTGAGGTGGGTGGGATGGGTGCAGAGTGCAGAGGGTGAGGTGGGTTCAGAGGGTGAGATGGGTGGGGTGGGTGCAGAGGGTGAGGTGGGTTCAGAGGGTGAGATGGGTAGGGTGGGTGCAGTGGGAGGGGTGGGTGCAGAGGGTGAGATGGGTGGGGTGGGTGCAGAGGGTGAGGTGGGTGGGATCGGTGCAGAGTGCAGAGGGTGAGGTGGGTGGGATGGGTGCAGAGGGTGAGGTGGGTTCAGAGGGTGAGATGGATAGGGTGGGTGCAGAGGGTGAGGTGGGTGGGGTGGGTGCAGAGTGTGAGGTGGGTTCAGAGGGTGAGATGGGTGGGGTGGGTGAAGAGGGTGAGGTGGGTGGGATGGGTGCAGAGGGTGAGGTGGGTTCAGAGGGTGAGATGGGTGGGGTGGGTGCAGAGGGTGAGGTGGGTGGGATGGGTGCAGAGTGTGAGGTGGGTTCAGAAGGTGAGATGGGTGGGGTGGGTGCAGAGGGTGAGGTGGTTGGGATGGGTGCAGAGTGCAGAGGGTGAGGTGGGTGGGATGGGTGCAGAGGGTGAGATGGGTGGGGTGGGTGCAGAGGGTGAGGTGGGTTCAGAGGGTGAGATGGGTAGGGTGGGTGCAGAGGGTGAGGTGGGTGCAGAGGGTGAGGTGGGTTCAGAGGGTGAGATGGGTGGGGTGGGTGCAGAGGGTGAGGTAGGTGGGATGGGTGCAGAGTGCAGAGGGTGAGGTGGGTGGGATGGGTGCAGAGTGCAGAGGGTGAGGTGGGTTCAGAGGGTGAGATGGGTGGGGTGGGTGCTGAGGGTGAGGTGGGTGGGGTGGGTGCAGAGGGTGAGGTGGGTTCAGAGGGTCAGATGGGTGGGGTGGGTGGGATGGGTGCAGAGTGCCGAGGGTGAGGTGGGTGGGTGGGATGGGTGCAGAGTGCAGAGGGTGAGGTGGGTTCAGAGGGTGAGGTGGGTTCAGAGGGTGAGATGGGTGGGGTGGGTGCAGAGGGTGAGGTGGGTTCAGAGGGTGAGATGGGTAGGGTGGGTGCAGAGGGTGAGGTGGGTGGGATGGGTGCAGAGTGCAGAGGGTGAGGTGGGTTCAGAGGGTGAGATGGGTGGGGTGGGTGCAGAGGGTGAGGTGGGTGGGGTGGGTGCAGAGGGTGAGGTGGGTGGGATGGGTGCAGAGTGCAGAGGGTGAGGTGGGTGGGATGGGTGCAGAATGCAGAGGGTGAGGTGGGTTCAGAGGGTGAGATGGGTGGGGTGGGTGCAGAGGGTGAGGTGGGTTCAGAGGGTGAGATGGGTAGGGTGGGTGCAGAGGGTGAGGTGGGTGGGGTGGGTGCAGAGGGTGAGGTGGGTTCAGAGGGTGAGATGGGTGGGGTGGGTGCAGAGGGTGAGGTGGGTGGGATCTGGGATGGGTGCAGAGTGCAGAGGGTGAGGTGGGTGGGATGGCTGCAGAGTGCAGAGGGTGAGGTAGGTGGGATGGGTGCAGAGTGCAGAGGGTGAGGTGGGTGGGGTGGGTGCAGAGGGTGAGGTGGGTTCAGAGGGTGAGATGGGTGGGGTGGGTGCAGAGGGTGAGGTGGGTGGGATGGGTGCAGAGGGTGAGGTAGGTGGGATGGGTGCAGAGTGCAGAGGGTGGGATGGGTGCAGAGTGCAGAGGGTGAGGTAGGTGGGATGGGTGTAGAGTGCAGAGGGTGAGGTGGGTGGGATGGGTGCAGAGTGCAGAGGGTGAGATGGGTGTAGAGTGCAAAGGGTGAGGTGGTGGGTTCAGAGGGTGAGATGGGTGGGTGTGTGCAGAGGGTGAGGTGGGTGCTCTCCTCCCCCGATTTCAGTACAGTCAGAGCTCCACATTCAACTCCCCTCCAAGGCAAGACTCTCCTCCCACAAAGTTTTCCTCGTTCTACTCACAGCGCTCCAGATGCACATTTCCGACATCAGGCATAAGGGGACTCCTCCTGGCAGCTTCTCCCCCTTCATGGTCACCTGACATCTTCACTTCCGCCCCCCCTGAGCTCAGCTGAATAGTCAGTCGGTCGGACGGCCGCGGAGCTGACCGCGGTGAGTCCGGCTGAGCGGCCCCGCCCCCGACCCACGGAGCAGCCCAGATGACGCAGCCTTTTGATAAGGGATGGGGCCCCCTGGCCAGAAGGACATGGATGCGGCTCTTCCCGCGGAGCCGGCCACGGAGAGGCCGGCAGCGGGTGAGCAGGGCCGGCTCAAACAGCTGCAAAATCAGGCACAAAATTGACATGTGGCCGGCTGCCGCGGCCCACCGGGCATATGCCCGGTGTGCCCTATGGCCAGTCCGGGCCTGCCGGCAGCACTGGTTTGTGTATATTCAGCTGTCAGATGGGAATCCCACTGACAGCAGATGAGTCATGGTTCCCCATGCATTTTTTTAAATGCCATTCCAAACATACAGAACAAATGCCAAAGATATGGAACAAATTCTGAAATTAGTTTTGTATCTTCGGCATTCATTTTGTATATTGGGATTGAATTACAATGTACATAATATAACTGGGTACTAACATTTATAGGTAAAGTTGATCCGGGGAAAATCCGATTGCCTCTCGGGGGATCAGGAAGGAATATTTCCCCCTGCTGTAGCAAATTGGATCATGCTCTGCTGGGGTTTTTCGCCTTCCTCTGGATCAACTAAAAACTGCTTGACCCTAATCTGAACATGCAGCCTGGCAGGTCAAGAAAGGGGGGGACAAGCAAGCGATCTCTCACCCCTCCTGAACCATACCAGGTCACATGCCCTCAACATGGGGACAGGGTGCTTTGGGGTAGCCCCCCCTGCCCCAAGGCACCTTCCCAATGTTAAGGGTATCTGTCCTGGTATGGTTCAGGAGGGGTGGGGATCGCTCGCTTGTCCCTCCCCCCTTCATGATCTGCCAGGTTGCATGTTCGGATAAGGGTCTGGTATGGATTTGGGGGGCCCACACTTTTTTTATTATATTGGTGTGGGGTTCCCCTTAAAATACATACCACCCCCAAGCTGTTTTAAAAAAAAAATGTAATGCCGGCAGCACTGGTTTGTGTATATTCAGCTGTCAGATGGGAATCCCACTGACAGTAGATGAGTCATGGTTCCCCATGCATTTTTTTAAATGCCATTTCAAACATGCAGAACAAATGCCAAAGATATGGAACAAATTCTGAAATTAGTTTTGTATCTTCGGCATTCATTTTGTATATTGGGATTGAATTACAATGTACATAATATAACTGGGTACTAACATTTATAGGTAAAGTTGATCCGGGGAAAATCCGATTGCCTCTCGGGCGATCAGGAAGGAATTTTTCCCCCTGCTGTAGCAAATTGGATCATGCTCTGCTGGGGTTTTTCGCCTTCCTCTGGATCAACTAAAAACTGCTTGACCCTTATCTGAACATGCAGCCTGGCAGGTCAAGAAAGGGGGGGACAAGCAAGCTATCTCTCACCCCTCCTGAACCATACCAGGTCACATGCCCTCAACATGGGGACAGGGTGCTTTGGGGTAGCCCCCTCTGCCCCAAGGCACCTTCCTAATGTTAAGGGTATCTGTCCTGGTATGGTTCAGGAGGGGTGGGGATCGCTCGCTTGTCCCCCCCCCTTTCTTGATCTGCCAGGCTGCATGTTCGGATAAGGGTCTGGTATAGATTTGAGGGGCCCACACTTTTTTATTATATTGGTGCGGGGTTCCCCTTAAAATACATACCACCCCCAAGCTGTTTTAAAAAAAAATGTAAATGCCGGCAGCACTGGTTTGTTTATATTCAGCTGTCAGATGGGAATCCCACTGACAGCAGATGAGTCATGGTTCCCCATGCATTTTTTTAAATGCCATTCCAAACATACAGAACAAATGCCAAAGATATGGAACAAATTCTGAAGGTCGTTTTGTATCTTCGGCATTCATTTTGTATATTGGGATTGAATTACAATGTACATAATATAACTGGGTACTAACTTTTATAGGTAAAGTTGATCCGGAGAAAATCCGATTGCCTCTCGGGGGATCAGGAAGGAATTTTTCCCCCTGCTGTAGCAAATTGGATCATGCTCTGCTGGGGTTTTTCGCCTTCCTCTGGATCAACTAAAAACTGGTTGACCCGTATCTGAACATGCAGCCTGGCAGGTCAAGAAAGGGGGGGACAAGCAAGCGATCTCTCACCCCTCCTGAACCATACCAGGTCACATGCCCTCAACATGGGGACAGGGTGCTTTGGGGTAGCCCCCCTGCTCCAAGGCACCTTCCCAATGTTAAGGGTATCTGTCCTGGTATGGTTCAGGAGGGGTGGGGATCGCTCGCTTATCCCCCCCCCCCTTTCTTGATCTGCCAGGCTGCATGTTTGGATAAGGGTCTGGTATGGATTTGGGGGGCCCACACTTTTTTTTATTATATTGGTGTGGGGTTCCCCTTAAAATACATACCACCCCCAAGCTGTTTTTAAAAAAAATTAAATGCCGGCAGCACTGGTTTGTGTATATTCAGCTGTCAGATGGGAATCCCACTGACAGTAGATGAGTCATGGTTTGGGGGGATCCCCATGCATTTTTTTTAAATGCCATTTCAAACATGCAGAACAAATGTCAAAGATATGGAACAAATTCTGAAATTAGTTTTGTATCTTCGGCATTCATTTTGTATATTGGGATTGAATTACAATGTACATAATATAACTGGGTACTAACATTTATAGGTAAAGTTGATCCGGGAAAAATTCGATTGCCTCTCGGGGGATCAGGAAGGAATTTTTCCCCCTGCTGTAGCAAATTGGATCATGCTCTGCTGGGGTTTTTCGCCTTCCTCTGGATCAACTAAAACTGTTTGACCCTTATCTGAACATGCAGCTTGGCAGGTCAAGAAAGGGGGGGACAAGCAAGCGATCTCTCACCCCTCCTGAACCATACCAGGTCACATGCCCTCAACATGGGGACAGGGTGCTTTGGGGTAGCCCCCCCTGCCCCAAGGCACCTTCCCAATGTTAAGGGTATCTGTCCTGGTATGGTTCAGGAGGGGTGGGGATCGCTCGCTTGTCCCTCCCCCCTTCTTGATCTGCCAGGCTGCATGTTCGGATAAGGGTCTGGTATGGATTTGGGGGGCCCACACTTTTTTTTATTATATTGGTGCGGGGTTCCCCTTAAAATACATACCACCCCCAAGCTGTTTTAAAAAAAAAATTAAATGCCGGCAGCACTGGTTTGTGTATATTCAGCTGTCAGATGGGAATCCCACTGACAGTAGATGAGTCATGGTTTGGGGGGATCCCCATGCATTTTTTAAAATGCCATTCCAAACATACAGAACAAATGCCAAAGATATGGAACAAATTCTGAAATTAGTTTTGTATCTTCGGCATTCATTTTGTATATTGGGATTGAATTACAATGTACATAATATAACTGGGTACTAACATTTATAGGTAAAGTTGATCCGGGGAAAATCCGATTGCCTCTCGGGGGATCAGGAAGGAATTTTTCCCCCTGCTGTAGCAAATTGGATCATGCTCTGCTGGGGTTTTTCGCCTTCCTCTGGATCAACTAAAACTGCTTGACCCATATCTGAACATGCAGCCTGGCAGGTCAAGAAAGGGGGGGACAAGCAAGCGATCTCTCACCCCTCCTGAACCATACCAGGTCACATGCCCTTAACATGGGGACAGGGTGCTTTGGGGTAGCCCCCCCTGCCCCAAGGCACCTTCCCAATGTTAAGGGTATCTGTCCTGGTATGGTTCAGGAGGGGTGGGGATCGCTCCCTTATCCCCCCCCCCTTTCTTGATCTGCCAGGCTGCATGTTCGGATAATGGTCTGGTATGGATTTGGGGGGCCCACACCTCTTTTTATTATATTGGTGTGGGGTTCCCCTTAAAATACATACCACCCCCCAGCTGTTTTAAAAAAAAATGTAAATGCCGGCAGCACTGGTTTGTTTATATTCAACTGTCAGATAGGAATCCCACTGACAGTAGATGAGTCATGGTTTGGGGGCATCCCCATGCATTTTTTTTTAAATGCCATTTCAAACATACAGAACAAATGCCAAAGATATGGAACAAATTCTGAAATTAGTTTTGTATCTTCGGCATTCATTTTGTATATTGGGATTGAATTACAATGTACATAATATAACTGGGTACTAACATTTATAGGTAAAGTTGATCCGGGGAAAATCCGATTGCCTCTCGGGGGATCAGGAAGGAATTTTTCCCCCTGCTGTAGCAAATTGGATCATGCTCTGCTGGGGTTTTTCGCCTTCCTCTGGATCAACTAAAAACTGCTTGACCCTTATCTGAACATGCAGCCTGGCAGGTCAAGAAAGGGGGGGACAAGCAAGCGATCTCTCACCCTTCCTGAACCATACCAGGTCACATGCCCTCAACATGGGGACAGGGTGCTTTGGGGTAGCCCCCCCTGCCCCAAGGCACCTTCCCAATGTTAAGGGTATCTGTCCTGGTATGGTTCAGGAGGGGTGGGGATCGCTCGCTTGTCCCCCCCCTATCATGATCTGCCAGGCTGCATGTTCGGATAAGGGTCTGGTATGGATTTGGGGCCCACACTTTTTTTTTATTATATTGGTGTGGGGTTCCCCTTAAAATACATACCACCCCCAAGCTGTTTTAAAAAAAAATGTAAATGCCGGCTGCACTGGTTTGTTTATATTGAGCTGTCAGATGGGAATCCCACTGACAGCAGATGAGTCATGGTTTGGGGGGTTCCCCATGCATTTTTTTAAATGCCATTCCAAACATACAGAACAAATGCCAAAGATATGGAACAAATTCTGAAATTAGTTTTGTATCTTCGGCATTCATTTTGTATATTGGGATTGAATTACAATGTACATAATATAACTGGGTACTAACATTTATAGGTAAAGTTGATCCGGGGAAAGTCCGATTGCCTCTCGGGGGATCAGGATGGAATTTTTCCCCTGCTGTAGCAAATTGGATCATGCCTTGCTGGTTTTTTTTGCCTTCCTCTGGATCAACTATGGGTATAGAATTTGGTTTATGGGATTTTCGTATCTACGGCATTTGTTTTGTATATTAACAATAGCTGGTTGTTAAGGGCTGTTGCTGGCGGTATTACTGCGGTGTCCCCATTGTTTTCAATGGGAAGGAGCGATGAAGGAGCGGTATACACATTGCTCCTCTCACTGCTCCAAAGATGCTGCTTGCCAGAATTCTAAACCAAGATTTCATCTTCCCTCGATGTTCCATCTTGTGAGGAGAAAATTCATGTCTGTAGGCCGGAGGGACGCCGTGGGAAGGGGACAGAGGGACCACATCTCCCAGCAATCTCTGTACGCATGGGCAACTACAACTCCCAGCATGCACTGTGTATGTAATGGGGCTTCAGCTCCCAGCCTGGAATAAGATGTTAGAGGACTATATGTCCCAGCATGATTTTTTCTATAGATGTACTACAGGTCCCAGCAATCTCTACATACCCCAGCCTGCTCCCCTCTCCCTCCTCAGTGGTAATTTCACCCCACACTCCTCTCCCACCAAGGGTGGTGGGTCCCCTCCCCCCAGGATAAGGGTGGGCCGGTTGGGCCTGCGGGGGAGGGGTAAAGGGCGGTGGGAGATGAGTGGGGTGGTGGGACTGGGGGGGTGCAATCCCCTATGAGGAGGGGGAGGGGAGCAGGCTGGGATATGTAGAGATCACTGGGACCTGTAATATCTCTATAGAAAAAATCATGCTGGGATATGTAGTCCCACAGCATCTTATTCCAGGCTGGGAGCTGAACCCCCACTACTTATACAGTGCATGCTGGGAGTTGTTGTTCCCCATGCGGACAGAGATTGCTGGGAGTTGTAGTTCCCTTAGAGCCTGAGCAGAGGTGGCATATTACACAGACACGTCATGACCCACCTGTAGTCTGGACAATGGCTCCTCCTTCTGGAGCTCTGTGTGGCGGATTGCCCTCCTCCCCCGCTCTCCACACACCGACACCCACATCTCCACTCACCTACCACCGAGGGTGGGGCTCCAATTGCCTGCCCTCCCCCACACACAGGGCTGATCCAGGAAATATTCGATTGCCTCTCTGGGGATCAGGAAGGAATTTTTTCCCCAGCTGGAGCACATTGATCATGCTTTGCTGGGGTTTTTCGCCTTCCTCCTGATCAACTGCCTCACAACCCAATACACCCACTCATCTACCACCAAGAAGGGACGCTACCACCCTGGGTATGGGGTGAGTGTGGCCAGTGGAACTTCCCCCCAAGTTTCATCTGCCCTCACTCCCCCCACGCCCAGCATACTGGTAATACCACCTGCCCTCACCTATATGCACTCATCTACCACCAAGAGGGGACGCTACCACCCTGAGTATAGGGTGAGTGTGGCCAGTGGAACTTCCCCCCAAGTTTCATCTGTCCACACTCCCCCATGCCCAGCGTAATGGTACTACCCCCTGACCCCACCTATATGCACTCATCTACCACCAAGAGGGGACGCTACCACCCTGAGTATAGGGTGAGTGTTGCCAGTGGAACTTCCCCCCAAGTTTCATCTGCCCTCACTCCCCCACACCCAGCATACTGGTAATACCACCTGCCCTCACCTATATGCACTCATCTACCACCAAGAGGGGACGCTACCACCCTGAGTACAGGGTGAGTGTGGCCAGTGGAACTTACCCCCAAGTTTCATCTGTCCACACTCCCCCACGCCCAGCGTAATAGTACTACCCCCTGGCCCCACCTATATGCCCTCATCTACCACCAAGAGGGTCCAGAGAAAATGGGGTGCCTTGCAGATAAGTTGGGCTACATGACCAGGTAAAAACAGGACTAACATTTATTTACTAACACACTAACACATACAATGACTGGCATGCACTGACCTACACTAACAGACGACGTCCAGATTTACATAAACTGACCACTCCATGCTTTAGATAGATGCACACAGACAGACAACCAAATTAGGAGAGAGTAGATCGCACACACAGATTATAGGATTAGGCCTACTACAAACATACATCCAACATTAGAAAAATGATGACTAGCATCCAGTAGGGTAGCTTAGTGTAGTTAGTGTAGGTCCTGCCCTAAAAGAGTCTACCTTGCCGTGGTGGGCAGGCTTGGAATCGCTTGGTCAACAGTGTGCCAGCAAACGGGCGAGAGGATCACTAGATCTTCACTTTTGGCCAATTGATTTTACCAAAGGACTCTTGGTTTAATCAGAGTATATATAGTTGGAAAAGGAAAAATGTGTATAGGTCCAGGGCTGGACTGGGACAGAAATTTGTCCCTGGACTTCATCCAGACCGGCCCACTTTAATTTTAAGTGTCCCTCTTGCATCAGAGTCCCCCTTACATCAGTGTCCCCCCATCAGAGCCCCCCTTGCATCAGAGCCCCCCTTGTATCAGAGTATCCCCCATCAGAGTCTCCCTTGCATCAGAGTTTTTCTTGCATCAGAGTGTCCCCCATCAGAGTCCCCCTTGCATCAGAGATCCCCCTTGCAGAGAGTCTCCCTTGCATTAGTGTTCCCCTTCAGTGTCCCCCCCTTGCACCAGAGAGTCCCTCTTACATCAGAGTGCCCCCCTTGCATCAGAGTGTCCCCCCTTGCACCAGAGAGCCCCCATTTGCATTAGAGTGTCCCCCCTTACATCAGAGTGTTTCCCCTTGCATCAGAGTGCCCCCCTTGCATCAGAGTGTCCCCCCTTGCATCAGTGTCCCCCCTTGTACCGGAGAGCCCCCTTTGCATTAGAGTGTCCCTCCTTACATCAGAGTGTTCCCCCTTGCATCAGAGTGCCCCCCTTGCATTAGAGTGTCCCCCCTTGTACTAGAGAGCCTCCTTTGCATTAGAGTGTCCCCCCCTTACATCAGAGTGTTCCCCCTTGCATCAGAGTGCCTCCCTTGCATTAGAGTGTCCCCCCTTGCATCAGTGCCCCCCCTTGTACCAGAGAGCCCCCTTTGCAATAGAGTGTCCCCCTTACATCAGCGTGTCCCCCCTTACATCAGCGTGTCCCCCATTGCATCAGAGTGTCCCCCATTGCATTAGAGTGTCCATCATCAGAGTTTCCCCCTTGCATCAGAGTTTCCCCCATTGCACCAGGGTGTCCCCCATCAGTGTGTCCCCCCCCTTGAATCAGAGTGCCCCCCTCTCCTCCCCCTCCCACATGTACTCATTCACAGCTCTCTAGAAAGACAGCATTGTTCCTCTTTCCAGTCATGTGATAAGTGACAAGTGAGAAGGGGAGAGAGGAAGGAAAGTCTTCCGGCTGTCTATCTCGCCCTATAGGGCGGGAGGGAGCAGAAAGGCTAATACTCACTCCAGCAAGTGACGGCTGCTGCTTCTCTTGACAGGAGTGAAATCATGATTACTCACTGTCAGAGAGAAGCGGCTCAAGGACTGCACTGGGAAACTCCCGGTAGTCCCAATGGCCAGTCCGTGCCTGTATAGGTCCATAATTACAATTTCATAAACACACAATAAAAATTTGGTATATTTACATTTGAATTGCTTCCTCTTTTATTTATTCGTTTCATGACCGGGGATCATTACCACTTGGATGCACAGGCCCACATTTGCAAGGCTGGAAGGGGCTCTATGGCTACTTCTTCCACTTCTGGTGTGTATAGGGATGTGTAATAGGTGTTTATGTATTAACATGTGTCCTAACCATGTACAGGCATACCCCACTTTTAAGTACACAATAAGGTTTATTTACTAAAGCTGGAAAGCGCAAAATCAGGCTCACTTCTGCATAAAAACCAATGAGCTTCCAGGTTTTATTACCTGGCTTAATTGAACAAGCTGGGGATAGAAGCTCATTGGTTTCTATGCAGAAGTGAGCCTGATTTTTGCGCTTTCCAGCTTTAGTAAATAAACCCCATTGTGTACTTAAAAGTGGGGTATGCCTGTATATATGTATGTACTGACAAGCCCCCTATGTGACAGTAGTGACAAGGTCCTCTCAATGGAGACATCAGGGGTCTTCTAGCTTCACCCCAAGAACAGGATATACAATTAAATCCTGTAATGAAACATTCCCCTTTACTAGGAAAATATATCACGTTCTCAGGGAATTTTATATTATGTTTTTATTAATTTTATATTCCTACACATTCCACTCACAAAATATATAGGGAATTATTTCCTGTTATCCAGGGCTAGAGGATCTGCTCTATTCAGAAAATGTGTTTTTCTGCCCTCTCAATCTATACTTTAGACTTTAGGCAATCTAATGCCCTGTACACACGATCACTTTTTGTGATGAAATAAAATGACATTTTTAAAAATGTCATTTAAAATGATTGTGTGTGGGAAAAACATCGTTTTTTGTCTTCTGAAAAACGACCAAAAAAAAATTAAAACATGCTTCAATTTTTTATGTCATTTTTTAAAATGTCATTTTTTTAAATGTCATTTTTTATGTCCTAAAAAATGATCGTGTGTGGGCAAAAACAACGTTTTAAACCCGCACATGCCCAGAAGCAAGTTATGAGATGGGAGGTAAAACTACCAATCTTAATGGAGTAAGCACATTCATCACGCTGTAACAGACACAAATCGTCTTTTACTAACAAGTAACCAGCTAAAAGCAGCCTCAATGCGAATAGAACTTCCCCTTTAGAGTGCCGTCGCTTTGTTCATCATTTTTCAAAAACAATGGTGTGTGGGCAACATCATTTTTAATGATGAAGTTGGAAAAATGTCATTTTTTTTCATGATAAAAAATTAATTTTTTTTTCATCACAAAAAGTGATTGTGGCCCGGATTCAGATAGCACTTATGCCGGCGTATCTCGAGATGCGCGGCATAAGTGTAAATGTGCGCCGTCGTATCTATGCGCCGTACCCACAGAACCAGATACGCCTCAAAATAGACTTTTTCCTACCGGCGTAACTTTTCTATTTACGCTGGACGGATCTGGCGCGCCCATGAATTTTTTATTCAAATATGCAAATAAGGGAGATACGCCGATTCAGAAAAGTACGTTTGGCCGGCGCAGGCTACGCCCGGTGCGCGTAACTGGAAATTCCGGCGCAAAGTTACCCCTCATAAAGCAGGGGTAACTTTGCACCAGAGTCGCACAGGTCAGCTGGAGAGCAGCTACAGCAGCACCGTTACAGACGACCTGAGCAACCCCACTTGCAGGACAACACATCTGTATGCCAACATGCCAGGGGCAGTCGTGGTCATAGCACTACTGCGTCGACGGGCACGGGAGAGGATATTCCGCACGCGCATTGACGTCTTTGGTATGGGTGATTTGGAGGTGTATCGCATCTTCAGATTCAGCCCTGAAGCCATCCTGGAATTGGCCAGAACCCTGCAGGATGACATCACCAGCAAGACACACTGAGTACATGCAGTGAAGCCACTGGTCAAGGTCCTGGCAACACTGCATTTCCTCGCCAGTGGATCTTTTCAAAGAACAAGTGGAGTGGTGGCTGGTTTGTCACAATCCACCATGAGCAGATGCGTGCACCAGGTTATCCCCGCAATCCTCAGACGCATGTCCCACCACTTCATCAGGAGCATCTGCGGCAGAAGGCAATGGCAGATTTCTACAGAACTGCCAGATTTCCACGCACTGTGGGGGCCATTGATTGCACACATGTGGCACTACGGCCCCCCCGTGACACAGAGCACATATACTGCAATCGGAAGCATTGGCATTCCATCAACGTACAGGTGATAGCCGATGCCCAATGCCTCATATGGCACGTCCGTGCCAAACACCCCGGGTCCAGCCATGACAGCTTCATATACCGTCAAAGCAACATCCCAACAGAATTTGAACAGAACGTGTACAGGGACAGCTGGCTGGTTGGTGAGTGACATGGGAGTCAGGCATGACTGTCCGACCCCATGATGCAGACATCACGAGGGGCACATGCAGGACTAACATCCTACTGTCTTTTCCCTTCCAGGTGACGCGGCATATGCACTTGGACCCCATCTCCTGACTCCATTCCGGAACCCCCAAACCCCAGGAGAGCAAAGATACAATGAAGCACACGCACCTACCCGTGGAGTGGTGGAACGCACCTTTGGCCTCCTGAAGTCCCGTTTCCGATGCCTGGATAAGTCCGGGGGGACCCTGTTGTATTCCCCAAACTTTGTGTGCCAGATCATCGGTGCATGTTGCATTCTGCACAACTTTGCCGTGAGAAGGGGCCTGCAGATTGACCTACGTGATGACCTGACCCCCGAACCAGACAATCCCCCCCTGCTCGAGGCTACCCCGTCTGCTGAGGGAAGAGCAGTCAGGAGATGCCTCGTGGTAGGCTTCTTTTCACGATAAACACACACATTCATCATGTCACAAGGAGAATGCATGCATGCACACCACTGTGGTCCCTAGCACACACACCCCACATCCTCATCAAATTGGAATAGACCAAAGTACACCGCACGGTACTAGGGAGCAGCAACGCCACGCCAAGGCTCCAATTATGTCGCTGTACATTCATACACCATTCACACGGGTCGTGGGGATCACTTCTCCCCAACGACTGAGGGTGACAAACCTTAATGGCAGGAGTGTCACCCCCCCACATTCACACACCATTCACACTTTAGCCTGCACTATTGACCGTGTGCAGGGATATAAAAATAAAATAAACTCATAATCTGAGTATAAAAATAAAATAAACTCATAATCTGAGTTTAAAAAAAAGAAAAAATTAACAGCCCTGTCGTTGGCTGCGTCTTGTCCCAAGGCTCCTGGTGCGCAGTTGCCTGGGGCGAGCCTCAGGTGGGGGGACTGGGGGGGGGGGCTGGTGGTGGAACCTCCCCCAGTCTCTCCCTGGCTGCCCTCCATTGCCATGGCTAGCCGGTGGAGGTAGGAATTTGTCGCAGCCTGCATCCGCAGTCGGCGGGTTGTATTGCTGCGCTGCTGGCGCCGTGTCAGCCTCCCCTCCTCTCGGACAGCAGCTGCCAGGCTCCGGACCTCTGAGACCAGGCCAGATGTTGTGGCCTGCAGGTCCACCAGACAGGACAGAAGGGCTGCCCCGTTCCCAACCACGTCCTGCAGGCTTTCATTAATGTCCCGACTCTGGCCAGCCTGCTGGGTGATGGCCTCCTGCACTGCCACAGTGCAGGCAGCCTGGCTCTCGGCTGAGGAGGCCAGGCTATCTGCGACCCGATGCAGATCCCCCGCAAGATACCCAATATGGCGGGTCTGCCTTGTCTGGTCCCTTGCCAGATGGTCCTCAAACTCCTCAGGGACTCCACGCGTTTTTTTGGTAGCCTTCCTAGGCCGGAGAGGCTTGAGGCCGGCTGGATGGGATGGTGTCCCGTGAGGGGGTATCCCTGGAGGGGATGGTGTCCCTTGATGGGGAATCCCTGGAGGGGATGGTGTCCCGTGAGGGGCTATCCCTGGAGGGGATGGTGTCCCGTGAGGGGCTATCCCTGATAGGGATTGAGACCCGTGAGGGGGTAACTCTCATGAGGGGGGAGGTTTGGGAGGGGCCAGGAATGAAGGTCTCCTCCAACAGATACACTGCATCCTCCTCTACCCTGACGTGCTCCTCCTCCACTTCCTCAAGCACTGAGGTAGGGGCACTCTCCACTATTGGTGGGGTGGGTCGCCCTGCAGCCGATGACGGCCCAGCTCCAACCTGCACATCTGTGGATGACACAAAACATTCACATGTTGGTGGACCCACACACTTGTCACATGTTCCCTCCCCCCCCCCACACATGCTACACACCAGAAAGAAGATAAAACACACTTAACCGTCCTCAAGGGCTGATCCCCAGAATCGAAGCCCTCCAGGCCCTCCACCAGCTCCCTATCCAGGAACCTGGCCACGACCATGTCCTCTGGCGTCAGGGTGATCCTGGTGGCTGGTCCTCCACCTGTGCCACTGGCATGCTTCTTCCTCGCCACTAATTTTTCTTTAACCAGTCTCTGCAGGTCATTAATCTTTTTGCGGAAATGCTTCGGCTCCCTCTCCGCCGAACCGAGAGCATTAACCTGTGTGGTTATCTCTGCATAGATGAGGGTTTTGTCCGCTTTGCCAGTGTGGCCCATAGAGGCGGGCACCATGTTGGGAGAGCCCATCTATAATAACAGCCTTCTCCTCTGGGCTGAAATTTATCATCCTCTGGTCACCTGAAGACTCTGCTGCAGCCATACTTCACCCAAAAATCAAGATGCAAAAGGAACAAAAAATGCTTGGGTACTTTTGCACTTGTCGGGCGCATGTCTGGGCGTATTTATGCACTGGGCGTAGGCAGTGGGCCGGCGTATCTTAGGGGTTACGCCGGGCGCAGTTGTGCGCATGCGCAGATGGGGGCAGACAGCCCGGCGACGTCACTGCGCATGCACTGTTTAAGATACGCCCGACGTATCTCTCTGCGACGCGGTCGGAGCATCATTTGCATGGGGTGACGCCCACTTACAGTTACGCCGCCTTACCCCGTCTAAAATATGACCCGCTGGTGCATCTTGGTGAGTAATATCTTTCTGAATACAGTACATGCCTGTCCGCGCTGGTCCGGCGTAGCGGAAAAAGATTGCTATACGCCGGCGTAAAGATGCGCCATTGTATCTGAATCTACCCCTGTGTGTACAGGGCATAAGCCTTTCTCTAGTCTCCAAAATAATTGTAAAATTCTCAATTTTAAAAAGTGACCGTGAGGCCCGGTTCACACTTGTGCGATGCCAGACATCGCATGTGAATCGCAGCGCACTGTTGTTCACATTACATGCGATGTCTGTGTGATGCAATATCAGCCGTATGGCTGATATCGCACCGCATTTGGTCCAAACGCGCATAGGACCCTTTTTTCTGTTCGGACCAGAATCGGATCACATGGGTGTTCACACATATGTGATCCGACTCATGTCCAAACAGTCAGTTTGCAGTGCGATACGCAAGCTGAAATGGGGGTGTCGTTAACATTTAATGACACTCCCCAGCAGTTTGCATATGGCAGTGTGAACTGTTGTGCAAGTGTCATGGCAGTGAAGGGGTTAACCACTAGGCGGCACTGAAGGGGTTAAGTGTGTCCTAGGGAGTGATTCTCACTGTTAGGGGGAGGAGCTACCAGTCACACATCACTGTTCCCAATCACGGGGAACAGTAGATCAGTGACATGTCACTAGGCAGAACAGGGGAATGTCTAGAGAGGCCCGGAGCAAAGAGCAGCAGGACATAGGCGGAGGGCCGGCCATGACAGGGTTAAAGAAAAGCCCTGCTCTGGCCGGGGGGAGGGCTCAGTAAGGAAGGAGAGCAGTGGGAGGGAGGTTATATATTTCCCCTCCCACGCTTCCTGGGTAACACACGAGGGGAGAATTTTCTGCTGGGGACTTGCTGCTCTGCCAGACTTAGGAAGGGGTGAGGTAGGCTGCTACTGGGGACATTTCCTGCCGTTTTTGCAGCGTTTTAGATCAGCACTGCTGGGGGAAGCCAGGCTCTGCCAGAAATCCAAAAAAACGAGCGCCGCTAGGCCGCAGCCGGGGACTAAATTTTGCCACATCCATCGGCCTGCACCATGGCTGGGGTCGAGGCTATGCTCGCCCAGCTCAGGCAGGAGGCGGATCGCCGCGGTGAGGGGTGGCTGCAGTCTATGCTGGGGCCGCTCCTCCCGCCCGGGGACACGGAACATGATTCACCCGTTCGGGGGGGTGGGGGGGGCACCCCGTGAGCGGGGGGGCGCATACTGCCACCCAGGACATAGCCAGCGAGTCACCCATCCAGGTGGGGGAGGGGGACACCCCGCGATCCAGGGTGTCCCGGCCTCCGGCACGTTATTCCCCGGGACCGTCCACCCGGTCCCACAGGAGAGGGGGTAGCCCCATCCGGGCCCCCTCGGGCCCACCCGCAAAACGGACAGCGTCGGCGGCGGGGGGGCGCCAGGAGAAGGCCACCGATCGGCAGCGGGGAACAGGGAGGGGGCGGCCAGGGGGCTCCAATGCGGCGGCCAGGTCCGCTCGGCGAGATGATCGGAGGGATGCGGGCTCCAACCCCGGTTTTGCACCGGAGGGCCGAGAGCCTCGGCAAAACACATCTGTCCCTGCGGTGGCTAGCTCTTCATCATCCGCGGCTAGCCACCTCCAATCCAGCCCCGTGGTGAGGGAGCGAGGGGGTGGGGAAGACGGCAGAGTGTCCGAGGCGCCACAAAAAGCTACGCGGAAGTCGGTGCACGGGTCCAGGGCGCGCAGCGAGAGTGAGTCCAGCTCTGGGCCCGCGGCTCCCAGGCCTGAGTCGCCTGGTGGGCTTTCATCTGGTGAGGAGGGTCGGCATGGAGATCGATCGGAAGGGGAGCTGTCGGAGGAGGAAGTCGTGCCCAGGACGGAGGTCGCAGCGCGGGAGCCTAGCCAGACGGCTGGTGGGATTGCTTCCAGACAGCCCGGTGAGTCGTTTTTGGCTTTTCCTTCTACTTTACAAAATGTGGGGGTGTTAGCGGGGGGACGGGGGGGTCCCCGTAGTCGAGTGGGGGTGCCCGCAGGGGTGAGTAGTGGTGATTCTGGTGCGCTGGGGGAACAGTCGAGAGAGGATGCGGGTTTGCACCGGTTCCTGGCGGGTCTGGAAACGTTGGTTAGCCAGCTGAAGGGTGGGGTCAGCCCCGCTGTCAGCCCAGCGGCGGCATGGGGAACGGCGGGTGGATCCGGGGTTACGGCGCCTGCAGTAGCGGTCGCCGTGCCGGGGGCTGTGGTGCCCGTGGACAAGGGACAAGAGGTAGGGGCAGTGGCGGCAGGTGCCGTGGGGCCTCCTACGGAAAAGGGGGATGCGGGGGTCGACTCCGCGAAGAAGAGAGAGTTGGTCCGGTTGGCGGACGCGGCTAAAGGGGAGGTTTACACGTGTTGGGAGGCACCGCTGGGTTCGCATTTGAAGCCGGAGGTGCGGGAAAAGATTTGGAAGAGTGAATATGTAGAGATATTCGCGTTGCTTCCGCTGGAAAAGTTTAACCTGGATAGGGTTAAGCCGGAAGAGTCCAAGAAAAAGGACGGGGAGAAGAGGAGGTATAGGCTTATACCTAGGACTTTTGCGAATTGGTCGCAGGCCTACTCGATCATGGCGAGCGTGATCGGTGAGAAAAACCCCGAACATTGTTCGGCGCTTTTCAGTTACCAAGAGGCGATCAGCGAGGCCTACAGGTGTTACGGGGGCACGGGGTGGCTCCGGTATGATGAGCAGTTCCGGCAACGCCGGGCTATCAGGCCGGATATTAGGTGGGACACTAAGGACATTGGCATTTGGATGCGGCTTATGTCGGCCCCACGGACGTCCACGCCGTTTTTTTCAGGGGGGGGCCGGTGGAACCTCTTCCCCAGGACAGTCGGCCCTAAAGAAGAAAGGGGTCTGCTGGCAGTTTAACGAAGGAAACTGCAGGTTCGGAGGGTCTTGCCGGTTCAAGCACGAGTGCTCCGGCTGTGGTGGCAATCACCCCTCTTCCCGGTGTTTTAAGCAAGGCAAGGGACGTCCCGGAGATTCTTCAAGTAAGAGGGAGGACTCCGGTGATGGTGGAAAGGATGCGACCGTTTCTCGGTAGATATCCTGACAGGGCGGCCGCCCTGTCGTTGGAAAGGGGATTCTCGGTGGGTTTTAACATTTCGTGCTCTTTGGCCGTGGTCCCCCCGGTGGCTAAGAATTTGCGTTCCGCGTTACAACACCCGGATGTGGTTTCAGAGAAACTGCGGAAGGGAGTGGCGTTGGGCCGTATGGGGGGCCCATTTGTCTCGCCTCCCTTGGACGACTTGGTGGTTTCCCCGTTGGGGGTGGTGCCGAAGAAGGAGCCGAACAAATTTCGGCTTATTCATCATTTGTCGTTTCCAAAGGGGGGGTCTGTGAACGACGCCATCAGCATGGAGGAGTGTACGGTGAGTTACACCTCTTTTGATGCTGCAGTGGGCTGGGTCAGGCGGTATGGCCGGGGGGCCTTGATGGCCTAATCGGACATTGAGGCGGCGTTTCGGCTCCTGCCAGTCCACCCAGATAGTTTCAGGCTCTTGGGCTGCCATTGGGGTGGGGAGTTCTACGTAGACAAGTGTCTGCCGATGGGCTGTTCCATTTCCTGCGCGCTGTTTGAACGGTTTAGTTTGTTCCTGGAGTGGGTGGTTCGGGATGTGTCCGGCGTAAGCTCCGTGATCCACTACCTGGACGACTTTCTCTGTGTTGGGCCGGCTGGGTCGCGGATTTGCGCAGTGTTGTTGGCCACGTTGGAGCACGTGGCGGAGCGATTTGGGGTGCCGCTGGCACCCGAGAAAACGGAAGGACCGAGATCGGTCATCCAATTCTTGGGCATCGTGATTGACTCGGAAATTATGGAATGTAGGTTACCGCTGGACAAGTTGGTGGGCCTCAAGGCCGAGATTCAGGAGATGGTGGGCTTGCGAAAGGTGCAACTCCGAGCGCTTCAGTCGCTCCTGGGGAAGCTAAATTTTGCTTGCCGCATTCTCCCCATGGGGAGGGTTTTTTTGCAGGCGCCTTTCGGCAGCCACAGCGGGCGTCAGGTCGCCCAGGCACTATGTGCGACTGGGGAAGGAACATAGGGAGGATTTGTTGGTATGGCACTCCTTTTTGGACTCCTTCAACGGCAGGGCCTTGTGGATGTCCGGCCCGGTTAGCAACTTTGACATGGAGTTGTTCACAGATGCGGCCTGTGGCGCAGGTTTTGGGGCATATTTTCAAGGGCAATGGAGTGCGGGCTCTTGGCCACAGGCCTGGTTGGAGGCGGGGTTCACAAAGAACTTGGTGCTGTTGGAATTGTTTCCGGTGGTGCTGGCAGTAGAACTGTGGGGGGCGGCCTTCCGGGATCGGAAGGTGCGGTTCCATGGTGACAATATGGGTTTGGTCCAGGTGATCAACAGAGTTACGGCGTCTTCTCCTCCAGTTATTCGGCTGCTACGGCACCTGGTGCTGCGCTGTTTGCAGTTGAACATATTTGTATATGCGGTGCATTTACCGGGGGTGGAGAATGTAGTGGCTGACGCTCTGTCTCGCTTTCAGTGGGACAGGTTCCGGGAGCTGGCGCCGGAGGCAGAGGAGCAAGGTGTCCCCTGTCCGGAGTGGCTTTGGAGGATTCCGTTGGAATCGTCTCCGATTGGATCAGAAGGTCGGTAAGTGTGAACACCTGGAGGGCGTATGAGAAGGTGTGGGCGGAATGGCAGGCTTTGCTTGGGGAGTCCGAGGTGGACCCGGCCGGTCCCGAGGTCAAGGGATTGGTGTTGTATTTCTTGGTCAGGAACATGGAGGCCGGGGTCTCTCCGTCCATGTTGGACAAAAAGTTGGCTGGTTTGGCTTTTCTGTTTAAGTGGCAAGGGCGCCCGGACTTTACTAAGGAATTTTGTGTCCGGCAGGCTCTCAAGGGTTACAGGAAGCAGGGGCGTCAGGCGGATTCCCGGCGCCCTGTGTCGTTTGAAATATTGAGGGGTATTATGGGAAAATTGGGGACATTGTGTTCGTCCCGGTTTGAAGTGTTATTGTTTCGCGCGGCGTTCGCGTTGGCATTCTTTGGAGCTTTTCGAGTGGGGGAGTTGGTTAGCCCCTCGAAGACGGTGCAGGGTGGCATGTTAGCTGAGGATGTGGTGTGGAAGCAAGACGGGGTCGCATTGTTGCTACGCCGGTCCAAGACGGACCAGAAAGGGAAGGGTAAAGTGGTGCGAGTCTTCCCTATTGAAGGGTCGGAATTATGCCCGGTTAGGGTAGTGCGGGAATTTTTGGATGTACGGCCAGTGTTAAGTGGATCATTCTTGGTGCACGAGGATGGGACAGCGTTGTCGCGGTATCAGTTCGTGACAGTGTTCAGACGGTGTCTGGGGGCATTGGGCCTGGCGGCTCAGGAGTTCTCGGCGCATTCCTTTCGGGTTGGGGCCGCGACAGAAGCAGTACGTTGTGGCTTGGACGATGAATTGGTGAAAAGGATTGGGAGATGGGAGTCGAGGAGGTTTCGGTTATATGTCAGACCTCAGCTCATGGTAGAATTAGGGGTGAGCGGTGGTGCAACAAAATAGAGGTCCAGGGAAAGTTAAGGTTAGGCCACCTCCAAGGGGGATGGGGAGTGGATCAGGGTTTTTTGGTAAAGGGAACATGTTGGTAGTCGGGGATGGGAGCGTCTCCCGATGGGCTTGTGGTGATGGATTTCTTACTTGCTGTCTTTCAGGTGCGGGACAGGGACTGGTATGGATAATGGGCCACTCCTTCGTGCGTAGGGGGGCTGCGAGACCGGATATGCGGCCGAACGGTCGCCAACTGGGGGTCCCAAGACAGGAAGCGATGGTGCGGTGGTTGGGATTCCCGGGGATGTTGTGGAGCAGGGTGGTGCCGGAAGTGCACAAGTTTGCACGGTTGGATCGACCGCCGGACGTTTTGTTGATCCATGCGGGGGGCAACGACTTGGGGGTGCGTTCTATGTTGGATGTCGCACGAGACATCAAGTTTGATTTCTTGAGGATTCGCATGTCCTACCCGGAAACGGTAGTGATATGGTCTGATATTGTGGGAAGGTCTTCATGGCGGATGGCTAGATCATGGGAAGGTGTGAACAGGGCCAGGAGAAAGATTAATCGGGACGTGGCTAAATTTGTGATTCGGAACGGCGGGTTGGTGGTTAGTCACCCTGAGTTGGAGGTGGATACGTGGAGGTATCAGCTGAGAGATGGAGTTCATTTGACCGACGTGGGGATTGATATGTGGGTGTTGGGCCTACAGGACGGGATACAGCGAGCATTGAGGGTGTGGAGGTGCGCCCAAAGGTAAGGAGTTACCTTTGGGTGCTGGTGGTGGGTGTTTTGGACTTTGCAGGAGAAGAAATTTCCCTGAAGTAGATGCCATTACCCAGAGGTGGTATGGGTTCTGAAGGGGCTGTTAGTCCAGTCTACCAAGGTGTAGCTGATTAGGAATCATTACTTATAAACTCAGGGTTATCCATACTACCGGAAGATTTCAAAATGGCTATGGGTGCAATCAAAATCAGACTACATGATGCTCACCTCTCAGCTTCGATCCCAACAGGAAGAACAAACCCTGCTGGTTCTTTATTTAAAACACAGAGAAAATATCACACAACACACCCATCAATCCCTCCCCATCACCCTTGTGAGTCTATTATTGGTCAATTCATATAGAAGGGTGGTTTCTCCTCACGAGTTCATTTCAGCTCTTCCTGAAAAATCCATATGTGTCATTCAAGCATAGGAAAGTTCCTTGTCAACTCAGAAAGCAGGAAAGGGGGAGGGGTAGAACTTCCACAAATCCACAATTGCTTCTCCAATATGAAACATCCAGGAAAGGCTTGGAATGTGTAGTAAAGACGAAATGGTAGTAGAAGGGAGGATTACATCTGTTCTTAATAACATGTCTTTGTATGGTCAACCTTAAGTTCCAAGATGTACTTATAACTTTAAAACACCTATCTCTTCATTTCATTCCTGATATGACAAAATCTTCATCAAGGAAAATAAGCAGTATACTAAAGAAATATTACCGAAATACACTTTAATATTTCTAATCATAACATAAAATTTTCATTTTAGTTTCACGTCTATCACATAGCTGACAAGTGGTTAATGGGGGCACTGCGGTCAGTTGGTCGTCTTTGAGTCAGTTTCGGCTTGAGGCCTAAGACCAGAGTTAGGTACAGCAGTGCTCATAAAACGTTTTAGAATGGTTACAAGTGTGTTAATGTGCCTGCAAAGTCCAGCACCAGCAGGGTTAAAAATATTGTATCTCAGGTCTAATAAAGGTTATGTGTGAAAATGTTATTTAATGTTATTTAATATTTAAAAGGTTATTTAAAATAAATGGAGGCTGCTACGGCCAGTTTTTACTCCAAAGATTACAGTAGTGGTGTCAGTTATTTATTAAGGTAAAGGTTGAGTAAAAAATGTGGGTCTTAGCAGATAATGGGTTAATGTATTTATACCATAGTCATGTTTAGGCCGGATTCACACTAGCGAATTTCAGCTCTCTTATCTCTGCAGAGAAATAAGAGAACTGTTCAGCAGATCATCGCCGTTTTAGCTGCGAATTTGGAGACCTGGGAAGAGGGGAGGGGGAGGGGAGAAGTGTATTGAGGTGAATGAGAAAAATCCTGAAGAGAAATGAACACATCTGTGAATCAGATGTGTGCCCATAGAAGATAATGGGCCTGAATTCCCACCTGAGCCGCACCGTAATGCCTAGAAAACGTACACGTTTTTTCGGCAATGCGCAGTGCGAATGCATCGCACATATGTGAACCAGCCTCATTGAAATCAATGTATTTTATAATGTTATGCGAATTGGATGCGGTTTAAGCCGCAACAAATTCGCATAGGTGCGAACCTGGCCGCAATCGCAGGCCGCCCGAGAACATTAAGTTCCTGGGACCCGCAAGCACACTCACGAGGCACGCTGGGTGGCAAATTTAAAGGGACGTACAGGTACGCCCATTTGCCTTCCCATGCCATTGTGTCGACATATATGTGCGTGTGGTGGTCGGCAAGTGGTTAAAGCTCCGTGCGCCGTTGCCATCTTTAGTGTGGGCATTACAGTCCCACCAGCAGCTACTTCCTCCTTTCGCTGGCCCTGTAATCCCAGCGTGCAGCGCGCGATCTCGCGCATGCGCACTGTGACGGTATCGGTATGATATCCCCGTCAACGTTCCCTTCTTCCCATAACGAAAATCACCCCAATATTCCACGAGGAGGGATATCCCTGGAATCGCCCAGAAAGCCACACATGAGACAAGACTGGATGCTGGAACCAAGACACTTTATTGACACAAAAACTCAGCTTATATGTGGTTACAGCCTGTTAGGAACGCCCCCCTCACACAGTGGGGTTTCCCATACAGATTATAGGAGACAAGTCGGAGCCGACCATGCAGACACATTTCTTTAGATAAAGACATCACTGGAGTTAATTAATACACTGAAGCAATCAGAATAATTAACATACTACTTCTCTAATCATTTAGCCTGATGATACAATACTCATCTTTTAAGGGTAAACACAGATCTTCTTTACACAACACAATAGATCAATTAACCTTTAGAATAGTGAGGGGACATTAGCACGTCAATAACCTGTCAGAGGAATGAATCACACATGAAATTCCTTTCTACCTCTACAGACATGGCAAGCAGGGAGCAGTACACTGAGACATATAGGCAAATGTATCACAATGGCCCCCCTTTTGCTCCCTGCTCCGGCAAACCCGGTTGGACCTTCCCTGGTCCAGTAGGGTTGACGGGTTCAGAGCTTTTAGTCCGAGGTTAACTCCGTTTGGCATGACTGACCTCCCTTGGCAACTGCTTCAGACTCAGGTATGTCACCGGGTCGTCAGATCACACGCCGGTCAGTCCCCAAGTCTTTGTGCGATCTGCAGAGTCACCAGAAGTCAGTGTGAAGACAGCGAATGGGTCTGTGCGCCGCCATCTAGGTGTCCCGCTATGGGAGGGGCAGGTTATGGCTCTGAAGTGACAATCACAGGAGATTCATAAAAAGAAAAAGTTATATTTGTTGAAATGCTGTAGCACTGGTGCTCAGAGTCCGGGGGGGGGGGGGGGAGAGGGGACTCAGAGCCCCATAAGGTCAGCTACCCCCTGCTCCCTCCGCAGCCGCCGGTTCTCCTCTTTGAGCTTCTCCAGCTCCATCTCCAGTTCATGGAGCCTGGGGGGGTCAGCCCGCTGTGACCTCAGGTGGTTGTTCTCCTCCTCCATGCGGCTTATGCGCTCCTCCAGCTCTATGTACTCACGGATCAGATCCTGCTTGCTCATGTCCTGCAGGCTCTCCACGTGGTCCTTCATCATCAGGAACTGGGTGGTGGTGTAAGGGGCCACCGGTGGGCCCTTGGCGAACATCTCGGCCCGCATCTGGGGCGCCCGCTGCGATTCCATCTCCTCCAGTCGCTTCTTCTCCTCCCAGGTCCACTGGTTATATGACTTCCAGGACCTCTTCTTCTTGGAGGGTAGCTGGCGGTGCCTCTTTCTGCCCAGCTCCCTCCAAGGCCCCTCCGGCTCATGGCGGTCGCCCATGACCAGCTGACAATGGTGTTCCCTGTTGTCCGTAATAACAGATTGTACCATGAGGGCTTCGTAAGGGGTGCCCAATGGTTCTTCCTGACCCAGCTCCTGGGGATCCCAAGCTGAGTCTACACAATGGGCTGCTGCTGGTGGGCGGTACCCAGGTTGAGACCAATTTGACCTGGTGTTGTCATTCATGGGGCAATTCTGCTTGAAGTGACCCAACTGTTTGCACCGGAAGCAGCGTTGTTCGTTGTCCTCCTGGCGTGGGTAGCGAGGGCTAGATGTCATCGGTCTGTTAGGCGGTTGGTATCTAGCGGCTGGTGGGTGTGAGGGCGCCGTTGGTTGTGGAGGTTGTACCCGTGGTGTGACCTGGTTTGTCTTGCGAGTATCCGCATATTCATCCGCCAACTTCGCGGCCTCTGGTAGAGTCATGGGCCTGCGATCTCTCACCCAATCTTTGATATCCGTCTGGATGTGATTGTAAAATTGCTCCAGGAGCATTAGTTGCAAATTGTCCTCTGCGGTGGTGGCCTGGCTGCTGTTAACCCAGTTAGAGGCCGACAGGGACAGCTGGCATGCCCATTCCGCATAAGAGTCTTCCGTGGTTTTGCGTGAGTCCCTGAACTTCTGTCGGTGGGACTCTGGGGTTACTGCATAACGAGCCAGGAGCGCTTCTTTAACCCTGGCGTAGCTATGGATATCCTGATCTGGCACGGTCCGGAAAGCATCAGAAGCTTTGCCTGACAGTTTGCCTGACAATATTGCAACCCACTCTCTTCTAGCTATTCGGTGCAGGTTACATTGTCGCTCAAAATCCGCCAGGAAGTTATCAATCTCACAGTCCTTTTCATCAAAAGCTTTAAAAGCGCTAAACGGAATCTTCCTTGCGTCTGCTGTGCTGTACTCACTGTTTGGAGAAGGTGCGGCTGCTTGTTGGACTGCTGCCAGTTTTAACTGTAGCTCTGCGTCCCTTATTTGTTTGGCCTCCTCCGCTAACAGGTCCATCACTTTCAGCACCACATCTGCCGTTGGGTTCGGGCCGAACCACGCTAGCTTCTCTCTCATTAGCTTGTTGGCTGGCGATTCCTCCTCCTGAATCACTGGTGTCTCCATCTCTTGTACTGCTGGCGTTGCTGCAATCCCGTCCTCCTGGTCTAGCTCCATTGATTCTGCTATGATGACCCGCTTGGTTTTGTTGCTAGCAATCCTTCCACGAACTTCCAGTAGTTCTTCCAGTGTCTGCTTGGAATCCGGGTGTAAAGGGGAATAGAAGGGAAGATCCCGCTGCTACCAACCAATTGTGACGGTATCGGTATGATATCCCCGTCAACGTTCCCTTCTTCCCATAACGAAAATCACCCCAATATTCCACGAGGAGGGATATCCCTGGAATCGCCCAGAAAGCCACACATGAGACAAGACTGGATGCTGGAACCAAGACACTTTATTGACACAAAAACTCAGCTTATATGTGGTTACAGCCTGTTAGGAACGCCCCCCTCACACAGTGGGGTTTCCCATACAGATTATAGGAGACAAGTCGGAGCCGACCATGCAGACACATTTCTTTAGATAAAGACATCACTGGAGTTAATTAATACACTGAAGCAATCAGAATAATTAACATACTACTTCTCTAATCATTTAGCCTGATGATACAATACTCATCTTTTAAGGGTAAACACAGATCTTCTTTACACAACACAATAGATCAATTAACCTTTAGAATAGTGAGGGGACATTAGCACGTCAATAACCTGTCAGAGGAATGAATCACACATGAAATTCCTTTCTACCTCTACAGACATGGCAAGCAGGGAGCAGTACACTGAGACATATAGGCAAATGTATCACACGCACTCTTACCAGGGAGCAGCGGCGTCAGCGTCTCTGTTCCCCTAACAACGGCTGGGGTTTCCTGTCCCGCCCCCTCAGATGTGCACTGCTGCAAACGGGAAGTGACGGAATGCCCGTATTATTCCCGCAACGATGGAGACCGGAAGCCTCTTCCATTACAGAGGTAATGTACATTTATATTAATTAAAAACATCGGTTTCCAACATGTTTTAGGACGAGATTATTAAAGGGGCAAGGTTGTAATTAGGGTGGAGAACCGCTTTAAATACATTAACACCCAAAGAAATGTCACTATAGCCGGTTGGGTGCGCTGTCTCTTTTAAATTGTTACATGGATATGAAAATTGACAATGACAGTGGCCCAGATTTAGTAAGCAAAGTTAAGGCAGCTTTTATAAGGTGTAACTTTCCGCCGGGAAAACAGCTGAAGCTGAAAACAGCTGACTTTTGAGGATTGCCGTATCTCCCTCATTTGCATCTTTGACTAGCAAATCAATGGTGCGTCTAGCGTATTTTGCGCCCCAAGATGCGCCGGTGTAATAGTTTTACGTCGGACGGAAAAAAATGTTTTTCAGGCGTATCTCGTTTTGAGGATACGGCGCATAGATACGCACGACGCATTTTTCAATTATGCCGCACATCTCTAGATACGCCGGCGTAAGTGCTTTGTGAATCTGGCCCATAGTGTTCAGTTTATATTCCGCCATGTGAATGGCTGTCAGGAACAGGCGGAACCGGCAGGCCATTATCCCGAAGGCATTCTCGACAACCCTCCGGGCTCTGGCCAGCCGGTAATTAAAAATCCTCCTTTCCGGGGTGAGGGTCCTCTGGGGAAACGGCCTCATGAGGTGTGGTCCAAGCCCAAAATCTTAATCCGCGACAAACACAAAAGGGAGTCCCTACACATTATCTTCATTCCGTGGCAGTGCCAGGCCACCAGTCTAGAGACGTTGGGCAAACTCTGTTTGCGCGAATACTCCGCCATCGGACATCCGTCCGTTCTTCCCCACGTCCACATACATGAATTCATACTGTGCCGACACCACCTCCATCAACACTATACTATGAAAACCTTTATAGTTAAAATAGTATGACCCCGAACGGGGTGGCGGCACTATGCAGACGTGTTTCCCATCAATTGCCCCTCCGCAGTTAGGGAAGTCCCACCACTGGGCAAAATGGGATGCCACAGTCTGCCATTCCTGTGGTGTGGAAGGAAACTGTGGAGTCAAACAAAAAGAAAAATTAGTACTTTGGCACATAAACATTGCAATCAGATTACAAAAAGACATCATTGTCCAACATCAGTATAACATTTATTTGAGTGAGTATTTCAAGCTCAAAAAAAAATAGGCCCACTTATCAGACTCCTCACCCCTCTGATGGCCCATTAAACATTTTAAGGGGGGGGGGGGGGTTCTAGCTGAGTTTGGGCCCAGAAAAAAATCCCTCTAACACTCTGCCACAATGGATTGAGAAACAAGACATTGGGACACATTTTAAGGGGTTGAGGGTTCCAGCTGAGTTTGGGCCCAGAAAAAAAATCCCTCTAGCACTCTGCCAAAATGGAATGAGAAACAAGACATTGGGACACATTTTAAGGGGGAGGGGGGGCAGAACTACAATGGAGCAGACAAAAAACAAGTTTGAAAAAGACTAGGGTAGGTGTGTTTGGGCCTAGGATAGCATGCTGGACAGGTTAGTGAAGGGAAATTTGCATGTAGGCCAAAAAAGGAGCATTAAAAGCTTACAGCATGCATGGGGATAAAGGGGACATTCACAGCATATTACAATCATAGTAATTAGGGAATGATGCAAGAAATACAAGACATTAGCATACATTAAAGACATAGGGCCAGATTCACAAAGAGATACGACGGTGTATCTCCTGATACGCTGTCGTATCTCTGAGTTCTGCCGGTCGTATCTATGCGATTGATTCAGAGAATCAGTTACGCATAGATATTCCTAAGATCCGACAGGTGTAACTGTGTTACACCGTCGGATCTTAGGCTGCAATTCCAGGTTGGCCGCAATTCCTAGGTGGCGTTTCGGTTTATTTACGCGACGAATATGCAAATGAGGAGATACGCCGATTCAGAAACGAACGACCGCCCGTCGTTTGCGTTCGTTTTTTTCCGGCGGATAGTTACCCCTGGGTCTATGAGGCGCAGCCAATGTTAAGTATGGGCGTCGTTCCCGCGTCGCGATTTAAACATTTTACGTTGTTTGCGTAACTCGTGAATGGGGCTGGACGCCATTTACGTTCACGTCAAAACCAATGACGTCCTTGTGACGTCATTTAGCGCAATGCACGCTGGGTAAATTTGTGGACGGTGCGGGAACGCGCCTGATTTAAATACTACACGCCCCCTAGCCGCGGAATTTGAATTCCGCCGGGGGATTTACGATACACCGCCGCAAGTTTTGAGGTAAGTGCTTTGTGAATTAACCACTTGCCTCAAAAACTTGCGGCGGCGGATCTTAAATCAGATCCGCTAAAGATCCGCTAACCTATGTGAATCTGGCCCCCTGATTGTGATGTTAATGGAGAAAACTTACCTTAATATAGTCCTTCTGCATCACTTGTATGATGGCAGAACACGTCTCGGGGATGATGATCCCAAGCGCCTGGGGGGAGATGCCTGTTGAGAACTTGAGGTCCTGCAGGCTCCTCCCAGTCGCCAGGTACCTCAACGTGGCAATGAGAGTCTGCTCGGCCGTGATGGCTTGGCGCATCACAGTGTCCTGCCTCGTGATATAGGGGGACAGAATATCCAAAAGACGGTGAAAAACGGGGTCCGTCATATGGAGAAAGTTCCTGAAATCATCAGGGTTATTCTCCTGGATTTCCCTAAGCAGAGGCATATGAGAAAATTGGTCACGCTGGCGCAACCAATTCTTGGCCCATGAACTCCTCCTCGCCCCTGTTCACGCATACAGATCGGGTAACATTATGAACTGCAGAGGACAGCCCATACGCAGCACGAACTCGAGAATGAGAACACACTTCCAACATGGCTTCAAACCGGTTGGCTGGTCAGAACACACTTAAAACAGAACGCACCCAGGAACAGCAAGGCCTATAAAGAACGACCTGAAAAACAGAAAACGAGCGGACAGGAACGCACTGCAAAACAGATACGACCTGACTGCAAGCACTGAAAGACAGATACGAACCCACAAGCACAAACTGAACACCAGAAAACTATCTGCAAAGCACGGAGACTGAAAAGCGCGAATCGGCTCTAACCAAACTTTTACTAACACGCGGTAACACGGAATCAGCAAAAGCAGCCCCAAGGGTGGAGCTATTGGATTTGAACTTTCCCTTTATAGTGCCGTCTTACGTGGTTTACGTGACCGCTTTCTGACACGATCGTTTTTTTAACCGATGGTGTGTAGACACGACTGATCATCAGTCAGCTTCATCAGATAACTGATGAAAAAATCCATCAGTCGGTTTTCATCGGATGGACCGATCGTGTGCACAGGGCATTAGAGGTTTTAAATCTTGTGTGGACATTGGAGTTCTTTCAGACTTTCTTTCCCTGACAACGAATGTTGAGGTAACGTGCAGGCCCAAAACTAACCAGCAGCTCCTACGGGGGTAGTGCTACAGTATGAAAAAATATAATATAATACATTTTGTTTAGGTACAGTGTTGCATGACCATGCAATTGTCAGCTAAGGTAACGCAGTGGCGAGAAGCAAAAAATGGCCTGGTCATGAAGGGGGGGGGGGTTAAACCTCCCAGAGGTCAAGTGGCTAATTCCTAAAACATTGCTTACAAGAAAACATTGCAGGTAATTTTTTCACCAAACTTCTTTTACCTCAATGTCCAGGTTACAAAGTTGGTTTGAATTTGCACATTCTGCTGCCTCAAATTTTTTTTGAGGAGAGCTATCCTCTCTGCATTCCACTTCTTGAGCTTTGATACAACTACAGGAATGTTATTGATGTAGCTGAGCAACAACAAATCTGTATGCAGGTAATGCGTTTACACTTGAAGTCCTGTGAGGTAACTGCTGTGCAAGGTTGACCTTAACTTGCATCATGTTCTGTTTAAATATTCTTTAATCTATAAAATACAGATATGAAGCATTTAATACAATGGTGTTAATCAATAGTACAAGGATAGACATGCCATTTGTTTTCTAAGGACACATAGAAAATTGAGTACTGTCCGTGATACTTTTTCTATTTGCACTAACATACAATTTTTCAGGACAAGCTTTCGGGGTGTTTCCCCTTCTTCAAGGTCCAAGCAGTAGTGACCATTCTAAGGACACAGAAAACAGAAGCAAGATACTAAGATGCAATATTTGGCAGAAACCAAGCTTAATTTTTGTTATTTGAAAACCTTGGTAGTGGAGTTTATTAACCACTTAAGCCCCGGACCAAAATGCAAGTAAAGGACCAGGCCCCTTTTTGCGATTCGGCCCTGCGTTGTTTTAACTGACAATTGCGCGGTCATGCGACGTGGCTCCCAAACAAAATTGGTGTCCTTTTTTCCCACAAATAGAGCTTTCTTTTGGTGGTATTTGATCACTTCTGCGGTTATTATTTTTTGCGCTATAAGCAAAAATAGAGCGACAATTTTGAAAAAAATGCAATATTTTTTGCTATAATAAATATCCCCCAAAAATATATATAAAAAAAATGTTTTTCCTCAGTTTAGGCCGATACGTATTCTTCTACATATTTTTGTAATTAAATATTTACACATTTTTTTACTACTAATGGTGGCAATCAGCGATTTTTTTTTTGTGACTGCGACATTATGGCGGACACTTCGGACAATTTTGACACATTTTTGGGACCATTGTCATTTTCACAGCAAAAAATGCATTTAAAATGCATTGTTTATTGTGGAAATGACAGTTGCAGTTTGGGAGTTAACCACAGGGGGCGCTGAAGGAGTTATGTTTCACCTAGTGTGTGTTTACAACTGTAGGGGGGTGTGGCTGTAGGAGTGACGTCATCGATTGTGTCTCCCTATAAAGGGGATGACACGATCGATGCAGCCGCCACAGTGAAGCACGGGGAAGCCGTGTTTACATACGGTTCTCCCCGTTCTTCAGCTCCGGGGACCGATCGCGCGACCCACGGCTGGGTAGATATACAGGATGTACCGGTACATACATCTGCCCAGCCGTGCCATTCTGCTGACGTATATTTACAGGAGGCGGTCCTTAAGTGGTTAAAGCTGAACTCAAGTTATCTCTAAATAATCACCTTGCAGTGCCTCCCACCCCACCACAACCACACTGCAAGGGTTATACACTTGTTTTGTTTAGGAGCAAAGGGAAAAAGTCTCCGGCAGCCATTGCTTGCCAACCCCTTTCCAACGAATGCACAATACAGGACCACTGGAGATGTGATGCTTCATAGAGCTGAAACCAGTCAAGCAGCAAAGGGGAGTGTCCTATTGTAGGAGAGGCCAACAATAGGACAAATGCTGCATTTAATTAAGTACCGGGCTTTACATGTGAACTCCACTAATCATAGTTAATGTTCAAAATTGTCATATAACCTCTTTTAATTTTAGAAAAATACAACTATTGTCTTGAAAAACATGGACATATGAAAAGCATTTGATAGTCAGTGATCTCTTGCTGTTCTCTTACTGACTTAGTTATCTGGTGGTTGCTCTGGTCACTTAGGGCCAGATTCACAAAAGAGATACGACGGCGTATCTCTGTTTCTATCTATGCGACTGATTCATAGAATCAGTTACGCATAGATATCCCTAAGATCCGACAGGTGTAATTGTTTTACACTGTCGGATCTTAGGATGCAGTACCGCAGCCGCCGCTGGGGGTAGTTCGCGTCATAAACCAGCGTCGGGTATGCAAATTTGGAGTTACGGCGGATCCACGACGGATTTTCGCGTTCGCTACATCGCCGCTAGTCTAGTTTCCCGTCGCAAAGTTAGTATTTTTTTTTGGTGCCTTAACTTTAGTCAGCAAGCGTATTGCTGTCTAAAGTATGGCCGTCGTTCCCGCGTCGAAATTCAAAATGTAACGTCGTTTGCGTAAGCCGTCCGGGAATACGGACGTACGCTACGCGCGTCGCCGTTCGAAAAAATTACGTCACTTCGCGCAAAGCACGGCGGGAGTTAGGAAACGGAGCATGCGCAGTAGGTCCGGCACGGGCGCGCACCTAATTTAAATGTTAGCCGCCCATTCGATTTGGCCCGCTTTGCGCCGGATGCATTTACGATACACCGCCGCAAGTTTCCAGGTAAGTGCTTTGTGGATCGAGCACTAAACCTGAAAACTTACGGCGGTGTAACTTAAATGGCTTAAGTTTCCAAAGGCGCAACTGTACGTGAATCTGGCCCTTAGTCGGTTTTCTGGACCCCACACCTCATGGTCATAGGGCATGCTCTCCTGCTATGCTCACCTCCAATGACCAGGTCCATACTGCTTAGAAGCCTCCTCCCATGCACTAATGTACATGAAGAGAGGAGTAAAATTCCAGACATGGGGCCAGATTCATCAAGGGGATACGACGGCGGATCTCCTGATCCGCCGTCGTATCTCTGAGATCCGACGGTCGGATCTATGCGACTGATTCATAAGAATCAGTTCCGCATAGATCTCCCTTAGATCCGACTGGTGTAAGTGATTTACACCAGTCGGATCTTAGGCTGCAATCTACCGCCGGCCGCTAGGTGTCGTCGCAGTTTTTTACGCGTCGGATATGCAAATGAGGAGAACCGCCGATTCAAGACCGAACGCCCGCCCGTCGCTTTTTTTTAACGTCGTTTGCGTTCGGCTGTTTCCGGCGGATAGTTACCCCTGCTATATGAGGGGTAGCTAATGTTAAGTATGGCCGTCGTTCCTGCGCCGAGATTCAAATTTTTATGTCGTTTGCGTAAGTCGATCGGGAATACGGATGTCCGGAATTTACGTAGCCGCAGAAAACATTGACGTCCTAGCGACGTCATTTGGAGCATGCGCACTGGCAAATTTTGCCGGCGACGCATGCGCAGTTAAATCGGCACGGGAACGCACCTGATTTAAATTGTACACTCCCCCTAGCCGCGGAATTTGAATTCCGCCGGGGGAGTTACGATCCGACGGTGCAATTTTCGAGGTAAGTGCTTGGTGAATCATGCACTTGCCTCGCAAAATTGGACCGGCGGATCGTAAATCCGATAGATCCGCTAATCTATCTGAATCTGGCCCATGGAGCGGGAATCAATAAAATAAAATATCAGAACACTTAGGCCCGGATTCACGTAGCAATTACACGTAAGTGTAAATGTGCGCCGTTGTATTTATGCGCTGTGCCCATAGAACTAGATACGCCTGAAAATAGGCTTCTTACGACTGACGTAAGTTTCCTACGCCGTCGTATCGTGGGCGCATATTTACGCTGGCCGCAAGGGGCGCTTCCATTGATTTTCGAATTGAATATGCAAATGAGGGAGATACGTCGATTCACGAACGTACTTGCGCCAGGCGCATTCATATACGCGGTTTACGTTAGGCATATAGTTAAGCCTCATAAAGCAGGGGTAAGTCATATTAAGGTATGGACCAGGGATCAGCCGTCGTATTTTAAGTTGTTTACGTAGTAGTACGTCAATATGGCTAGGCGTAGGTTACGTCACGTCGTAGGCAGTGATTCGACGTATCTTATGAAGTATTTTCAACGTGATTCTGAGCATGCGCACTGGGATGCGTCCACGGGACGACGCATGCGCCGTTCATTCGGCCCATCATTTGCATGGGGTCACGGTTCATTTAAATGGATCACGCCCACTTCCAACTACTTTGAATTAGGCGGGCTTACGCCGACGAATTTACATTACGCCCGCGCAAAGTTGGGAGCATTTCCTTTGTGAATACTGTGCTCGCGGCTCTGCGCAGCATCGGCGTAGCGTATATTCGATACGCTACGCCCGCATAGAGATGCACCGAGGTATGTGAATCCGGGCCTTGGTATATATATATAGTTTAAATACAGACATCTCTCTCCGAATATATATGTTGTATGTGCATCAGTACAGGCATCACTAGCGGCAGACACTTGCCCCAAATATCTTGCCTGGTGCCCCAGGTGCCCAGGCTACTCCCACCCCTCCATGTTTATTTTACTATCAATGCTGACCAGCATAGAGAAGTTGTGGCAGATGTGCTGAGCAGCTCTTATTGCACTGTATAGAAAAAGTGAAATAGCCGCAGGTGGTAAGAGAGCCAGTTCAGTTGCTAGAAGGTAGGAGACAGCTGAAGAGATGAAGGGGTGTAGGGGCTAGGGTGACCACATTTCCAAACTGACATTCAGGGACACCCCCCCCCCCCTTCCTAAAAAAAGATAACTTTTTATAAAAAAAAATTGTGACCCCCCCCCCCCCCATGGTTTTTACCGGTACATCCTGGGACCTGTAGTTCTTCACTAGTTTTTATTTTAATTCTGCACTGATTGTCTTTGAAATTACCCCTGCCCCCTATTAAATACAATCTGGGGACAAAACCAGGGACAGACTTGGTCCGGGGACAGTGTCCTCAATCAGGGGACTGTCCCCTGAAACTGGGGATGTCTGGTCACCCTACTATATATAGATAAAACAGACTCGCGGTAGAATAACATGTCATAATTACCCGGAGCACTGTCATATTCTTGGAGAGGTTATGGTTCTGCGGTATGGTGCCTGCCCTCCATGCGCCAGACTCTGGGTTCAAGCCCCGGACGGTCCATGGGGCCCAGCGTCACTTGACGTGGCCATCTCTCCCCATTTTAAACCTCAAATCTACCCTGTTTTTTTTTTTTTGCCCAAATTCACAATACTTACACAAAATACTACTAAATCACACCTTTTCACAACAAAAATACGCACAACAACAATTGCGCGATCGTGCCACGTGGCTCCCAAACAAAATTCACCTCCTTTTTTTACACCCAAATACACCTTTCTTTTAGTGCTATTGGATCATTTTTTTGCGCTATAAAAAAAGATGCTATAAAACTGCACTGATTACTGTGTAAATGTGACTGGCAGGGAAGGGGTTAACAGCAGGGGGTTAAATATGTTGCCTAGTGAGTGATTTTATCTGTAGGGGGAGGGGACTCACAAGGGGAGGAGACCGATGTGTGTGTTCCTCTGTACTGGGAACACATATCGGTGTCTCCTCACCTCACAGGACTGTGGATGTATATGTTTACACACACAGATCCATGGTCCTGCCGTGATTGTGGGCAATGGCAGGTGGGTGCCCGCCGGACACCGGGTCCCGAGCGATGCCGCGCCCACCCCCCAGGCGGCCGGGAAGCCCAGGGAGATCCCATCTGTGGACGTCATATGACAATGGGCGGGTAGGAAAGTGCCTAAAAGAGGTGGTGACATGTCGACAAAAAAAAAGGGGGGGGTGCATACTCCATGGACCACAGGGTAATTTTTCTGCAATCGCCTTTCTTTGTCTCCTATCTACCTGTCACCTGCCCTCTGAAGAGCGATCACTTTTCAGAGGGCCAGCAAGGTCTGGTGTCGGTGCAAGCGTAGATGGGTTTTTCAGAGGCCTTTTCCACATGTTTGTATCCATGACTTATAGTTAGGGTGACCACATTTCCAAACTGCCATACAGGGACACCCCCCCCCCCCCTTTCTAAAAAAAAGATAACTTTTTATAAAAAAACATTGTGACCCCCCCCCCATGGCTTTTACCGGTTCATCCTGGGACCTGTAGTTCTTCACTAGTTGGGGGGGGGGGGTCGCATCTTCAGCTCTGAGGGGTTCATGGTGGGACCTGTAGTCCTTCACTTTTGGGGGTCACATTCCCCCCAAAAGTGAAGGACTACGAGTCCCAGCATGAACTCCTAAAATACAAAGATGTGACCCCCCCCCCAATTTGAAGGACTACAACACCCAGCATGAAACCCCTGAGATCTAAGGGTGTGATCTCATAGATTTCACAGGTGTATGCTGGGACCTGTAGTTCTTCACTCTTTGGGGGGCAGGGGGTCTCACATCTTCAGCTCTGGGGGGGGGTCATGCTGGGACCTGTAGTCCTTAACTTTGGGGAGGTCACACCCCCCTAAAGTAAAGGACTACAAATCCCAGCATGAACCGATGATATCTAAAGATGTGACCCCCATCCCCCCCCCATTTTGAATCTCCCAGCATGAACCCATGAGATCTAAGGGTGTGATCCCATAGATTTCACAGATCTATGCTGGGACCTGTAGTTCTTCACTAGTTTGGGGGGGTGTTACATCTTAAGCTCTGAGGGGTTGATGCTGGGACCTGTGTCAGTTTCATTCCGGGACACTGTATTGTCCCAGAGTGAAGGTGCCCGGGACAGACCTGCAGAATGCGGGACTCTCCCGGGCAATCCGGGACACGTGGTCACCCTAGGCCTGCTGTGCTGATAATCAATGTCCTGATTATCAACACAGACCCCCCCCCCCCCTAAAAGGGAGAGCCGCAGATCAGCTCTCCCTGTCAGCGTAAACGGAGGAAAGCCGGTAAATGGCACTTCCTGGTTCACGCGATGATCAGCTGTGATTGGTCACAGCTGATCATGTGGTAAAAAGCCTCTGTCAGAGGCTCCATACCACGATTGGAGTAACACACCGCACCTCCGTTCGCCACACTGCGCGCCCCTCGCCGTCTCTGTTATCCTGTTCGCGTCATATGACTAGGGTGACCACATTTCCAAACTGCCATTCAGGGACACCCCCCCCCCCTTCCTAAAAAAAGATAACTTTTTATAAAAAAAAATTGTGACCCCCCCCCCCCCATGGTTTTTACCGGTACATCCTGGGACCTGTAGTTCTTCACTAGTTTTTATTTTAATTCTGCACTGATTGTCTTTGAAATTACCCCTGCCCCCTATTAAATCCAATCTGGGGACAAAACCAGGGACAGACTTGGTCCGGGGACAGTGTCCTCAATCAGGGGACTGTCCCCTGAAACTGGGGATGTCTGGTCACCCTACTATATATAGATAAAACAGACTCGCGATACAATAACATGTCATAATTACCCGGAGCACTGTCATATTCTTGGAGAGGTTATGGTTCTGCGGTATGGTGCCTGCCCTCCGTGCGCCAGACTCTGGGTTCAACCCCCAGATGGTCCATGGGGCCCAGCGTCACTTGACGCGGCCATCTCTCCCCCATTTTAAACCTCAAATCTACCCTGTTTTTTTTTTTTGCCCAAATTCACAATACTTACACAAAATACTACTAAATCACACCTTTTCACAACAAAAATACGCACAACAACAATTGCGCGAACGTGCCACGTGGCTCCCAAACAAAATTCACCTCCTTTTTTTACACCCAAATACACCTTTCTTTTAGTGCTATTGGATCATTTTTTTGCGCTATAAAAAAAGATGCTATAAAACTGCACTGATTACTGTGTAAATGTGACTGGCAGGGAAGGGGTTAACAGCAGGGGGTTAAATATGTTGCCTAGTGAGTGATTTTATCTGTAGGGGGAGGGGACTCACAAGGGGAGGAGACCGATGTGTGTTCCTCTGTAGTACTGGGAACACATATCGGTGTCTCCTCACCTCACAGGACTGTGGATGTATATGTTTACACACACAGATCCATGGTCCTGCCGTGATTGTGGGCAATGGCAGGTGGGTGCCCGCCGGACACCGGGTCCCGAGCGATGCCGCGCCCACCCCCCAGGCGGCCGGGAAGCCCAGGGAGATCCCATCTGTGGACGTCATATGACAATGGGCGGGTAGGAAAGTGCCTAAAAGAGGTGGTGACATGTCGACAAAAAAAAAAAAAAAAAGGGGGGGGGGGGGGGTGCATACTCCATGGACCACAGGGTAATTTTTCTGCAATCGCCTTTCTTTGTCTCCTATCTACCTGTCACCTGCCCTCTGAAGAGCGATCACTTTTCAGAGGGCCAGCAAGGTCTGGTGTCGGTGCAAGCGTAGATGGGTTTTTCAGAGGCCTTTTCCACATGTTTGTATCCATGACTTATAGTTAGGGTGACCACATTTCCAAACTGCCATACAGGGACACCCCCCCCCCTTTCTAAAAAAAGATAACTTTTAAAAAAAAAACATTGTGACCCCCCCCCCCCCATGGTTTTTACCGGTTCATCCTGGGACCTGTAGTTCTTCACTAGTTGGGGGGGGGGGGGGTCGCATCTTCAGCTCTGAGGGGTTCATGGTGGGACCTGTAGTCCTTCACTTTTGGGGGTCACATTCCCCCCAAAAGTGAAGGACTACGAGTCCCAGCATGAACTCCTAAAATACAAAGATGTGACCCCCCCCCCCAATTTGAAGGACTACAACACCCAGCATGAAACCCCTGAGATCTAAGGGTGTGATCTCATAGATTTCACAGGTGTATGCTGGGACCTGTAGTTCTTCACTCTTTGGGGGGCAGGGGGTCTCACATCTTCAGCTCTGGGGGGGTCATGCTAGGACCTGTAGTCCTTAACTTTGGGGAGGTCACACCCCCCTAAAGTAAAGGACTACAAATCCCAGCATGAACCGATGATATCTAAAGATGTGACCCCCATCCCCCCCAATTTTGAATCTCCCAGCATGAACCCATGAGATCTAAGGGTGTGACCCCATAGATTTCACAGATCTATGCTGGGACCTGTAGTTCTTCACTAGTTTGGGGGGGTGTTACATCTTAAGCTCTGAGGGGTTGATGCTGGGACCTGTGTCAGTTTCATTCCGGGACACTGTATTGTCCCAGAGTGAAGGTGCCCGGGACAGACCTGCAGAATGCGGGACTGTCCCGGGCAATCCGGGACACGTGGTCACCCTAGTAGGGGCTGCAGTGGAAAAATGGTGAAGCTTGGACAGGGTTGGAGTGAGTGCAGAGATTAGCTGAGGGGTGATCTGTGAATGGAAGTCCAGAGGTGGTCTATGGATTGGGATGCAGAGTTGAACTGTGGGCAGGGGTGCATATGTGAGCTTTGGACGGGGGCCCAGAGTACCTGAACCAATTCTCTCGCTCTCTCTGTATGAATATGTACATGCACACACTAATAGCCAAACTTTTGTGAACACCTGACCACCTTTGTGAACGTCGATCGGTCCCCGGAGCTGAATAACGGGGAGAGCCGTGTGTAAACACGGCTTCCCCGTGCTTCACTGTGGCGGCGTATCGATCGCGTCATCCCCTTTATAGGGGAGACACGATCGATGACGTCACACCTACAGCCACACCCCCCTACAGTTGTAAACACTCACACAGTGAACCCTAACTCCTACAGCGCCCCCTGTGGTTAACTCCCAAACTGCAACTGTCATTTCCACAATAAAGAATGCAATTTAAATGCATTTTTTGCTGTGAAAATGACAATGGTCCCAAAAATGTGTCAAAATTGTCCGAAGTGTCCGCCATAATGTCGCAGTCACGAAAAAAAATAATCATTGATCGCCGCCATTAGTAGTAAAAAAAATAAAAAAATAAAAATGCAATAAAACTATCCCCTATTTTGTAAACGCTATAATTTTTGCGCAAATCAACCGATAAACGATTATTGCGATTTTTTTTTACCAAAAATAGGTAGAAGAATACGTATCGGCCTAAACTGAGGGAAAAAAAAAATGATATATGTTTTTGGGGGATATTTATTATAGCAAAAAGTAAAAAATATTGAATTTTTTTCAAAATTGTCGCTCTATTTTTGTTTATAGCGCAAAAACTAAAAACCGCAAATGTGATCAAATACCACCAAAAGAAAGCTCTATTTGTGGGGAAAAAAGGACGCCAATTTTGTTTGGTAAACACGTCGCACGACCGCGTAATTGTCTGTTAAAGCGACGCAGTCCTGAACTGTAAAAACACCTTGGGTCTTTAGCCAGCATATTGGTCCGGGGCTTAAGTGGTTAAGCTAGTGCATTGTTGTTCACTAACCTTTTCCTTCGATTTCCCTTCTAAATGTTTTTTTTTCCTTTGTTTTCTTTGTCTGAATTTCTCACTTCCTGTTCCTCCTCAGAAAACTGTTCTGGCTGACTAACCCCCAGCCAGAACAGCTTGGATGATGGGGGCAATCTTACTGAGGAGAAACAGGAAGTGGGAAATTCAGACAAAGAAAAAAACATTTAGAAGGGAAATCTATATATATAAAACTCAACGTGTGTGTGTATGTATGTATGTTCCAGCATCACCTCCAAACGGCTAAAGATATTAACATGAAACTTGGCACACATGTTACTTATATGTCAGCAACAAACATAGGATAGGTGGTTTAACCCTTACCCACCCCCATTTGCCATGGTCAGGGTTTTCCTTTAAAGTCCCATTCAACTCTATGGGAAATACATGTTACTTCATAACTTCCAAACGGCTGTAGATATTTCGATAACACTTGGTCACATGTTACTTATATGTCCACTTAAACTATAGGATAGTTAATGTATCCCTTAACTACCCCCATTTGTGAGGGTCGGGGTTTTTGTTTAAAGTCCCATGCAAATCAATGGGAAATGTATGTTCCCACATAACTTCTGTACGCCTGGAGATATTTCAATAATACCTGCTACACATATTACTTATATGCCAAATAAAAATATATGACAGTTAAATTAACCCTTACCTACACCCTTATATAAAAGATGGGTATATTTATATTACTATGATTTTCCTCCCCAAAAGGTTAAAGCGGTGGTTCACCCTAAAAACGACTTTCCCCTATTACACTGCCCCCCCGCATTACAATAGGATTATGCCTTTAATTTTTTTTTTGCTGCTGTACATACCTGGGTACAGCTATTCACCCGTGTCCTCCGGGTTGCGAGTCCCGCGGGAGTGGGCGTTCCTAACATGGCGGTGATTGACGTTTTGACTAAAAAATTAGCTCCCCCCGTCGCGTAAGCCGCGTCACGACTGGCGAAAGGAGCCGAACGGCGATGCGCAGGCGCAGTATAGCGCCGACTCGCCGTTCGGCTCCTTCCGCCAATCGTGACGCTGCTTACGCGACGGGGGGAGCTCGTTTTTTAGTCAAAACGTCAATCACCGCCATGTTAGGAACGCCCACTCCCGCGGGACTCGCAACCCGGAGGACACGGGTGAATAGCTGTACCCAGGTATGTACAGCAGCAAAAAAAAAATTAAAGGCATAATCCTATTGTAATGCGGGGGGGCAGTGTAATAGTGGAAAGTCGTTTTTAGGGAGAACCACCGCTTTAAGATAGGAAGACCGGGCAACGCCGGGTATTCAGCTAGTTGAAGATAAATGTAAGTGAACGAACCTTTACAACCCCTTTAAGCCCACCTTCCTCCACACCATACTCTGCAAACCATGTCTAAATGGAACTGGGCCTTGTGCAATGGGGCACAGTAATGTTGGAACATTAAGGTCTTCCCCAAACTGCTGCCACAAGGTTGGAAGCAAACAATTGTCTAAAATGTTGTTGTATGCTGCAGAATGAAAAGTACCATTCAATGGAAACACACAAACTCAATAATCTGTCAATATATAGCCGGATTCACAAAGACTTACGCCAACGTATCTACTGATACGCCGCGTAAGTCCATGGATGCGCCGTCGTATCTATGCGCCGTATTCTTGAAACCAGATACGCCTGAATTCTGGCTCCATCCGACCGACGTAAGTCTCCTACGCCGCCGTATCTTGGGCGTATATTTACGCTGGCCACAAGGGGTGCTTCCATTGATTTACGCGTCGAATATGCAAATGACCAAGATACGCCGATTCACGAACGTACTTGCGCCCGTCGTTCACGTTGTTGCCATTGAGCCGTCGTATCTTAGGGCGTAAATTCGACATTATTCTGAGCATGCGTGCGCATGCGCGCGCATGCGCCGTTCGTTCGGTGCTTCATTTGCATGGGGTCACGATTCATTTTAATGCAACACGCCCACTACCTGCCTACTTTGAATTAGGTGGGCTTACGCTGGCCCATTTACGCTACGCCGCCGTAACTTACGAAGCAAGTGCTTTGTGAATACTGGCCTTGCCTCTCTATTTTATGTTGGCGTAGCGCAAATAAGATGCGCTACGCCGGCCAAAAGATGCGCCCTCTACGTGAATCTGGGCCATAGTGTCTAAGGCCCAGATTCACAGAGAACAAGGCGCACATTACGCCGCCGTAGAGCAAACACTGTACGCTACGCCAATGTAGTGCGGAGAGGCAAGCATTGCATTCAGCAAGCCAGTGCTCCCAACGCTGCGCCAGCGTGGCGTGGGTTTCGAAGGAGCACGCCGGCGTAGGTGGAAGTGGGCGTGCACCCATGCAAATGAGGCGTGACCCCATGCAAATGATGGGCCGAGCGCCAGACAGGTACGTATCACGAACTGCGCATGCACCGTGGACGCATGCACAGCACCCCCCTGCGCCTGTTTACAACCACGCCGACACAACTGCCTAAGCTACGCCGGATCACTGCGTACACCATGAACATAATGTACACCCAGCCAGACACACGTCCAACGTACAATACGCCGGCTTGTGTTCCCTGGTGCAGACCTGTGCATGTCTGTTGCCGGGTTGCACCTCATTTATGGGGAATAACTTTACGCCGGATGTACAACTTACGCGCATCTCGCGCAGCATGCCCCGGGCACACGCACGTTCGTGAATCGGCATATTTGCCTCATTTGCATGTTTGAATGGCTAATCAATTGGAGCAGCACCATGCGCCCAGCCCATATGTGCGCCCACCCTACGCTGGCGTGTGCAAGCTACGTCGGCGGGGTATAGCCTGTTTGTAGGCGCATGTTGGTTTGTGGGTCTGCCGCACACAGACCCCGGCGCACATTTGCACTTACGTCAGTGTAACGTGTTATACGTCGGCGTAATAGGTAGATTCACAAAGAGTTAGGCAGGCTTATCAGTAGATAAGCCAGCCTAACTCAGAATCTACGCCGCTGTATGTTTTTTTTTTTTTTTTTAAATATTTTATTGATTTTCTGCAGGCACAATCAACAAATAATAAGGCACAATTGTTATTACAGTATCGCCATAGAATGACACACAGTTCAAACATTCCTAAACAATAAACCTTTACCCCTCCCTGAGATTAAGCACCCCAATCCCTCAACGGAGGGACAATACTCTACGGGGTACCCTAATAGGGCCAAACTTGGCCCTTGGTCGTAAAAAAAAAAACGACGACAAACAGTGGAAATAACGGTTAGAAACCCAACCGAGCATACCCCACCAATCACACACACCCACACACACCCACTCACAACCTCCCCCCATACAGACCACCCTACCCACCCCCCCCCCTCCCCCACATCCAGACCACACACTGCCCCTCTCCCCCCCTCCCCCCACCCTGCGACCACCAGAGCCACCCATGGCCCCCCCACCCACAGCCATTTATGGCTGGGATAGCGGGGTGTCCTTCCAGAAGGAGTCTGCTATATCCAGCCAGGGTTGCCAGATCTTGCTGAACTTTTTGTGACAAGCCCTGCCCTTATATACACACTTAAACATGGGTAAAACCTTATTAACCATACGGTATAACATTTGGATATCCGGTGCAGAAGTGCTCTTCCAATGCAACAATATCAACTTCCTGGCATAACAAAACAAGTCGTATCAGAATTCGAGCATGAGTTGTAGGTACAGAGTCATTGAGCACCCCAAGCAATCCAGTCTCCGGAGTAAGAGGAACCGATACATGTAGATTGTCCTTAAAAAAAAGAGAACAAGTCCCTCCAGTACGGTACAACAGCAGGGCATGACCAAAACATGTGTAAGTAATCAGCCTCAGTGGAGTCACACCTGGGACAGGAAGCACTAGACATCAGACCCATGCGGGCCAATCTGGCAGGAGTATAGTGAAGCTGATGGATAAATTTGAATTGTACGTACTGATCATTCGACCCCATAAGATCAAGGAAGCACACCTCCGAGGCCTCCTCCCACCCCTCCTCAGACAGCCCCGGAATATCCACCTCCCACTTCCGTCTAGCGATCTGAAAGGGTTTAACCCCCGCCGCCTGTAGGCGAGTGTAAAACGTTGTAACCAATTTCTCGATATCTGAGTATGACATGAGCGCCTCCAGAGGCGATTCCGTGAGCTCCTGGGTCAGACCCCCAAATTGAGTCCGTACCGCGTGGCGGAGAGACATATATCTGAACAGACAGCTCTGCTGTAGTACACCATTACGTGCCCTTAGTTCCTCAAAAGAAATAAACTGGCCATGAACAAAAATGTGGGACACACACGTGACACCCATCCGTGTCCACCACCCCGAGTCCGGATGACCCAGGAGCTCAGGGAAATTAGCATTTTGCCACAGGGGGGCCCTGGGGGACACCCCACCCGAATCTGTAAGCAACCCGTTGCCCTCGTGCCAAACCGACCAGCTAACCTCTATCGGGGAGTTACGGGAGCATTTACCGGCCTTTGACCTGAGTAGGTCATCAACCAACATGTCCCTGGAGCCCACCTGAGCGGTCAGTAGAGCGGTGGAACAGGACGGGGAGGCCTCCAGGAACCAATCATAGACATACGTAAGCTGAGACGCTATAAAGTACTGTCTCAAGTTAGGGCATGCCAGACCCCCATCCAACTTCGCAGCCTGGAGAGAGGCCCTAGCAATACGTGGGCTCGACCCCTGTCAGAGAAAGCCAAACAGAATCGAATTAATTTTCTTAAAGAGCTTCTTTAACAAAAAAATTGGGGATGCCCGGAACACGTATAAAAATTTGGGTAGGTAGATCATCTTAAAAATATTTACACGGCCTATGAGATTTAGCGGCAGGGAAGCCCAAGTTTTAAGCCTGGTCTCCATATGTGCTACAATAGGGGCAATATTGAGAGCTTCAAAAGAAGACAGGTCTGCGTTAATATATATCCCCAAATATTTGAAAGTAGGATGAATGGACAATTTAGACCTAGAGAAGTGTGAATAATCAAGTGCAGGACCTATAGGGAATGCCACCGACTTTTCCCAGCCCACCCTCAACCCAGAGACCCTCCCGAACCCCTCCACCACTCCCATCAGAGAGACAAAGGACCGCTCAGTGCCATCCAGGTAAATTAGGGCATCATCTGCATATAAAGAAATCTTTTCAGAAAGAGAACCGAAACAGATGCCACCCACCTCCGCCGTCTGTCGCACCGCCAGAGCCAAGGGCTCAATGGCCAACGCGAACAGGAGCGGCGAGAGCGGGCAGCCCTGCCTGGTACCCCTCTACGCCGCCGTATGTTTAAGCGTATGCTCAAACAGAGATACGCTTAAACATATCTAAGATAGGCCGGCTTGCGCCGTCCTATCTTAGATTGCAATTTTTCGGATTGCCGCTAGGTGTCGCTTCCATTGCGGCTGGCGACGATTATGTAAATGAGCTTGTACGGCGATTCACGAACGTACGCCTATGAGGTGGAATAACAATGTTAAAGTATGGCCGCCGTTCCCGCCGCGAGGTTCGAATTTTTTACGTCGTTTGCGTAAGTCGTCCGCGAATCGGGAGTTACGTCGTTTACGTCCACGTCGAAATCAATTGGCCCGTACGGCGTACTTAGCCGCAAGGCGCACTGGCAAATGTAGGCGCCCGGCGCATGCGCAGTACCAAAAAACTTCAAAAAACGTGAGGTCAAGCCTCATTACCATACAACACGCCCCCCTCCAACCAATTTGAATTAGGCGCCCTTACGCCCACCGCGATTACACTACGCCGCCCTAAGTAAGGAGGTAAGTGCTTTGAGAATTATGTACTTGCCTCTCTTACTTAAGGCGGCGTAGTGTAAACACGCTAGGCTACGCCGTCTTAACATTGCGCGGCCATACCTGAATCTACCTATAAGTGCTTTGTGAATCTGGGCCAATATGTCTGGCAAATATTCAAAACTATACAGGTGAACATTTCTTCAACACATGTGCAATTAAACCAATCCATCCAAAGATGGCTGCCCTTAAATAAAAGAAAAACAAATCTGTTAAAAAATGTTGAGTCTTTCAATTTTAAGCAACAAAGCATAAACCAAATAAAGAAATTGGATGAAAAATATTCCGCAGCCATTGATGCCTATGATGTTCTGACAACCAAGGAAATGCAAACCTTTCACCCTGCAATAAACTACATTTATTTAATTCCTATCTTCAATGTCTTTGTACTGGTGAATATCTCTGAGTTCTGCGCTGGAAAAATGTCATGTAGCATACTGAATGGAAGCATTCAGCAGCAGCGACGGCCTTTTCTCACAAGAGACAACAAAGTAATCAGCGGTCTTGTCGTAGATCTTATTCATTCATCTGCTGCAGTCAGACATCCTCGCACAGCGCTGTAAAGCAGAGATCACACAAGATGAAACTCAAAAACCTCATTTCATGACATCTTGTATTTTTTCCCTAAACCTCGATTTTAGTAAACATTCATCTGCTGTACAAAACCACCCTTTGTCTCCATAGACTCACACTCATAAAGTTCCAATCTTTGGCTGGAAAATAGAAGTGATAGGATTCTTACCTGCACAGGGAGTAATAACTGCATTTTACTCAGTAACAGATCAACACTGGAGTGATAAAAGGAAGAATACTTTGGGGAAGACGATGCTGAATAATCCCAGCAATATGACCTTGAAGCCAGCTACATCACAGTGCCAAAAACTTGTATTTCTAATAGGAAAATATATACATTGCCACATTTTATTACATTTTCCTTGGCAAGACGGGTGAAAAACAAAGTTTCCTAGGTAGGGAATGGGTAGGTGACATGTCCTAGAGAAATTATGAGAGGGACAAGGATCTTACCTTGCCTGTTGGCCCTTAAATATTCACATATTTTGCAGGAACACCAAAACTCTTTGTACTTTACTATGTAAAGCGGACCTTGTTTTTTAACTTTGGATAGTAAAACATTTTTTATTTCTGTCAGTAAATACTTTCTACAGCCCACTTCCTGTTTTTTTGTCTGGTTATTAGCCTAGGCTTATGACATCATGCACAGCTCTCTCTCTCTCTCACTGTCCTGAGAGTTTGCCAGGAAGGGAGGGGGGATGAGTCATAAGAGGGCCAGTAAAAGCTGCAGAGCTGGAGGTGTGCCTCTCTGTGTGTCTGTGTAAATACAGGAAGTGAACAGGCAGCAGCTTCAGCTGCCCACATTTAAATGGGCTGCAGCCAGACTTAGTGGAGGAAGATTTCTGCAGCATATTCAAGTACAGAATCACAGTATATATAAAATAATATGCAAAGTTGCTGTAGGGAAGCTTCAGGATGGCAAAGATGTTTTATATTACAAATTATGTGAGCAGACTGCAGTTCCTCTTTAAAGTTTCTGCCTACATATCTGTGCCTTGCTGTTAATTAAAACCAATGGTGGCCTGTCCATAAGGGGGCACAGGGAGCACCCTAATCCATGCGCCAAACCCGCTAATCTCCATGCAGGGCTCCAGACACATGGATTTAAAAAAAAAAATTAAGCACATGATTAGAGCCTGACGCTCTAATTGGTTTAAAAAAAGGGTGGGCTCAGGCCGCACAGCACTGTGCCCTGAGCCCACCCAGTTGTGTGACAATAGCGAATGAATATTCACTATTGTCTTCCTGATTCTCCTCCCTGGCAAATCAGGAAGTGGGTCCTGAGAGCCAATTGGCCAGGGAGTCTTAGGTTTCCCAGCCAATCAGCTCTCAGGACCCACTTCCTGTTCTGCCAGGAGGAGAAGCAAAAGCCTCGGAACGAGGAGTAGGTGGAGCGAGCAGCAGCAGCCCTACCCCAGATCCTTGTCATCTGCCTCTTAAGGTAAGGAGGCCTCCAATCGCCACCTTCCCGTCTGTCTGCCGCGTGCATGGGGAGATTGTCGTTGGTTTGCCGACCCCCCTAAAATATTGAGCACCAGCTGCCATGGTTAAAACTGAACTTTGGGAAATCTGAAAATTCTCCCTTGCAATAGGGCTGTACCCGCACTGCAACAGTTAACTGCTTGTTTAGATCTAGGGGAGAGTAAAGCACTTTTACTTACCTGATCCCCCATTTGACACATGCAGTGGACTTTTCCTTGGTGTCCTTGTCATGTTTCCCATGCTTTGTGATATGCCTTTAAATGTAATATGTATTCTTCTGTCCCTGGCCCCTCCCCATAGCTCAGTTTTATCCTGTCCACTCTTTGTTCATTTTCCCAGTAATGCATCCCAGCCTCATGTCTCATGGAGTGGATCACATTATGATCTTTTGACCTATCCAATGTTCATTGTTGTAAGAGCCTCACATTTTACGGATTAAACTTCACAAGATCTGCAAGGTGTCGTCTGGATCAAGTCACTGTTAGTCCAGCTAAGATTGGGTTATCGATATCTCATCATAACTGTAAGTTACAGAGATCACACTTTCAATGCTTGGAGAGGCAGAACAGTCACCAAAACCAGTTCAGGGATACTTGCCCACAGGTTTGGCGCTTCCACTAGGTGAACTAGGCAGCCGCCTAGGGCGCATTACCCCCTAGGGTGTAGCCACTGCATGTTCTAACAAGACAGCACATGGCATATACAGAAACCGATCCCCTGCAGCTACTGAAGGCCGGCTTCTCTTCCTCTCCTTCCTGCAGGCATTCAACGGTTTCTCTATATGCCACCCCTCCTATCAAGGTCCTGCCCCCCTGCTGTTTCTTCTATCATGGCCTCGCTATTTCCTCTCTCTCGGTCCTCCCTTGCCCCCTCAGCCTTTCCACCTTCCCTCCCCTCCTCTGTTACTGACTGCTGCAGGGGATCTGTCAGGATTGGAGAGCAGGGAATGGGCTGGTAAATGTGTCAATGTGTCGGTACCAATCACTGTTTTTTTTTACTGTATTTACTATGCCTCAGGTTATGAATGAATGGGAAACCTCTGTACAGAGTTATTCCTTTCCATTCATTCTGTGCTGCTGAGGCACCAGAGATGGAAATTGAGGTCTATGCCCTCAATCTCCTTTCTCTGTCTCAAAGGTGAGACATCAGAGGACTGTTTAGACCCCTGATATCTCACCAAACCCCCCTACGGGGTCTTAAAAAATAAATTAAAAAAATTGTAAATACAATGTTAAAAAAAAAAATACTGACATCAATGGAGTAAAGCAGGGTAAATATAACTAAAAGACATTGAGAAACTGGTAGTTGTCATTCTTTGTACTGGTTTAAAAAAGAAAATGGGCTGCTCAATCTAAAATGCATGGGCCTGTTTTTTGTCCCAGTCCAGGCCTGCTTTCCACTGCCGCTGATGTTTTACACACAATGTGCTAACGTTATGCATAGCGATAGGATTGGATGATGTTAGCTGGAGAAATTTAGCAGTTTCATGTTTTGTTGTTTTAATATTTTATAGTGTTTTTAAAAATATTGACATTTTCTTTGTGTGTGTGTGTGTGTGTGTGTGTGTGTTTGTGTGTGTGTGTGGGGGGGGGGGGGGGGGTGGGTGTTTAAATAGCTGGTCTTGCCTAGGGTGCAAATAGCTGGTCTTGCCTAGGGTGCAAAATAGTCTAGCACCGGCCCTGCTTACCCAGAATTTGTCCTGATAACATCAGGACCTTAGACCACTAGCATAGGGGAAAAGATGCTGTGGGGACTGGTCTAGCAGTGTGGAAGAGCAGGATATCGGGTAAGTAAATCTGCTCTTCCATGCACCTTACACTAAACAAGCAGTTAACTCTTTTACTGAGGTTGCAGCCCAACTGCAAGAGAGAATTTCCATGTTTCCTGGAGTTGGGCTTTAATGAGGCTATTCAATATAGTGTTGGATCAATAATGAGGGATAGGAGAGAAAGAACCAAGTAAACTTTAGGAACCATTTTTCTTGTGAAAAAAAAAAACTTTAGGAACCAGAAATACATATTAAACCTATAATACTGACAACAGGGGACCAACCCTGGCCTTTTAGACAGGGAAGCCAAAGGGGCGCACCTAGGAGGTCACAGTAAGTCCAATACAATGTAATGTTTAAATGAAATTAAATGAGAGGTCATTTGGAATAAAAAAGGCCTCTTTAAGAAATATGGAATAATATGAAAGCATAGTGGTGCCTTCTGAGAAGATTCTTTGCTTGATTTTGGCATTAAAAAAAAAACTAATGCTTAGGATTTGGAAAATATTAATCTTGCCCTATTCTTCCTAAATTAGTTACACCGTAGCAAGAAAAGTGATGCTTTTCTGCAGTACATTCAGGTGGTGGAGTGACATTTCAAGTGCTGCCTCAGGCAACTATTAACGAATATGTAAACCGATTAATAATTTAAAATAATAATACAAATACTTATTTTCAATAATTGCACATCTACAGCTTTCAATAAAATATTACCTGGTGATCCTGCCCTGAGGTCCTTGTTCAGGCACGTCCTATTATATGGGGGCAATTCTCTGTTCCTATCTTCCAGTTGTCCTCCTTTGTTGTCATCCTGTCACTTGGGCTTCCAGGGAGACTACAAGTGGACATATTTTATGCAGGCATGGTTCACGGTTGTCACCATCAGGAATCCCGCCATGCAGCCTTTGCTGGAGTGCATGCTCGTAAACAGGGAGTGGCTGGAAGGCTGAGGATATTTAGTGACAAAAAGGTATGCATGCTAAGAGACCATGGAAGAGAAGGTGAGCATTACAGAAGCACCACGTTTACTATTTTCCTATTTAAAATTGTGCATTGCAAAAAAACTGATGCTTTTATGGGTTAACTGAGATTGATCTCAGGCCAAACCCAGAAAACCCTTTAATTGTTAACAGAAACATATTAAACTCTTGACGCTGGCTATGTGCATATATGTGACCGCTCAGCAAGTGGGCCCTAATGCCTGTTAAACCAACTTACCATGCTGAGAGCAAGCTCCCTGCACTCTCCCAGCACGGTAGCGGGGATCGGGATCGGTAAGTTCCCAATGCATACTTGCGATCAGGAGCTTTCCAATCATGTGACTGCTATGACAGCCAATCACATCGGTCACATGACCCGGATGCCCGCCTCATCCTCCTGGCTTTTAGAACTTTTAAAGGGTCGAGAGGCGGTCGGAGCAAGGGGGTTAAAAGGGGAGTGCTTAATAGCAGTTTCTTAGTGTTCAAACATAACCTTTTGTCACCAGTCCAAACTGATGAAAACGGACTGAAATTCAGTTTCATCGGTCCAAACCGACCGTGTGTGGGCCCCATCAGTCTGTTATGCTTCGGTCCAGAAATTTAGAACTTGCTTTAAAATTGAATTGATGGACTGGTAACCGATAGGTCAAAAGCGATGGTTAGTACGCAAAAGCATCGGTTCCAAACCCGGGCATGCTCAGAATCAAGTCGACACATGCTTGGAAGCATTGAACTTCATTTTTCTCAGCAGGTCGTTGTGTTTTACGTCACCCCGTTGGGCTCGATCGGTTTTTGAACTGATGGTGTGTAGGCACACCATCAGTTGATGAAACTGAACTTCAGTCCGTTTTCATCAGTTTGGACTGATCGAGTGTACAGGGCCTAACTATTCTTCAAGCAGGTGAGCTGGTATGCAATGTGCATCTAAAAAACATCCTTTAAAGACATTGTACACTTTTAAATATGTTTTATTGTTTTAACTAGGTATAAGTGTAGTTATAAAAGCCGAAAACGAAAAATCATAATGTATGCAATACTTCTAAAAGTCCAGTAGCACCGCTGATGTGTTCTATGCACAGCAACCCCTAACAACTCAGTAGGGTCCAGTTCACCGTAGTCAGAACAGCTGGGGCCACATAATTGCGCTTAGCATATAGCCGGTGTGCACTGCACTACCATATTGTGGTGTCCCTTTAATCAATGTTACAACTTTTTAGTTTGCATTCTTCATTGTTTCTCTTCTGAGATTCAGTACAATCCAGAAACTTTCTAATGAGCTGCAGGTTTAGACATATTTCTCCAGAATATTTCATAAACAGGAAACGTTTCTCATAAATTGATATTGGATTCAGACCATCATGCCATCTCCTTTAGAGGTATGTAGATTAGATAAACAAGGTCCAAAACAAATAGGGCTTGACGCATTTCCCAATACATTCTTCTCAAACTTTTCTATCGATCGGTTCTCTTGCTTTTGATAAATGATACAAGAGAAAGGGCAAAACCTATTAAAAGCAGAAGTTGCGTTATCACACTCTGGAAGCCAGAGATTGACCCGAAGTGTACTTAATGGACTAACCTATTCCCAGCCTGTCAGGAACTAACTAATCAGCACATTAGTCAAGGAAATAGCTCCATGGGTGACTGTAGTTATGCACAAACAAGAGTATGAACAACAACACAAAGTCACTTACCCTCATTTTTTACCAAGCGTTTCATGAATTCAATTGTTCTTTGTCCTTGAAGGTAAATTTATTTCTCACCCTTTTCACTCACTGATTAACTTTTTTCATGTTATACAGATTCCTTCTGGAGTAATTTATTGTAAGATTATACGCATCCATCATTGCACTATGTTTTATTGGTGGAAGGCTGGCGATAGCGTTTAACGTCTGTAAAATGAAATCTGTCTCAATGCATAAACTGTATACAGACAACAGGAATGGGAGCTATAGCAAGTTTATTGTAACGGAATTTTAAAGGGAAAAATACACAGTTTGATATTCAGATATTACATTTTTGTTTTTCTACATCTGCATATTCATTTTAATTTGGAAGGGAAAAACGTTTTTTAACTGTGAAGATCTTTTAGCCCAGCTCCAGCTTTTGTGCCTGAAAACGGAAAATTGCATACTCATCTTTCCATTAATTTTCCTTTACTGGTGCATCTTCATGGCAGCATACAATGAGTTGTGGCTCCGCCCCCACAACCTGATAGGACTGGTTAACTATAATTCTATAACTCAAAGACAGACCCGGCTCGCAGCATTCTATGTAACTCTCACCATTTGGGTTGGAATCTGTTACAGAAAGACGAGTATACAATTTCTCGTTTTCCTGGCGCATCATGGCAGCATATAATGGAAACTAACTCGCTATATGGCAGGGAGCAAGAAAAAAATTGTAATGGTCAGTAGCCTGCACCGCACATTTTCCAAATTTTAATGTTGTGAGTTGAGCCGGGTTCACCTAATAATGTGTCATAAAAGTATACTGGAAGGACCGTATTGCTGACTTGATAATAGCCTCAGGGGACACTGCGCTGTCCACAGAGTTAGCACTGCCCTGGTTGAATGTGCTCTTAAGCCTTCCAAAATTGAAAGGTCTTGTGACGAGTAGGCTCTTTTAATTGTATTAACAATCTAGGAGAAGACTGTACATGTTGATGCTGACTGCCTTAAACCATACGGGACCAAACACAGATTTCAGCATTCCTGAATAAAAAGGTAGCTGCCAAGTAGGTCATCAGAGTTAGGCCAACATCCAGGGAAGGTGGTTCTCCTGCTTCACCAAAGATGATAAATTGACTTCCTGGTTAAAGTAGAAGGGAAAAGACACCTTATGGATAAAAGCGGTCTGAGGGTTTTAGGACTATTCTGTCCAGGTAGAACGTTAGGTGAGGCTCCTCGAGTACAAAGCCTGCAGCTCTGACATCCTTTCCACAGAGGTTGAAGCAATCAGCAGTATGGTCTTCAGGGTTAGGTTGCACAGTGTAGACAATTCTGTAGGATAGAAACGAGGCCTTGATAGAGCTTTGAAGACCAAGGCAAGTCCCAATTAGGTAACAGAGGTTTCCTGGCAGATCTTCAAATTCATGCAAGGCTTTAAGATTTGCATTGCTAGGTTTAAGGGCTCCTTAAACCACTGTAGGTGCAGACAGGGCTGAACTTTAACCACTTGCTGCTAAAATCACCTACCTGTACGTCATTGGCTTCAAGTGGTCGCTTTCCGTGGCTCACCTGGGCTCTTCCGTCCCACTGGGAGACCCATGCCACCAGCCAGAATGTACATCAGCTGGCCAGAGACCAGAACAAAGCTGGAATCTGCATCACAATGTCACTTCTGGTTTATTGGCCAGCCAACGGTGCCATTTCTAAAAAACAGAGGCTGAACCATGCGTCTCAGACCACCAGAATAGGGCTCCAACCATATAGCTAATTTAGAGGCTGTACAGGAAGGACTTCCACCCAGGAGAGGCTGAACCTGGCTGGGGTGACAAGCGGTAAGGGATATCTCACAACTCCAGTTCTGCTCAGAGGAAGACAAAAAAGAGAATGCTGTGAGCCGGGTCTGTCTTTGATTATGGTTAAGCAGTCCTATCAGGTTGTGGGGGCAGAGCCTCAACCCATTGTATTCGGCTATGATGTGCCAGGAAAGGAAAATTCCATCTTTTGTGGGAAAAATTGCACCCATGTTGCAAAAAAGTGGATTTTTTTTTTTTGCATTTGAGTTAGCAAAATCATTGTGACTGTGATCAGTGGGTGGGTCCCTGACACCCTGAGTTCAAATAAAGGAGGGTGAATTACCGGCTTTCCAGCTGTAATTTTTATTGTAGTTTTGCAATTTAATGAGCCACTGAGGTGGGGTAAGCATGCAGCTAATAATGTCGGAATTTATAGCTTGTCTACTAGCCTGGCTTAGTGACTTATTGGATATCACATTTGGGTAATGATGGGAAAATTCATAAACAAGCATAACCCTCTGAAGAGAGTGGCATTACCTGGTTTCAGACAAAGTTGGGCAAAATTATAGTCTTGACAACAGTAGGTTAAAATGGACCTTTCACCCTTTATTTCACTTTGTCATTCCATCCCTACACCCCTCTTCTCTATTACAAATGTGAATAGTATAATATTGCTCTTTCACTCTATTTTCTTATTTCTCCTCAGTGATGTTCCGTCAACTACTTGCAGCCTCCTGGACATTCACATCACACATCCCACAAGGCTACCAGTCGATAAGTGCTGAAGAATTGCGAGATCCCTTAGATCTAAGTGTAGCACTACCCCCGAAGGAGCTGCTGGTTTGTTTTGGGTGGCATGTTACCTCATGGCTCCTCCGCCATCTAAGGGTGTATCGTGAAAGCTGCAGTAACGGAATGTCCACGACAGGTGTCTTTTTCTGTGCTCTTTATTACCCAGCCGGGTAAAAACAATAAAACTTGTGGTGAAGAGTAAAGATGTAGTAGGAGAAGAAACAGCAGACTCAGGTGTAACAAATAGGAAACAGTCCTGCTTCCAACAACACTTTGTTTTCTTCGCCACTTCTGCCAGAGTGGGCATAGTGTACCTGGACAGGCCTCTCTCACTGACCTGGCAGCCAGAGTATCACTCGGAACTTTAAGGGAAAAAGTCTCTGCCACAGACCCTCCTTAGAATTGAGATAGTGGAGATAATCCTCCTTGACAGACTTTGTGCCTGGATCTCTTTCAGGTAGTTTGCAGTTAGGTTACCGACTTATAGGTGACCAACATCCAGCCTTTCAGTGTCCGGTTACCTTGATCTCCGGTGGATTGTCGAGACCCTATTGGATCACCAGCCTCTCTTGGCTCTCCCCAGGTGGACTCCCCACGAACAGCTTCCTCTCAAGGGAACAACGCTTGGGATCTTCTCAGGATTGGGGACCCAGTCGATCACTGGGGCCCAGCCACAGCTCAAAGGTCCCGGAACCAGGAACACCATGTGGCACGCGCACCCCGGCCTGGTAGGCCATTTTGCCGGGGCGCCGTGATGTGGCCACCCTAAAGGTGGGTGACACAATGGAAGAAGACCCAGACCAATGGCGTCTGTCCCATAAATACCCTCCCCATCATGCACAGAGAGGAAAACCGCTCCTAATAGGCTGCTGGGGAAAAGCCCCCAAACCTCGACGCCACTGCTGCCACCTGTCATCCTGGGGTGGCATCAGCACCCCAGTAGCGACATAATGAGCCCACAGCACAGCCAAGCTGAGACAGATACCCAAATTCAATCAAATCAGCCTGGTCAGAGCTAACTAACTCTCTGACCCCCTCTAAATTTAAATTAGCACCGATTCTTAAAAGTAACCAGGCGCTACACAAGCAAACACAAAATTACATAATACTTTTGCACTTACCGACATGTAGCCTGTTGGGATGAGTGATATGAATATCCCAGAAGACTGTAGGCGGCTGAAGATACATCACTCTCATTTAGTTGAGGATAAGTGAGTAAGTTGGTTGAACTGGGTGGACTAGTGTCTTTTTACAACCAGATTAACTATGTATCTTAACTATGTAAGTGGGAGGGTGGAGGGGCAAATATTTAACTACCGTATTTTTCGGGGGAATTGTGCGCTCCCACGTATAGCGTGCACCCCCCAACCTGGAAAGGAAATTTCAGAAAAAAAAAATACTTACAGTTTGAATGCCCCTCGTCGGTGTCTTGCCCGGTGTCCATCGGCGGGTCCGGCGTCCATCGGCGGGTCCGGCGTCTGTCTGCGGCCTCGGTGGTGTCCTCCCACGCTGTCTCTCAGTCGAATCTCCGCTTCCCTCGCTGAGTTTGAACTGCGCCGCCAACATATACCGAGCGCAGTACACTCAGGCACGCTCGGCCTCTCACGCATAAAGGCTAGAGCGTGACCGCGAGCGAAGCCGAGCCTGGCCGAATGTACCCGAGTGTACTGCGCTCGGTATATGTCGGCGGCACAGTTAAAACTCAGCGCGGGAAGCGGGTACGCCAATAAATACGGTACTTACATGTCAGAAATGGAACATGGGCAGGGTCACCATTGTGACCCCTGCTACCCATGAAGCCCCACCAGTGGCTGGGGTCTCTTAAGAATCATACTGAGGTAGGATGAGGTGATGCTTTCATGAAGCTATGTGCGGCAACCTGCTGGACCCATATACCAGCCATGAAATGTCTGCAATGCAAATACAAAGGCTTTATTTCAAATTTTCATTAGCATGGTAAATAGGGAGGAAAGGTAGAAATGGAGAAGACAAAGTATAAGCAGACTAAACTTCAGGTTACTATAGGGTATATAATGCCTCATTTTAAAGTTGAAATAATGGATACAAATATTTCAGAAATACAAAATTGTTATCTCCTTTGTGTATTTATTTTAGTTCCATAACCCATTAGGAAACAACTCTTGCATTTTACCTCAGTGCTGCAATACGCAACACAGTGATGATATCACCTCTACATTTATAAGGTACAATCTTGGTTTACAAAGACATTCAGTATAGATATAATTTATAGATTTACACCAATCATCGGTCAATGGGATATATTAGACAGAAAGTGAACATGTTATCCTGGTCCAAGTTGTGTTGAAAGCAGAAAAAAATGTGCAAGCATAAGGATTTAAATGACTTTGACAAGGGCTAAATTGTAATGGCTGGTTCAGAGCAACTCCAAAACTGCAGCTCTTGTGGAATGTTCCCGGGATGCAGTGGCCAGGACCTTTACCAAAAGTGGTCTAAGAAGGCAAAACCAGAAAACCAGTGTAGGGATGGCCAAGGCTCATTGATGCCTGTGGGCAGTGAAGGCTGGCCCTTGTAGTCCAATCCAAAAGAAGAGCTACTATGGCTCAAATTTTTGAAAACTTTAATGCTGGTTTTGATAGAAAGGTGTCAGACACACAGTGCAGTGTAGTTTGTTGAATATGGGGCTGCGTGGTCACAAACCGGTGAGGGTGCCCATGCTAGACATGTGCACTGTCGAAAAAAAAAAAATAGTTTTCTTAGAATTCGTTTTTTTTTTTCCGTTTTTCGGATCATTTGTTATGATTGATATTTGTTATATTGAAAAAATTCGTAATTCTGAAAAATTATAATTTGTTACGATCCATTTGTATATATGTGGTATTCGCTATTTCGATAATTTGTAAAATTTGGATAAATTCGTATTTGATATATTCACAAGTTTGAAAGGAAATTCCAATACCTATAATTTAATAGTTTAGAATTATTAATATAGTTATTATTATTATTCATTATTAATAAATAATAATAATCTTAAAAAAAACTATAATAATGGTTAATAAACCTAATAATTTAACTACTTCCGGACCGCTCAACACACATATACTGCGGCAGGGTGGCCTGGCTGCACGAAAACAACATACCTGTATGTTTTTCGCACTTCCTGGTCTCGGGTGCGCGTGTGCCGCTAGTGACCCACTCCCGCTGTGATTGGACACAGCGAGATCCAATTGGTGGGTCCGGCAGCCGCGATGGCCTCTGGCCATCTGCGATCGTTCGGGGGAATGACAGAAAAACAAGGCAGACCATCGTTCTTTCACAGAGGAAGAGAGAGATCTGTGATTCCTACTAATTAGGTACACCAATCTCTCTCTTCATCTACTGTCAGCATCCTCCACACAGTTTGAAAGCACACATAGGGAAGGGAATAAATTGATACTTTGATTGCCCCTAGTGTTAACCCCTTCCCTGCCAGTGTCATAAAGTGTCAGTCTATTTTTTTTAGCACTGATCTCTGTATAAGTGTCACCGGTTCCCAAAAAGTGTCACTTAGTGTCCAATTTGTCTTTCGCAATGTCGCAGCCCTGCTAAAAATTGCTAATCACCACCATTACTAATAAAAAATAAATAAAAAGTCCCTAAATCTATCGCATAGTTTTTAGACACGATTACTTTTGCGCAAACCAATCAATATATGCTAATTGGCAATTTAATACCAAAAATATGTAGCAGAATACAAATTGGCCTAAATTGATGAATAAACTTGATTTTTTACATATTTTTATTGGATATGTTTTATAGCAGAAAGTAAAAAAAAAAATTGCAAAAAAATGGCCTGGTCGTTAAGGGAATAAATCCTTCTGGGGTTGAAGTGGTTATATATAATATAAGGTTTTTTTGTTCTTTCAGATTTTCAAATTCTCGTTATTTTTTTGTTCTTATTTTCGTTCTTTTGAATTTTCTTATTTTCGTTCTATTTTTCAGATTTTCATTCTTTCGAATTTTCGGGATTTCGAATATTGCTTCTTTTAGAAAATGTGTTTTTGGAAAAAATCATTTAACGGTCTTTCGTTAATTCTGAATTAACAAATTTGCCAAATTTTTATGAAAAACTAATTCAGAAAAAAACAAATTGCACACATCTATGCCATACTAAACCATGTCCACAGCCAAAAGTGTCTACAATGGGCACTTGAACATTAGAACTGGACTAGACCACAGAGCAATCGAAGAAGGTGGCCTAGTAAGATGTCCTAGTCTGATGAATCACGTTTTCTTTTACATCACGTGGAATGTGTGCATCGCTTACCTGGGCAAGAGATGGCACCAGGATGCAGTATGGGAAGAAGGTAAGCTGGCAGAGGCAGTGTGATGCTTTGGGCAACGATCTTTTGAATCACTATTTAGATATTTGCACATTGAAATCATGTCTCATCTCAAGCGTCTCTTTTCCAGGGGAAATAAGTTTAATTACATTTTTTAATCCTTTGGTAACTTCTTCTGTGCTCCTACTAAAGGTTTACCTACTACTGCCACTTCCAAAAATTGGTTGAACACTAAAACATTGTCTAAGCTTAAATCACAACATCTGCAAATCCTTAACTCTCCTTGCTCTGAGGATGAGATTCAACAGGTTATAAAAGCTCTTAAAATTGTAAGACTGATGGAAAAGTTGGCTTTGCCCCATGTACTTTACTATAAAAAAAGTTAGCTTTATATTTTCATCCAAGTTGGATAGAACATACAGTAAATATAATTACATCCTGTGAGGTAATAAATTCCCTAAATTCTCTTATGCCCAAGCCAGATAAGGATAGCTCCCACATAACTTCAGATCTATCCCATACATAAATAAGTTCATTTAACTTTTCTTAAGAATAACAGCTGATATACTCAACTTTATAGTTACTCATTTAAGTGCTCCAGACTGAACTGGCTTAGCCCATTTTGGCTAGAAGCTAATAATATTCGATTAGCCATCAACCTAATTCTGGATGGAAACACCTATGAAAAAAGGCAGTTATTTGTATATTTAGAAACAGGAGCATGAATATGTCAGTCCCGGGAACTGAACTGAGGTCGGTGTTTCCATGCTGGACACTCATTCCACTGTACTCTCCTTACCCCACTCCTCAAACACTGGATCTGTCAAACTGAGAGGCACATGGCCGAGGAGTTTTGAACTAGGAGTAGGTGGAGCCTGATGGAGAACTGCAAGCCTAGTTTCCATGTCTGGTCCACCTGTCCATTGATTGACAACACATTGCAGTTGATAGATCCATAGCCACTATTTAGTCCAACAGTGACTTTCAAATCTGCCCACTGCCATGTGCCTTCATTATAAAGTAAAGCAGACCTGATGGGGATTTGGGAACTAGTCTCCCAGTTTCCCATTAGGCCCTACCCACTCAGTAATAAGCAATTTCCAAACTATGGCCATTGCCATATATGGGTAATGACATCACTGAGCTTGTAATCTAGCATCAGACTATGTCTGTGCCCGGTGCTCCAATCCCAGGATGCTTGCCCCCTGCTCACATTAATATCTTTTAGTCTTGCCCTCTAAGTTGATGGCAGCATCGCCATGCATACCACAACTCAGATAGATATTTATCATTCTTTAGCAAGCCAGCCTAGAAAATTCATGTTTATGCTATTCAGGCTCCAAATTATCTATGTCGTCACTGTGTTTGTACGGGCTTCCTTTGGATTTACTGGTTACCTCTCATGAGACAAAAACATAATAGTAGGTGAACTGGCATCGGACCAAAATGATCTCAAATGCTTGTATAGTTGGGGGAGGGACATCAGATTTAAAAATCCCTGGGGCAGGGACCACTGTCACTACTTTGTTGCATTAATACTACTTTAACTGTTTATAATATTGTTTTCTGGAAATCAGTGTAGCACTGACCTCCCCCAAGAACCTGCTGGATTAAATGGGTCCCTCCTAGCTTTTCTACTGGTTATCTGGCCTGCTACGGCTCCCAAAAATCTCACCCACCCAGACAGACATCCATACCACAAATATTCTTCTGCAAAGTTTATTGGCTCAGTGTCCTAGGGAAAAAAAGTTAAATGGTACAGGATACCCAAAAACAGCAGCAAAGATCACTCCACTCATTGGTATCTTGTGGCATCTTTACCTCTGACGCAGGCTAATATAGAACTGAGGAACAACTACTTTGAAATATCTGCAGCCTCTCTCACAGGTTAGTAGTGGACCTTTAAGCCAAGACTGGCAATCTATGTGTGGACATGTAGGTCAAAACAGGCAATGGCCCGAGCAGAACTCTACTGAAGGTGTTTCCCCTTAGTAATCTACCCTTGTATGTTTCCATAGGTTTTTGGCCCTGAGTTTGGAAATGTATCTTCCCCAGGCAACATAACTGGGAGGGCCTCTGGGATCTTCTCTCCCACCCCAGACCTGGGAGGCAATGGCTGGATCCCTGACAGACACATCCTCTCCAGGTGCGGGTCGAATGGACACTTCTAGAAGGTATCCCAAAAGCTTTTTTCTTTCCCCAGCCCACATTTCCTACCTCACAGTGATTGGCCAGGGTGAAAAAATATTCATAACTTACAAAATTGTATCTTCTTACTTTACCCACTAGAGAAGTAAAAACATTGCACCTTTGTTTCACATTGAATGGGTGATGGATGAACCCAGAAGCAACATTTTGCATGGCTTCTCCTCAATATAGCTAGCTCAGTAAAAACAATCAAGGCTGTTGCAGTGGACATCAAAAGTAGCAATAACCTCCCCAAATTATCCTAAAAATAATCTCCTCTCTCTTTCTTCTTTCAGGAACTGATGTTAGATGAAATACCATACTTTTCGCTCCATAAGAAGCACCTGAACGTAAGACCTAGTTTTTAGAGAAGGAAAACAAGAAAAAAATATTCTGAATCAAATGGTGTATTAAAATATTTACCAATGCCCATGAAATGCAGTCTGATCAGTGCCAAATAAATGCAGCCTGACCAGTGCCAATTAAATGCAGCCTTACCAGTGCCCATTAAATGCAGCCTGACCGGTGCCAATTAAATGCAGCCCTACCAGTGCCCATGAAATGCAGCCTTACCAGTGCCCATGAAATGCAGCCTGACCAGTGGCAATTAAATGCAGCTTGACCAGTGCCATTAAATGCAGCTTGACCAGTGCCAATTAAATGCAGCCTTACCAGTGCCCATGAAATGCAGTACTCCACTCAGCCGTTGGGCTGCTCTGTCTTCTGTCTTTGACTGAGTGACAGGCCCAGCCAGGAGATCACCTGGCGCTCGCGGGAGACTTGAGATGTGTGTACTCCTCTCTCCTGCGTCCTGCCAGTATTGGGGGGGAACCTGTCAATATTCGCTCCATAAGACGCACAGACATTTACCCTAAAAAAAATTTTTGGGGGGGGGGAGAGAAGTGCGTCTTATGGGGCGAAAAATACTGTAGGCTAAAAACACAGGAACAATGATCACACATTGTAATGAGCACAACTGCAATACACTTATAAAAGGATGTTAACACACATCAACGCATGACAATGTGCGCTTTAAATGTTGTTTTATGCATGGTATAGTGTGAACGGGCACTAAGTGTTCCTAATTTTTTGTTTTCTTCTGTCTGACCTTGGTTTGTACATGAATCTCATCAGCCTCACATCTGTAACAAATTGAAGACTTGTCCAAAAAGCAAATGATGTTATGCATAACAATACAACATAAGTGAGAGCTGTAAATTATACAGGAGTGTTGATTATAAGCTCTTGATGTCTTTTAATTACCATATTGTACATTACATCACAGCTAATAATGATATATTTGCATCATACCTCTGGCACTATATCAGGTTTCTCATATAGTTGCTGTAAAGAAAAGAACACACAGATTACAATATGCTTTCCTTTTGTGTAACTGTTTATTTATTCTGTTTATTACTTTACACGGGCTGCTTAAAAGGCTGAGCTATTGCTTGCATTCTGTGCATATGTCCCTGTAATTTATTACTTGTTAAATATGGCTTGTCCTCAAATTCGGTAGTACATCAAGTGAAAGGCATTCACATGTAAGTTTTTACTTGCACAATTATAATACAAACGGCAGCTATTTTAGGTATATACAGTCAGGGCCAGGACAATGGGTGGGCAGGAGGGACAGCTGCCCTGGGCACTGTGGTATCGTGTGAGGTGAGGGGGTTCATCGCAAGGAGATTAGGGAGAGGGGATTGGTGTTGAGAGGGGGAATTTGGGGGGGAAGCAGGGGGTAAGAATTGTCTTAAGAGAAGAAATTGTGTGGGATGCTAGGAGTGGTGATTTAGGGGGATTGGTGTTGGGAGGGGGGATGGGGAAAGAGGATTTGTGCTAGGAGGGGGAATTTGGGGGGTTTGTGCTAGAAGAGGCCATATGGTAGAGAGGGGGAGGGGATCTTTTAATTGTTGTTTGGGGGGGGGGGATTTGTGCTAGTAGGGATGATTGGGAGGTATCTGTGCTAGGAGGGGGAATGGGGGGGGGGGGTACTTGTGCTGGGAGAAAACATTTGAGAGATTTGAAAGGTAGAGAACTTGTGCTAGAAGGGGTGATTTTTATTTTTCACTTTTTGGGGGGTTGCAAGTAGGGATGATTGGGGGCATGGGCGTCCGCTGAACTTTTTTCAGGGGGGCATCATTTTAAGGTCATCCATGCTCGGTCACTTTTTGACAATTTCATGAATGGGAGGGGCTTAGTCATTATCACATAAAGCGCAGGCATGCAAAGGTTTGAGAAACCTGATGCAACTATCAAGCAACTAGGAACTTTGAATAACAATATCATAAAAAATGCAGTCCCCCCCCCCCCCAAGGAAATAACCCCCAGGATCAGTGCCAGTTTCTGCAATAACAATCTCCAGCTTTGCTGTCAGTTTCTGCAATAAAAATCACCAGCATTGGTGTCAGTAGCAACAATAATAACCCCCCACATTGGTGCAGATTTCTAGAATAAAAACTTCAGCATCTGTACCAGTGTACATAATAATGACCCTCAGCACTAGTGCCAGTTTCCTCACTCAAAACTCCCAGCATTTGGTGTCATTTTCTGCAATAATTGCCCCCAGTATAGATGGGAGGATATCAGGTTAGACACTTCCCAATGGCTCAGTCCCTAGGATAAGTAATGGATAATGGCCAACAGGCCCTCTTACCAGACCTGGTGAAACCGCAACAGTGATCCCTCTGGCTGGATGTTCAATCACTCTGGGTTGCCTGGGGTGACTGTAGTCTGTAGTGTAGCATGTCTGTACCCTGGCAGCGGCTCGGTCTTTCTCCCTCTCTGGTGGTGCGGGTACAGCGGGGCTCCCTCTCTGGTGGTGCGGGTACAGTGGGGCTCCCTCTCTGGTCGTATGGGTACAGTGGGGCTCCCTCTCTGGTGGTGCGGTTACAGCGGGGCTCTCTCTCTGGTGGTGCGGGTACAGCGTGACTCCCTTTCTGGTTGTGTGGGTACAGCGTGGCTCTCTGGTTAGTGCGGGTACAGCGTGGATCTCTGGTTGGCACGGGTACAGCGTGGCTCTCTGGTTGCTGCGGGTACAGCGTGGCTCTCTGGTTGGTGCGGGTACAGCGTGACTTTCTGGTTGGTGCGGGTACAGCATGGCTCTCTGGTTGTGTGGGTACAGCATGGCTCTCTCTGGCTTCCCCTAGCATGAGCACAGTATCCTCTTTTTTTTCATTTTGTAACCCCCCCCCCTCCAGCAGAGTGCTTGCATGCTGGGGGCTTTAGCATGGTGTCTGTGGACACGCTGGGGCTGCCACTATTAAGGGACTACATTTCCCATGATGCCCCCAGTCCCCAGAGTCTTCTGATTGGCCCTCTGCTGTAGCCAATCATGGCGAGAAAAGCAGGAAGCAAGGTGGCAGCATGGCGAATCCAATTAGAGCCGCTCCCTTTTTTCTAGCTCCAGCTGACAGAGAGGGGAAGGGGGGCAATTGGGGGAGATATACAGTACAGACAGCCCGCAGCTCTCCTTCTCCCTGTCACAGTGCCGCTGCCGAGTTCTCTGGTAAATGGAGCAGTGTCGCTGTAACAGGGAGAGGAGAGCCGCGGGCTGTCTGTATTGTATATCTCCCCCGATCGCTCCCTCTCCCTCTCTGTCAGCTGAAGCTAGAAGAGAGAGCAGCTCCAATTGAATTTGTCGTGCCGCCGCCTTTCTTCCTGCCCACTGTTTTCCTCCCTGAGAATCATGGCACTGATTTCTAGGGGGGCAAACGCCTTCCCTTGCCCTATGGACGCCCATGATTGGGAGGATTTGTGCTAGGAGGGGGATGGGTGGGGTTGGGTTATGTGTACTTGGAGAAAAAACTTGAGGGATTTGAAGGGTAGAGGATTTGTGCTAGGATGGGTGATTTTTTTTTGGGGGGGGTGCATTTGTGCTGGGGGGATTTCAGGAGGGAAAGCAGATTTGTACTGGAAGGAGGTGTAATTTATGCTTAGTAGGTAAAAATGAGGATTAATTGTTTACTTTTTTTGGGGGGGAGGGTTTCTGACACATAATGCTCATACATCTTGGGGGGGGTGCAGTTTTGTATGTACGTCCTGGGCTCTAGATGACCTTGTCCTGGCACTGTATACAGTATATGGACTTGATTGCGGGTCAGCAATCATTATCTTCTAATAATGTTTTTACCAGTGGCGGCTGGTGCTCAAAATTTTTGGGGGGGCGCAAAGGAAAAAAAAATTGCAGTCTCACTGTGCCCAAACGCAGCCACTGTTACATGCCATCAAATGCAGCCACTGTGCCATCAATTCGCACCACTGTGCCATGCCATTAAACGCAGTCACTGTGCCATGCCATCAAATGCAGTCACTGTGCCATCAATTCGCACCACTGTGCCATCAATTCGCACCACTGTGCCATGCCATTAAACGCAGTCACTGTGCCATCCATTGTCACCACTGTGCCATGCCATTAAACGCAGCCACTGTGCCATACATTGTCACCACTGTGCCATGCCATTAAACGCAGCCACTGTGCCATCCATTGTCACCACTGTGCCATCCATTGTCACCACTGTGCCATACATTGTCACCACTGTGCCATACATTGTCACCACTGTGCCATGCCAACAGTCCCAACCCCAATCCCAACCGTGTGTATGCTCCATCGGCACTGCCTTGCAGTGTTTCCCATAGGTAAGTAGTAGATCTGGCGGGAAAAAAAACAATTCATTTCTAATTTGTACATCTGCAAAGAGCTGTGTGTTATTTAAAAATGAGTTAAAGGGGTTGTAAAGGTTTGTTTTTTATTTTCTAAATAGGTTCCTTTAAGCTGCGCCTCGAAAACTATAGGTTCCTTTAAGCTGGTGCAGTGTTGGTTCACTGACCTTTTCCTTCGATTTCCCTTCCAAATGTCTTTTTTCTTTGTCTGAATTTCTCACTTCCTGTTTCTCCTCAGTAAGCTTTCCACCATCATCCGAGCGGTGGATAGTGAGCCAGAACAGCTTACAGAGCAGGAACAGGAAGTGAGAAATTCAGACAAAAAAAAAACAAAGAAAAATTTTTTTTAGAAGGGAAATCGAAGGAAAAGGTAAGTGAACCAACAATGCAAATGACCATTTACAACCCCTTTAATCTAGTAGGGACATTTTGCTTGAGGTTGGGGCTTCTACCATTTGATCCATAAAACTGTCCGTTAGTATGTGCAGAACAGTTTATTCAATGTGAAAACCAGAGGATGCCACCTGGGAGAGGTAAGTAAGCTCCCAGATAGAAGGGATAAATTAGGATAAGCGTCTAGGGAGGGTGTGCTATTATTTAGACTTACCTAGGACTAGCTTACCTTAAAGTGTTACTAAACCATTTTCCTGGGCCCCATCAGGTCAACAGAGGGACCCAGGTGCACACAGAGGTGGAGGACAGAAATGTAAGATACAATGTAATTTTTTTAAACAAAATGCTTATGTGCACTTGCGAACGCACATGTTGGCCCTGCACGCATGTGTAAACGGCAACAAACCTGCTTTCTGGACAGTGCTAATTGGCCCTGTGCTGATCACATGCATCCATCAAAGAAAAGAAAAAAACATCTCTAACAATACACACCAAATTGAGCATGTGCAGCCAGACTCCAAAGACTCTATTATCAGGAAATTATTAGGGGACAGTGGAAGAAGAGGAGGATCAGAGAAGATAGAATCAAAGAGACTTTTTACACAATGCAGAGGAATAACCCCTTAGGTTCCACAGTTAGTATAACAAGCATGCTTTACTGCATATACAGAAGGATTTTACTGTAGTAGGTTTAGTAACACTTCAATGTATTTAGTAACCCCTGGGAGGTTACAACCTGATGCCAGTTAGATCTCTATTGCTTTATACAGTTCTGTCAGGGTGAAAATGCTAACAGGGATGTAGAGCAATGACAATGGGATGATCTCATCAGAGACCTGATGTTCCTCTGTTGTCCAATCACAGGCAGAGTGGATCTTGGGCCAAGCTGGCTAACTCCACTGCAGGATGCGCAGAGGTCCTGGATACCCAAGAGGTTCCTGGATCAGAAGACTGATTGAATTTGAATAGAATTTTAAATCCTTTGGTGGGTAATACAGTTGATATATTATTATGTACTTATTTATTTCAGATGTATGTTCATCTGCTTGTTTGGAGTTCTACTTTAAACCTTGGTCACATCTTCCAGTTACAATATTGATATCAGTCACTCAGGAACATGTATAACAATCATGAGTCCTTATAATGTAGTAATATTTCACCACCAAACCTTAAAAACCTGTAAGAATTTATTCTACATTTTCCTGAAATATAATTGAGGTTATCTTAGGCCCCGTACACACGACCAAGTTTCTCGGCAGAATTCAGCTAGAAACTCGGTTCAGAGCTGAATTCTGCCGAGGAAACTGGTCGTGTGTACACTTTCGGCCGAGGAAGCCGACGAGGACCTCGGCGAGGAAATAGAGAACATGTTCTCTATTTCCTCGTTGTTCAATGGCAACTGAACTTGACGAGGAACTCGATGTGTTTGGCACGTCGAGTTCCTCGGTCGTGTGTACGGGGCCTGACCCTCAATGTCTTTTTTTTCTTTTTTTTTTTGAAGGCTACATTTCCACCGCAGGCCTTAAATACAAAGGCTTTGGTTCTCTTTTTCTCTCTTCTGATAAAAAAAATATATATTTAATTTTTTTGTCTGGCACTAGCAATCGGTCACATGGCTGGACAGCACTGGCCTCAGCAATGGTGCTCATTCTCTGTGAATTGATATGCTTCTTTCATAATTCTGGCATTTCTAGTTTAATTCACCGTCTTCCTTTTCTTGTTACTCCTGTCATCTGCAGATTGATCACCTCTGCCAGGTCCTGCTAATGAAGAAGTGACATTGGATGAGATGAGTTTTCAGAGCTGTTTCATACAGATCATACATACTGAGTATGTCTGCTGCCTGTCACAGTGAATGCGAAGGAAGATCAGCTGACTGAGGCAACCAAAGTGAATACTGATAAACCTGGATCAGCTATAAACAATATGTTCTGCAGAAGAACTACTAGTCTCATCATGCCATTGTGGGTAGTATTTAATGTACTCAATAGTAGGGTTTTAGCATGCATGCTGTCCTATGCACATGTGAATGATGTGCCCTTTTGTATAGACCAGGGATGGACTGGCCATTGGGACTACAAGGAGTTTCCCGGTGCGCCAATGGCTTAGTGGGCCGGCTTCAGTGACAGCGGACCGCCGCCCCCCCTCCGCTCCTCGGTCTCTCCCTTCCCGCAGCGCTCACCTCCTCTACCTCCCAGCAGCAATCACCTGGGGAGAACAGAGAAGCAGGGGGAGGACCAGAGGATCAGGGGGGGGGGGGGACAGAGGAGCATGGGGGAGGGGACAGACAGCTGACTCAACAGCTATGGCCTGGGAGTTTCTCACTTCTGACAAATCTTGTTCCATAAGGGGGGGCACCGAACTGATACTTTGCCCCGGGTGAAAAAATGCCTAGCTTCCCCACTGGTACTGCCTATAAGAGTACTAGTACCAGCCGTTCTACTCTAATAAAGCATAATGGCTAGTGGCTAGTGAAGGTGGAGAGGGGGCTTGGGTGGCGGGGGGGGGGGGGGGCCAGTTGGGCTTTTTTTTTGGCTGCCATGAGAGAGACCTGTCAAAGTGGGCCAGTCTGGATGAAGTCCAGGGCCGAATTTTTGTCCCAGTCCAGCCCTGGTATAGACTCTATTAATTCTCTTCCCAATCATGTTACAAATTTAAAAGTGTTAAAATAAAACCAAAATGTTCTTCCTGCAGTAGGAGCCCCCTCATTTTATCACTGTAAAGCCTGCAGAGAAAGTAGACATGGCTGCATAATATTGAAATGTTGAATACCAGTGACAGCCCTAGTTCTGCAACAGAGCAAATGAATTTTTTCACCAGACGTCAATTATCTAACCTCTGAATAGGAACGCCCACTCCCGCGGGAGCCAGAACCCGGAAGGCGGGGGGGAAATAACAAAAAAATGGTATGTACGGCAAAATACTGTAGATGTCGGAAGTATGCTGGATGTAATGGTATATAGATGTTTTTTAGGGTGAACCTCCGCTTTAACTCCCTCCTCTGTACACAGGACGTGTCTTGTACGCCCTGCACTTTCTTATCTTTTCTCATCTCCTTCTGCTTAGCTACTGTGCACAGCAAGTGAAATCCTATGACTGGGAGCTAGTCGGAAGCCTTCCTCACTGAATGATCACTCTAAGGCTGCTTTCACACTGAGGCGTGCAGCCGCGGTGACGGTATAGCCGCGCTATTTGTAGCGCGGCTATACCGTCGTATTTACCGCGATATTCGGGCGCTAGCGGTGATGTTTTAACCCCCGCTAGCGGCCGAAAACGGGTTAATACCGCGGTATTACTGCGCTTTCCCATTGATTTCAATGGGATTTCAATGGGAAGGCGTGGTATAGGAGCGGTGAACACAGCGCTCCTATACCGCGGTAAAGATGCGGCTAGCAGGACTTTTGGTGCGCTCCTGCTAGCGCACCGCTTCAATGTGAAAGCCTTCGGGCTTTCACATTGAACACTACAGGGCATGATTTTTCATGCGGTATAGCAGCGCTGTACCGCATGAAAAACGCCCCAGAGTGCAAGGGGACTAACAGACAATCTCAGTGAGAATTCAATGTAACATTTGAAGCCAAAACAACAAACAAGTAACATAGTAGCTATTTTATCTTCAGCATTCCCTGTCAGACAGATTTGTGAGTGAGAGAGCTGCAGCTGACAGTTGTGTGCACAGGGAATGAACTCTTAAAGCGGAGGTCCAGCGGAATTATTTTCTTTTTTTAAAGTCAGCAGCTACAAACACTGTAGCTGCTGACTTTTAATAAGGACACTTACTTGTCCAGGGTGCTCGCGATGTTGGCCCGCCCGAGGCCGATCCGTCTTTAAGATCGGGTCCTGGCACCGCCATTCAAAGTAAGGGAAACAGGCAGTGGAGCCTTGCGGCTTCACTGCCCGTTTCCTACTGCGCATGTGCGAGTCGTGCGGCGCTTTGTGAATGACCGACTGTCTTCTGGGACACACACAGGTCTCAGAAAACAGCGTACCCCATTCCCCAGAAGACAACGCGAGGAGGAGAAGACAGAAGATCACAGCGGAATAGAAAGTGGCAGATTAGGATGATGTGCCTAGCAACAGCAATTTCTAGTAAGTATAAAAAAAAAAGAAAAAAAAAGAATTTGGCAGCCTTTTTGTCTATTTTTTATTAGGGTGGATCTCCACTTTAATTAAACAGGACATGCTCTTTTTTTTACTACTTAACCCTTTCATTTCAACCTGTATAATCACTATTTAATAGTTTCAGCTCCTGTTCCATGTTTCTATTTTAAATTATTTTCTGGAAACAGTTTTTTATAAAGCATATGTGTGCATTGTTATCCTTAGGGATTTACTGTTCAATATACGTGGTTTAGGGTATATCTGTTTTATTTTAACCCTTTCATGCCTATGCCTATGTATGACATTTGGTGTTTACAAGTTAAAATCCATATTTTTGGCTAGAAAATTACTTAGAACCCCCAAACATTATATATATATTTTTAGCAGAGAATCTAGAGAATAAAATGGCGATTGTTGCAATATTTTATGTCATACGGTATTTGTGCGGCGGTGTTTTAAACACAACTTTTTGGGAAAAATTTACTTTCATGAATTTTAAAAAAATGAAAAAGTAAAATTAGCCCAATTTTTTTGCATAATGTGAAAGATGATGTTATGCCGAGTAAATAGATACCAAGCATGACACGCTTTATAATTGCACGCACTCGTGGAATGGCGACAAACTACGGTAACTAAAAATCTCCATAGGCGACGCTTTAAACTTTTTTTACGGTTACCAGGTTAGAGTTACAGAGTAGGCCTAGTGCTATAATTATTGCTCTCGCTCTTACGATCGCGGCGATACCTCACATGTGTTATTTGAACACCGTTTTCATATGCGGGCGCGACTTCCGTATGCGCTTTCTTTGCTGCGCAAGCTCGCGGGGAGGGGGGCGCTTTAAAATTTTTTTTTTTTTGTTTTCTTATTTATTTATTTATTTTTTCTAATATTACATTTTTTTTTATTTTTTTTTTACATTTTGATCACTTTTATTGCTGTCACAAGGAATGTAAACATCCCTTGTGACAGCAATAGGTCGTGACAGGTACTCTTTATGGAGGGATCGGGGTCTAAAAGACCTCCGAGCCCTCCTTTGCACTTCAAAGTATTCAGATCGCCGAAAACGGCGATTCTGAATACTGTGTACTTTTTTAAATCCGGCGCCATTGGCAGCCGAGAAACCCGGAAGTGACGTCATGACGCCGCTTCCGTGGTTTCAATGCGCACACTGAATCAAAGCCGTTTACGGCTTTGTTTCAGAGCGCGCCGAGACGCTGGAGGCGCCGGATCGTGGATCGGGTCTCCCGGTGGGACGGGAGGCCCGGTCAGAGCGGCGAGAGGCGGCGGGAGGGGGGGGATGTCCCCTCCCGCTCCTCCGGCATAACAACCGAGCGGCTTTTAGCCGCATCGGTTGTTATGTTTGGAAAGCCGATCGCCCGCTCTAAACAACGGTACCGGGATGATGCCTGCGGCTGCAGGCATCATCCCGGTACAACCCCTGAAAGCCGAGGACGCATATATGCGTACGCTCGGCGTGAAAGGGTTAAATCAGTAAGAACTATAAATTACTGATGCATTGTGAGAAAAATGAAATGCATGCAAAACAAAATGTATTTTTATTTTTTTGTAAATAACTTTAACATGCTTTGTACCAAAAATGTAATTTTAATGTTGCAGTAAATAAAACAAACAGCAGAATAAAATGTATGTTTTCCTCACATTAATGGTACAGTACTTGTGTTCAAAATATTACTGATCAAATTTGAAAAAAATATGTTTCCCCTTAAAATGCAAATAGATTAAAAATATTCTCAGAGGACTTTAGGGTCACGAGAAAGCCATGTTTGTCCCCAAAAAAACAATATATGTATCAATTCTTTATCATAAGTAATTACAAAGATATAGAATATAGACTCATGTGAACAGACACAGAAATATGCAATATGGTGTGGTCCATAGGGAGTAAACAGGTGTTAGAGCCAAAATGGGTAGAATGACTTTTGTCAAACAGGAATGCTGAAAATATCATTATTCAATCAGCTATTGTAGCCAATCAGCTGTAGTGCTGATCAGTGTATTCTGACAGAGGAGGAGTTGCAGTGTCAGAATTGCACAGTGGGGAGGAATCCGTCCACCACATTGTGTGGCTGAACGAGAAAAAAACTGAAAAAAAAATAGCTTTACAATAGGCTGTGAATACAGGGCAACAATACAGGGCAACAATAAAACTATACAATCGAAGCACATCTTTTGCAAGTGAAAAACACAAGGTGCAGGTAGGAGGGTTTATAATGCCTTTAAGGACCCATTCACACAGGACAGGATCTGCCCTCTGTTTCCCTACTGATCAGCGCAGATCAAGCAGAAGACAGGTCCATGCCCACTCAGTTTATGCAGCGCGGACACGACCAGAGCCTGCTCTGCTTTGTGGGTGGCCAGGTGTAAACAGACTCCACTGTCCGTTTACACCTGACTGCCCTTCAATCTGATCCACTTAGACAGAGGAGGATGGATTCCATTTCATTTTTAGCGGACCGGATCGAAAGTAGCCAGGAATAAATGGACATAAGTCCATTTACATACGCCTGTCTATAGGGACAAATAGACCATCCGATCAGGGCCACCTGAAAAACAGACAGGGGGACCAGATCGAACCCTGCAGCTCATTAACATGGTGCTGTCAATGGATTGGAGAATGAGTGGTTGTTGGTGAGCTGCCTTTATGCATTAGGCACACATTTTGCACCTTTTTTTTCCATCTTGTTAAACATGCAAAACTCTTTAGAAATGTGAACATAAATCAGGATGAAACAAAGCTGACTCAGCACCAGAATAATTCTTCCCAATCACCTATACTAGATTTCATCATTATATCATTTTATAGTATTACATTTCACTCATCAATGCAGCTAAACTAGAATTAAAGTTCTATAGCGCTCACCCCCGAAGGAGCCGCTGAATTATCGGGTCTTCTGTCTCACCTCTGTGACACACCACAAACAATGAATCCACAGCACACCAGCACACCTTGTGAAGCTTTATAACAGATTTAATAACTGTGGGATAGAGCAAAAGCCCTTAATGTCTCCCCACTCTAATATAATACAACAAATAACAGGATGAGATAATACATTTAGATTGAATGCAATGAACAGTAATATATATATATATATACTTAGCGGTATCTACCCCACCCTAAACTACTGGCCAGTAGTACTGTCCTAGGCTAGCCAACGTTGGGGCCCTGGTGTAGGAAGTACACTTGTTGCAATGGCCAAAGGCCGCTTACCACTTCTAGTGTCTCTTTGGGAAAGGAGGATGATTGTCTGCGGAAGCGAATGTCCCTCTCTCCTCAGACCGACATTTGTGAAATGGATGCAGTCTTTTAAAGCCTTCGGCAGGACAACTCAGATCGTCTAGGGGCCGTCTGGGGAATCTGGCAATAACCTCCGTCAGCTGTCCTCACTCAGTTGGGCAGGCTGGATTACTCCGGTGGCTGAATCGGCCCTGCGACCAGGCCTCAGTTCTATCGCTCAAAACACAGTCTCTCTCTGTTTCAGTAGACGAACATCAGTCTCTCCAAGAACTATTGCATAGAGCCTGTGTCTCAGTGGCAAACACACAGCTCTGACACAGGCCGTCTTAAATCACCCTCTGATGCAGATCTGTCTTGCCTGGGTCCTTGTTCCAGACTCCCTCTCCTCACTACCTCCTCCTGACTCCCCTCTCTCCTGGAACTTCCTGTCTCAAAGCCTCCTGGGAAATGCAGTTATCCAGCCCCTTGCTGTAGAAATGTATCTCTATGTCTGTTCTGTACTGCAGCCTCCAAATCTGTGCTCTCTGGCTCCACCTGCTGCAATATATATATATATATACATCCTCTTAAATGGCTGAAAATCACAACAGGGCTACATTCTCCCCCTACTTAAAGTCTTTGGGGTCCCCCCCAAAGGGTAAACTGTATTTGTAAGTTCTACAGACAATATATACAGTATGAAAGGCACATATAAAGTTTATACTAGACCATCTGAATACCTTTACTGCGCATAGATAGATGCAGTCTATGACAACGTCTAGCAAGTGGAGGGGGCAGAGGAACACTCCACCAAGATGTGCTGATGGTCGGGATTGGACACAAGTCCTTTGATACCTCTGTGGTTAGGGTGGACACTTTGGGTGATCTGCGTACAGTAGTGATAGCTTCCTCTGTGCTGTTCCCCGGTGAGTCATAAGTGAGTCTCTGAGGAGGTCGCACCAGTCGTTTGGACCTTGATTCTAGAAACCTGGATGGGCCTTCATCTGCTGAGTCCTCTTCTACTTGCTGTGTTAACTGAGGGAATTCAGTTTCCTTTTCAACTGGCTCAACAGGGGTATCTTCTAGCACTGAGGTTTCCGGCAAGAGACTTTCCCCTTGAGAGGGTACAGAATTATCCTCGTTTGCTTGAGGCACAAATTCAGGGGCATCTGGTCTTAGATTGCTCAAATCCGGCTCAGGAGTCATAATAGTTGGATGAACATCCATAGGTTCAGATGGCCACATCCAACTCGGACACACATCTTCCTCATCGCTGTCGTCCTCACTTTCTCTTGTAGAAGGTGGCTGTTGGGACCGAGTAACAGGTGCTTGACGGGAAGTGGATGGAATGGGTGAAGGAGACTCATCTCTATCTGGTACCCGCACAGCTTCATTCAGAAGTATTACTGCGCTTTCCCATTGATTTCAATGGGATTTCAATGGGAAGGCGTGGTATAGGAGCGGTGAACACAGCGCTCCTATACCGCGGTAAAGATGCGGCTAGCAGGACTTTTGGTGCGCTCCTGCTAGCGCACCGCTTCAATGTGAAAGCCTTCGGGCTTTCACATTGAACACTACAGGGCATGATTTTTCATGCGGTATAGCAGCGCTGTACCGCATGAAAAACGCCCCAGAGTGCAAGGGGACTAACAGACAATCTCAGTGAGAATTCAATGTAACATTTGAAGCCAAAACAACAAACAAGTAACATAGTAGCTATTTTATCTTCAGCATTCCCTGTCAGACAGATTTGTGAGTGAGAGAGCTGCAGCTGACAGTTGTGTGCACAGGGAATGAACTCTTAAAGCGGAGGTCCAGCGGAATTATTTTCTTTTTTTAAAGTCAGCAGCTACAAACACTGTAGCTGCTGACTTTTAATAAGGACACTTACTTGTCCAGGGTGCTCGCGATGTTGGCCCGCCCGAGGCCGATCCGTCTTTAAGATCGGGTCCTGGCACCGCCATTCAAAGTAAGGGAAACAGGCAGTGGAGCCTTGCGGCTTCACTGCCCGTTTCCTACTGCGCATGTGCGAGTCGTGCGGCGCTTTGTGAATGACCGACTGTCTTCTGGGACACACACAGGTCTCAGAAAACAGCGTACCCCATTCCCCAGAAGACAACGCGAGGAGGAGAAGACAGAAGATCACAGCGGAATAGAAAGTGGCAGATTAGGATGATGTGCCTAGCAACAGCAATTTCTAGTAAGTATAAAAAAAAAAGAAAAAAAAAGAATTTGGCAGCCTTTTTGTCTATTTTTTATTAGGGTGGATCTCCACTTTAATTAAACAGGACATGCTCTTTTTTTTACTACTTAACCCTTTCATTTCAACCTGTATAATCACTATTTAATAGTTTCAGCTCCTGTTCCATGTTTCTATTTTAAATTATTTTCTGGAAACAGTTTTTTATAAAGCATATGTGTGCATTGTTATCCTTAGGGATTTACTGTTCAATATACGTGGTTTAGGGTATATCTGTTTTATTTTAACCCTTTCATGCCTATGCCTATGTATGACATTTGGTGTTTACAAGTTAAAATCCATATTTTTGGCTAGAAAATTACTTAGAACCCCCAAACATTATATATATATTTTTAGCAGAGAATCTAGAGAATAAAATGGCGATTGTTGCAATATTTTATGTCATACGGTATTTGTGCGGCGGTGTTTTAAACACAACTTTTTGGGAAAAATTTACTTTCATGAATTTTAAAAAAATGAAAAAGTAAAATTAGCCCAATTTTTTTGCATAATGTGAAAGATGATGTTATGCCGAGTAAATAGATACCAAGCATGACACGCTTTATAATTGCACGCACTCGTGGAATGGCGACAAACTACGGTAACTAAAAATCTCCATAGGCGACGCTTTAAACTTTTTTTACGGTTACCAGGTTAGAGTTACAGAGTAGGCCTAGTGCTATAATTATTGCTCTCGCTCTTACGATCGCGGCGATACCTCACATGTGTTATTTGAACACCGTTTTCATATGCGGGCGCGACTTCCGTATGCGCTTTCTTTGCTGCGCAAGCTCGCGGGGAGGGGGGCGCTTTAAAAATTTTTTTTTTTTGTTTTCTTATTTATTTATTTATTTTTTCTAATATTACATTTTTTTTTATTTTTTTTTTACATTTTGATCACTTTTATTGCTGTCACAAGGAATGTAAACATCCCTTGTGACAGCAATAGGTCGTGACAGGTACTCTTTATGGAGGGATCGGGGTCTAAAAGACCTCCGAGCCCTCCTTTGCACTTCAAAGTATTCAGATCGCCGAAAACGGCGATTCTGAATACTGTGTACTTTTTTAAATCCGGCGCCATTGGCAGCCGAGAAACCCGGAAGTGACGTCATGACGCCGCTTCCGTGGTTTCAATGCGCACACTGAATCAAAGCCGTTTACGGCTTTGTTTCAGAGCGCGCCGAGACGCTGGAGGCGCCGGATCGTGGATCGGGTCTCCCGGTGGGACGGGAGGCCCGGTCAGAGCGGCGAGAGGCGGCGGGAGGGGGGGGATGTCCCCTCCCGCTCCTCCGGCATAACAACCGAGCGGCTTTTAGCCGCATCGGTTGTTATGTTTGGAAAGCCGATCGCCCGCTCTAAACAACGGTACCGGGATGATGCCTGCGGCTGCAGGCATCATCCCGGTACAACCCCTGAAAGCCGAGGACGCATATATGCGTACGCTCGGCGTGAAAGGGTTAAATCAGTAAGAACTATAAATTACTGATGCATTGTGAGAAAAATGAAATGCATGCAAAACAAAATGTATTTTTATTTTTTTGTAAATAACTTTAACATGCTTTGTACCAAAAATGTAATTTTAATGTTGCAGTAAATAAAACAAACAGCAGAATAAAATGTATGTTTTCCTCACATTAATGGTACAGTACTTGTGTTCAAAATATTACTGATCAAATTTGAAAAAAATATGTTTCCCCTTAAAATGCAAATAGATTAAAAATATTCTCAGAGGACTTTAGGGTCACGAGAAAGCCATGTTTGTCCCCAAAAAAACAATATATGTATCAATTCTTTATCATAAGTAATTACAAAGATATAGAATATAGACTCATGTGAACAGACACAGAAATATGCAATATGGTGTGGTCCATAGGGAGTAAACAGGTGTTAGAGCCAAAATGGGTAGAATGACTTTTGTCAAACAGGAATGCTGAAAATATCATTATTCAATCAGCTATTGTAGCCAATCAGCTGTAGTGCTGATCAGTGTATTCTGACAGAGGAGGAGTTGCAGTGTCAGAATTGCACAGTGGGGAGGAATCCGTCCACCACATTGTGTGGCTGAACGAGAAAAAAACTGAAAAAAAAATAGCTTTACAATAGGCTGTGAATACAGGGCAACAATACAGGGCAACAATAAAACTATACAATCGAAGCACATCTTTTGCAAGTGAAAAACACAAGGTGCAGGTAGGAGGGTTTATAATGCCTTTAAGGACCCATTCACACAGGACAGGATCTGCCCTCTGTTTCCCTACTGATCAGCGCAGATCAAGCAGAAGACAGGTCCATGCCCACTCAGTTTATGCAGCGCGGACACGACCAGAGCCTGCTCTGCTTTGTGGGTGGCCAGGTGTAAACAGACTCCACTGTCCGTTTACACCTGACTGCCCTTCAATCTGATCCACTTAGACAGAGGAGGATGGATTCCATTTCATTTTTAGCGGACCGGATCGAAAGTAGCCAGGAATAAATGGACATAAGTCCATTTACATACGCCTGTCTATAGGGACAAATAGACCATCCGATCAGGGCCACCTGAAAAACAGACAGGGGGACCAGATCGAACCCTGCAGCTCATTAACATGGTGCTGTCAATGGATTGGAGAATGAGTGGTTGTTGGTGAGCTGCCTTTATGCATTAGGCACACATTTTGCACCTTTTTTTTCCATCTTGTTAAACATGCAAAACTCTTTAGAAATGTGAACATAAATCAGGATGAAACAAAGCTGACTCAGCACCAGAATAATTCTTCCCAATCACCTATACTAGATTTCATCATTATATCATTTTATAGTATTACATTTCACTCATCAATGCAGCTAAACTAGAATTAAAGTTCTATAGCGCTCACCCCCGAAGGAGCCGCTGAATTATCGGGTCTTCTGTCTCACCTCTGTGACACACCACAAACAATGAATCCACAGCACACCAGCACACCTTGTGAAGCTTTATAACAGATTTAATAACTGTGGGATAGAGCAAAAGCCCTTAATGTCTCCCCACTCTAATATAATACAACAAATAACAGGATGAGATAATACATTTAGATTGAATGCAATGAACAGTAATATATATATATATATACTTAGCGGTATCTACCCCACCCTAAACTACTGGCCAGTAGTACTGTCCTAGGCTAGCCAACGTTGGGGCCCTGGTGTAGGAAGTACACTTGTTGCAATGGCCAAAGGCCGCTTACCACTTCTAGTGTCTCTTTGGGAAAGGAGGATGATTGTCTGCGGAAGCGAATGTCCCTCTCTCCTCAGACCGACATTTGTGAAATGGATGCAGTCTTTTAAAGCCTTCGGCAGGACAACTCAGATCGTCTAGGGGCCGTCTGGGGAATCTGGCAATAACCTCCGTCAGCTGTCCTCACTCAGTTGGGCAGGCTGGATTACTCCGGTGGCTGAATCGGCCCTGCGACCAGGCCTCAGTTCTATCGCTCAAAACACAGTCTCTCTCTGTTTCAGTAGACGAACATCAGTCTCTCCAAGAACTATTGCATAGAGCCTGTGTCTCAGTGGCAAACACACAGCTCTGACACAGGCCGTCTTAAATCACCCTCTGATGCAGATCTGTCTTGCCTGGGTCCTTGTTCCAGACTCCCTCTCCTCACTACCTCCTCCTGACTCCCCTCTCTCCTGGAACTTCCTGTCTCAAAGCCTCCTGGGAAATGCAGTTATCCAGCCCCTTGCTGTAGAAATGTATCTCTATGTCTGTTCTGTACTGCAGCCTCCAAATCTGTGCTCTCTGGCTCCACCTGCTGCAATATATATATATATATACATCCTCTTAAATGGCTGAAAATCACAACAGGGCTACATTCTCCCCCTACTTAAAGTCTTTGGGGTCCCCCCCAAAGGGTAAACTGTATTTGTAAGTTCTACAGACAATATATACAGTATGAAAGGCACATATAAAGTTTATACTAGACCATCTGAATACCTTTACTGCGCATAGATAGATGCAGTCTATGACAACGTCTAGCAAGTGGAGGGGGCAGAGGAACACTCCACCAAGATGTGCTGATGGTCGGGATTGGACACAAGTCCTTTGATACCTCTGTGGTTAGGGTGGACACTTTGGGTGATCTGCGTACAGTAGTGATAGCTTCCTCTGTGCTGTTCCCCGGTGAGTCATAAGTGAGTCTCTGAGGAGGTCGCACCAGTCGTTTGGACCTTGATTCTAGAAACCTGGATGGGCCTTCATCTGCTGAGTCCTCTTCTACTTGCTGTGTTAACTGAGGGAATTCAGTTTCCTTTTCAACTGGCTCAACAGGGGTATCTTCTAGCACTGAGGTTTCCGGCAAGAGACTTTCCCCTTGAGAGGGTACAGAATTATCCTCGTTTGCTTGAGGCACAAATTCAGGGGCATCTGGTCTTAGATTGCTCAAATCCGGCTCAGGAGTCATAATAGTTGGATGAACATCCATAGGTTCAGATGGCCACATCCAACTCGGACACACATCTTCCTCATCGCTGTCGTCCTCACTTTCTCTTGTAGAAGGTGGCTGTTGGGACCGAGTAACAGGTGCTTGACGGGAAGTGGATGGAATGGGTGAAGGAGACTCATCTCTATCTGGTACCCGCACAGCTTCATTCAGAGGTAGGAGATGATTCCGATGCCAATTCTTCAGTGGCCCGGTCTTTCCCTCTGGTCGAATCTGGTACACTGGCAGGCCAGGCAATTGTTTACAGACGATGTAGATCTGAGAACTCCATCTATCAGCTAGTTTGTGTCTGGCCGAAGCACCCAAATTTCTTAATAGAACTCGATCACCTGGCTGTAAATCCTGTACCCGAACCCTCAAGTCATAGTTCCGTTTGTTTCTTTGTTCTCTACTCCCGGATGTCAAACGGGCCTTCTCAAATGCAGAAGCCAGGTTTCTCCTCAGTCTATCCACATAACCCTGGTGAGAGGCAATAGACGTCTGGTCAAGGGAGAGGCCAAAAGCTAAATCTACTGGTAATCGGGCTTCTCTTCCAAACATGAGGCGGTACGGTGAGTATCCTGTAACATCACTTTCTGTGCTATTGTAAGCATGCACAATGGTAGAGATATGCCGACTCCAGTGCTGTTTCTCACTGATCGACAGTGTTCCCAACATATTGAGCAGAGTCCGATTGAATCTCTCCGGTTGTGCATCACCCTGGGGGTGATAGGGGGAGGTTCTTGACTTCTGAATCCCCAATAGATCCAAGAGCTGCCTGATGAGTCGACTTTCAAAGTCTCTGCCTTGATCAGAATGGATCCTCTGAGGTAGACCATAATGAACAAAGAACTTTTCTACTAGGACTTTGGCTACAGTAGGAGCACGTTGATCTTTGGTTGGAAAAGCTTGAGCATAACGGGTAAAGTGGTCTGTCACCACTAGGATATTTCCCTGTCCACTAGTGTCAGGCTCTAAGCAGAGGAAGTCAATACACACCAGGTCCATAGGCCCTTGACTCTGCAGATGGCTCATTGGAGCAGTCCTAGAAGGTAAAGTTTTCCTCTGGATACATCTTAGACAGGAATGGCAGTAGCTTTCAACTTCGGATCTCATGCAGGGCCAATAGAATCTGTCTCGGACCAGTTTAAAAGTTCTCTCTGCTCCTAAGTTACCATGGTCATCATGTAAAGCTTTCAGCACATTTTCTCTATGCTTCTCTGGGAGGAACAACTGCTGCTTTTCTTCTAAGTCATCCGAGGGGCCCCTTCGGTAGACCACCCCGTCTAGCAGTTTCAACCGTTCCCACTCTTTGTGGACCAGACGAGCCTCTTTTGGTGAATCGGTTAGTAGGAGCCCTCTTTGACCCGCTTTCATTGCTCTCAGAGTTAACCCGATCAAAGGATCTTCAGCCTGATCTACTCTCAGGTCCTTCTTCGTGAAAGTAGGCAGGCCCTCACTCCTCAGCTGTGTAGGGTTACAATACATTTTAGGGACACCGGCAGCCATGACTCCTATGGCCTCTGCTCCAATCATTCCTTTGGTTCGGCACTCCACCCCTTGGCATAGGGCTTGAACTCCATCTGGAGTCAAATGAGTCCACTCTGTTTCTGGCACCCCTGTGCTATAGGGTCTCCTGGATAAGGCATCCGCGTCTTGGTTATTGACCCCAGGGCGATATTTGAGGCTGAAGCGGAATCCTGACAGGGCAGCCAACCACCGGTGCCCAGTGGCATCCAGTTTGGCCGTAGTGAGAATGTAAGTGAGTGGGTTGTTGTCAGTTCTGACCACGAAATTGGCCCCGTACAGGTAGTCTTTTAGTTTGTCCACCACTGTCCACTTCAAGGCCAGGAACTCCAACTTGTGAGTGGGGTAATTCTTTTCAGAAGGGGTGAGACCCCGACTCACATATGCCACCGGTCTCAGGAGGCCATCATATTCCTGGTATAGTACTCCTCCTAGCCCTTCTCTGCTAGCATCCACATGTAGTTCATAAGGCTTGGCAGGATCAGCGTAGGCAAGGACAGGAGCCTGTGTTAGACTTCCTTTCAATTGGAGGAAAGCTTTTTCACATTGGTCGGTCCATTCCTCCTGGATTGATTCACGAGGCTTCCTAGTTCCGTGGGCTGATGAACCCGGCTCAAAGGACATTGATTCATCTTCTGCTCCTTCCATTCTTAGAAGCGTGTTCAGAGGCTGAGCTATCTTGGCAAACCCCTCTACGAACCTCCTATAGTATGAGCAGAATCCTAGGAAGGACCGGAGTTCAGTAATATTACGAGGTCTCGGCCATGAAGCCACAGCTTCCAGCTTCTTAGGATCAGTTGATATGCCTTCTGCTGAAACAACATGTCCCAGGTACGTGACTGAAGGCAGACAGAACTGACACTTCTCTAAGGAAAGTTTCAATCCTTCTTCATGCAGCCGCTTCAAGACCTTTTCCAACCGCTGCTCATGTTCTTCCAGTGTTCTTCCGAAGACTATTAGGTCATCTAGATACACTAGTACCTCGATCAGGTGCATGTCTCCCACCGTCTTTTCCATTAGTCGTTGGAAAGTTGCTGGGGCTCCTGTGAGGCCTTGGGGCATTCTATTAAACTCAAAGAATCCCAGTGGACAGATGAAAGCAGTCTTCTCTTTATCTTCAGGATGCATGGGTATCTGGTGATATCCACTTCGCAGGTCAAGTACACTAAACCACTTTGCTCCTGACAGACACTGTAAGGCAGGGGTCTCCAAACATTCTAAACAAAGGGCCGGTTTATTGTCCTTCAGACTCTTGGAGGGCCGGACTTTGGCCAGCGGGAGTGGAAATTTTCCTGGCATCATTGTTAGTAAACATCTGGTATTAGGGGGAGGAATATTGCCGCATTGCTGGTATCATAGGGAGGAATAGTGCTCTATTAGTTGTGTCAGTGGGAGAAATGGTGCTCTATTGTCGGTGTCAGATGGCAGAATAGTGTCTTGTATCAGTGGGAGGGATAGTGTTCCAAGGGCCAGATAAAGGCAAGCAAAGGGCCGCATTCGGCCCTCGGGCCGCAGTTTGGAGACCACTGCTGTAAGGCATCTTCTATTCGAGGAGTAGTGTATTGGTCGGGAATGGTTCTTTGGTTGAGTGTGCAGTAGTCTATGCACAAACGGATGGAACCGTTTTTCTTGCGAACTACCACGATGGGTGAGGCATAAGGACTCCTGGATTCTTGGATTATCCTGGTCCTTTTCAATTCAGCCAGCTGTTCCCTTAGGTCATCTAGATCTCCCAATGGGACTCGCCGTGACCTTTCTCGAAAGGGCTTGTCATCTTGGAGGCGAACGCGGTGCTGAGTGCTCCTAGCACACCCCACATCAAACTCATCTTTGGAGAATAAATCTTGCCACTTGAGGAGCTGAGACTGAATTCGCTTCTTCCACTCAGGCGAGATAGGGGCATCTTTAGGATAGAATCGTTCAGCTGGGATCTCTCTGTCTACTCCCTCTATCAATTCAGTGGGTGAGAGGGGTGTGGCAGTGGCCACTTGTCCAATCGGCATCCGTGCCTTCAAGGTCACTGGGGAGTCTGACACATTGCATACACTTACAGAGACTCTCCCACGGGCCCGCTGTAGAGCTCTGATGGATATTATCTCAGGCACCAATTCCACTCCAGATCTCTTCATATTTCTGGGATCAGTTTCCAGGATCACATAGGGGCCTGGTTGTGACCAATTCAACTTGACTGAGGCCCGGAAACTAGTCATTTCGCCTGGCTGTAAGACCTTCTCTGCTCTTTCTAATCTCCAAAGCCGTCCCACTTCTGCAGGGGCCCTCTGTTCTTGAATAATCCGCTGGTAGATTGGCCGCAACATCGGGTGCATCTCCTCTGAAGTAGAACTCTCTTCCGTCACTAATGGAGTTATAAGGCGTCTCACCAAGTCAGTATTTGTTCCCACAATCATAGAACTTCGATTAGCTCCTGGTGGGCGGGGACATACAATGGCTAAGGCGTCACAGACCCCTGGTTGTCCAACAGTTGCCGAACTGAACTCCAGCTTCACTTGTAGACACCCATCATATGGAAGCTTCTGAGTCCCAATACCCCAGATTTCGAGATCCTCTAACTCCATCAGGGGTAGATGCTTCAAATGCTTCTGGTAGAAGTCCCGGTAAATCAGTGTTACTTGAGCACCTGAATCGAGGAGAGCCTTCGTGTAAACCCCTTCTACTTGAACTGGGATAATGGGTGAAGGGCCTATCAACTGGTCAGGGAACTTCTTCGGAGTAGTAGAAGGCATAGACCCAGTCGGCTGCACTCTAGCCCTCTTCCTCGCTTGTGGTGGTTGTTTTCTTCCCCCTTCCGGGTGTTTAGGTTGTGGGTGTGCCTTGCCTCCCTCTGACACAGGACCAGACGCCAGGGGAGGGGATCTTTTTGTCGTAGCAGGTGAGGCTCTGGGTAAAGACTTGGGCCTCTTATTGGTATCCTGGGAATCAGAGCAGTCTTCAGTAGTTGGGCACCCAGTTTGCTCCCTCACTGGGGCCCTCTGTAGTTTCCCGCCGGTCGATAACTTCCTCTTGCATTCGACGGGCTCGGACAGGTATTTCGGTAATGACCCACTCCTCCGCAATTATAGCAGATGTTTGATGGTTTCTTGATAGGCACCACCTGAGTAGTAGATTCAGGAACTGGTTCTGAAGTGACTTTTTCAAGGGGCGACTTGACACCTGCAGACAATAGGGTTAGCATTTGCATCAGCTGGGAAACTTGAGCCTTTAATTGGTCCACTTCTGAATTCCCATTCGACACATTGAGCGTTCGAACCTCAGCAGCAAATGAAAATCCTGAGCCCTTCTTTTTCTCCTCTAGGATAGCCTCTTCCTCCCTTACCATCTTAATGAGATCAGAGTATTGCAAAGAGGTACCCCCTTGTAAGGTCTTTAACTGGATCCAGATGGGATCGGAACTCAGAGCGCCTCTCAGGATCTGTTTCATTCTAACTTGATCCATATCCCTGGCTTCTATTCCTTTCTTTAGTACAATCTGGTATAGCATTTTGTTTAGTCGTCGAATATACTCGGAAAGCTGCTCATTTTCCCGTTGAAACATGTGTTCAAATAGGAAGATTAGATCTGTAGCTTTCTCTGTGCGCCCAAACTCATCTTGTAGCATGCGAAGATAGTCATATGCTGTACAAGACTCCTGACTGAATTTCAAATTTCGGATGGCTTCTGCTGCAACGCCTTTCAGACTTTCAGTAATGCGTTGTTTCTTTTGAGCCTCTGGAACATCCCATTCTTCCAGTGCTTGCATAGCCTGTTCCATCCAGGTTTCATACTCTTCTTCTCCAGGAGGTACAGGCTGCACTCCAGAAAAAATTCTCAACTTCCTGTAGCCATAGTTCACAGATGGCGAGGACATTTTTCTAACGCTCTCTACCAGTTTTCCTATGTCCATGAAGAAGGAAGCTGGGGGGTAGTTAGTGGTTGGTACAGAAGTGGTAGTTACTTCCACTGTGTCTGACATGGCCTGGCTTGGTCCCTCCAGACAACTTGCTGAGGTGAGTAGAGGGAATAACCGTGCTTTAACTTCTCCGGCTAGCCCTGTCTCTTACGGTGGGAGTGGGGGGTGTAGTCCTAGCAACTAAGAGTAGTCCTCCAATGTTTTTTCTTTGTTTTTATTTTTTATTTCTCCCGGTCTGTTATATATATATGCTGTGTTGCTTTTATGTATGCTGAACCTTGCAGTCTTTTTGGTCTGTATATACCTGTTTTGCTCTGAATCATGTATGTGTGTTTACTTTTTGTGCTCAATAAACACGTTTTGTTTGATTAAAAAAAAAAAAACTTCTCCGGCTAGCTGGATGCTATCACCCTGGAAGCAGGTTGGGACTCCTTTCTTCCATTCTAGTAGGGCATAGGTATGGGAGACTTTTTGATCTATTTTCGTGTCTATTACAAACACTTTCTGGTCAGGTGCTAGTGTAGTTACTGCTTGACGGATCTGTTCCTCTGTCCATTTGTCAGCAGGAATGTCCATTACTATACTCAGCCCTAATTGGCCATTTTGTTCTTTGCACCACTCTGCTGCAGTGTTTGGATCCATTGCTGGCTCGTTTGTGCGGTTATCACTTTGCGAGAGGTATCAGAAGAAATCCCGGACGAGCCCCCACGTGTAGCGCTCACCCCCGAAGGAGCCGCTGAATTATCGGGTCTTCTGTCTCACCTCTGTGACACACCACAAACAATGAATCCACAGCACACCAGCACACCTTGTGAAGCTTTATAACAGATTTAATAACTGTGGGATAGAGCAAAAGCCCTTAATGTCTCCCCACTCTAATATAATACAACAAATAACAGGATGAGATAATACATTTAGATTGAATGCAATGAACAGTAATATATATATATATATATACTTAGCGGTATCTACCCCACCCTAAACTACTGGCCAGTAGTACTGTCCTAGGCTAGCCAACGTTGGGGCCCTGGTGTAGGAAGTACACTTGTTGCAATGGCCAAAGGCCGCTTACCACTTCTAGTGTCTCTTTGGGAAAGGAGGATGATTGTCTGCGGAAGCGAATGTCCCTCTCTCCTCAGACCGACATTTGTGAAATGGATGCAGTCTTTTAAAGCCTTCGGCAGGACAACTCAGATCGTCTAGGGGCCGTCTGGGGAATCTGGCAATAACCTCCGTCAGCTGTCCTCACTCAGTTGGGCAGGCTGGATTACTCCGGTGGCTGAATCGGCCCTGCGACCAGGCCTCAGTTCTATCGCTCAAAACACAGTCTCTCTCTGTTTCAGTAGACGAACATCAGTCTCTCCAAGAACTATTGCATAGAGCCTGTGTCTCAGTGGCAAACACACAGCTCTGACACAGGCCGTCTTAAATCACCCTCTGATGCAGATCTGTCTTGCCTGGGTCCTTGTTCCAGACTCCCTCTCCTCACTACCTCCTCCTGACTCCCCTCTCTCCTGGAACTTCCTGTCTCAAAGCCTCCTGGGAAATGCAGTTATCCAGCCCTTTGCTGTAGAAATGTATCTCTATGTCTGTTCTGTACTGCAGCCTCCAAATCTGTGCTCTCTGGCTCCACCTGCTGCAATATATATATATATATATCTACATCCTCTTAAATGGCTGAAAATCACAACAGGGCTACAGTTGATTACTGGGCATTCTGTATTTTCTCACACTTTTTAACAAATGAGATATGTAATTTGGGAGTTATTTACAACCTTTTATGCATATACTTTATTGTTTATGTGAAGGACAACTTTTGCTACATATCTGTGGTCAGTTATTAAGTCACATTTGTCTTTATCTTGTTTATTACTACCGGGTAGGTCAGTGTATGTAGGTCAGTGTATGTATGTATGTAGGTCACCACCATCAGTGTATGTAGGTCAGGTAGGTCAGTGTATGTAGGTCAGGTAGGTCAGTGTATGCCAGGTAGGTCAGTGTATGTAGGTCAGTGTATGTCAGGTAGGTCAGTGTATGTAGGTCAGTGTATGTCAGGTAGGTCAGTGTATGTAGGTCAGTTAGGTCAGTGTATGTAGGTCACTACCATCAGTGTATGTAGGTCAGGCAGGTCAGTGTCAGGCAGGTCAGTGGTCAGCATTGATGGGCACTGGTAAGTCACACAACCCCACCGCCCAGCCCCAAAAAAACGCTGCGCCACATACAGCACCACTACCCCCCCCCCCAACACCCCCGGTTTCTGGCCTTGGACTTCAGGCTGAAGCCCCTGGTCTTTTTGCCACCTAGCAACGCCCCTGACTAGAGGGACACCCCAGGCACTATATTGAAAATAATTATTCATTTTTATACTTTCACTTTAAGCATTAATAAGTCACTGCTCTTAAAAAAATGAAGTTTTTTACAAACTTTTTTTTCATTGATACATGTCCCCCAGGGCAGTACCTGGACCCCTATAACAATTGTATTCCAAATTACTGGCATATAAGCCTTCAAAATGGGCACTTATTTCTAGTTTGGGTCCCATAGACTTCAGTGGGGTTCGCTATTCAGTTCCGAACTTTCGCAATGTTCAAAAGTTCTGGTGCTAACCGAATGTTCGGCCCATTCCTACTGTATGTATATATGTGTTGGTGGGAAGCCTCTTGAGAGGTTTGTCCCTGACAAAGTGTGCCTAAGGTTTCTCTATGGGTGGACCTGGTCGTATCATCATGTAGGCAGTTGGACCTCATTTATTTAGCTTCCCCTCAGGGGAGAAGCCTGGAGCAGCATATGGACATTATGGGAGGGATTTACTAAAACTGGTGCACAAAGAATCTGGTGCAGCTGTGCAAAACAACCAATCATCTTCTAACTTCAGCTTGTTCAGTTAAACTTTGATAATAAAACCTAGAAGCTGGTTGGTGCCTATGCACAGCTGCACTAGATTCTGTGTGCACCAGTTTTAGTAAATTTCACCCAATGCATTTTCTGGGACTTCTAGAAGATTCCAACTGAGGGATGAGAAAAGGAAATAGACTTAAGCCTCGTACACTCGACGGGCGAAGCACATCGTTTTCCTCGTCGAGTTCCTTGTTAGGCTGTCGAAGAACTCGACAAGGCAAGTTTCTCCATTCCCGTCGAGAAAATAGAGAACTCTCTTTTTGTCTCCTCGAGTTTCTCGACAGTTTCCTCAACGAAAATGTACACACGACCGGTTTCCTCTGCAAAAAAATATCTCCCTTGCTGGTTTTTGCGGAGAAACTTGGTCGTGTGTACGAGGCCTCATAGAAGCAGAGAGGAGGAATGAGTTGAGAAGGGAGAGAGAAAAGGAGGAGAAAGAAAAAAATAACAGAAGAGGAGGGATAAGGGTGGGTGGAAACTGGGGACAGGAAGATCCATGGGGTCCAGTCAAGTGATGACTCGGTTTTGTGGGGGGATTATTTCAGAGGAACACGAACGTGTTTCTCGTCATAAACGAGCAACATGACGAGGAAATTGAGACTCCCGACGAGAAAAAAGAGAACATGTTCTCTTTTTTTCTCGTCGAGATCCACAACAGTTTTCTCGACGAAAAACATACACACGACCGTTTTTCTTGGCAAAAATGCTCTGCCAGCATTTTTCTTGATCGATTTTGCCGAGAAAAACGATCGTGTGTATGAGGCCTAAGTCATCATTTGCCTAGGAGCAAGAAATAAGAAATCCACTAGCTTCCCTTTGTGTCTGGGGAGGTCAGAGACTGGACTGTGTATCAATGCTTGCAAGGACAAAGGCATTATTCATGTGGACTCCTCCTTCTCTACCCTCTATATAGAGGCATCTTCTGGAAAATAAATTCGTGCCCAAGGGAAAGAGTCGGGTCCATTGCTCTAAGGCCTGAAGCAGGAGTGCAAAGACAAAAAGTCAACAAGTACTGATCAAACCAGGACCCAGCAGGTATCCCACTACGCAAGGGAGAGTAGGATAGTTCCACAAAGGTGTACATTGTTAAGATCTGGTCACTACCAGGGGTCCAGTCAGGAACGGGTTAAAGAGCTGTTGTGCTCTCTCACTACACAACAATTTTATTTGCACTAAAGGGTTAAACTGAAATAGAGACCAATGAAGTCCCTTAGGCTGGGTTCACACTACGGTTTTCCCGTCCGTCAGCCGCATACGATTTATATGGAAAACCGTATGCGGCTGAAACGGACGGGAACGTATGGAACCGCACACATGTGCGTTTTCCATTAACATTAATGTTAAAGGAAAACGTATGCGTTTGCCATACTGTTTTAAAAACGACAGCAAAACCGTGGTTGAACACGGTTTTGCGGACGTTTAAAAAACGTTTTGCCAGCAAATCGTACGCACCCGGATGCATCTGAGTGCATACGATTTGCAATGCATTCTCTATCTATACGTTTTCCCGTCCGGGCCCGTACGTTTTCAATACTGAAATCGTATGCGGCTGACGGACGGGAAAACCGTAGTGTGAACCCAGCCTTAGATGGGCCTCAAAGCAGACCCATTGCCTTGCCCTGCAAAGATGTATGGTAATACAAGTGGCTTTGGGGTTCTTGGGTTTGGCTACATAATAACTGTATAGATCGTGTCAAAAAAATAAAATCTTTGTATGATGCAGCAATTTCACTCTGTGTTCATAACTTTAGTGACAGGCATTCAGTTATGAACCTTTACAACTGTTAGTTTACAAAGCCTGATGACTATTGACTTCAGAAAACACAAAGCAAGCCCCTTTGAACAAGTTTCTGTGAACTCAGCAAAGTGAAGTTATAGATTCCCTGCATTGTGGCCCGTTATCCTGGTTGTATTATTATCACATAATGCTCACTGCACAAAGCATGAAATGATTAAACATGCAGATGTACTTCCAGCATTTCAGGTTGAAAGATAAAAGCGAGTATGGATTCAATAAAAAGCCTTTGCTCTGATATATGTGGCCATTTTCGCAGCGTTATTGCTGAGCAGCCCTACTTCCCTTTATATGTTCAGCGGCAAAAGGTCAATTTTATGATAACATTTCACTCATGTGAAAAATATGCAACCAACTCTACTTTGTATGAAGACGCAACATATGTTTGTTTTCAGAATGATTTACACGATTTAATGTAAACCACTTTATGCAGTTGGCAAAAGTTAATATAAAGACCATATACTGTAAGTACTTTCAGGGAAAGAACAATTTCATGAAGTGAAAATGCATCACCTTAAGTACATTTAAATCCTAACTAAACAAGATTTGCTAAAGCACAGTGTTTCATAAACTATTGTCTTTTTAAAAATAACTTAAGGGCAAATTTATAAAACAGTTACTTTAGGATCTTAAAGCATGCAGTATATGAGAGTTTAGTAATGGGGTTTTAAGATACAGTATTTTAAAGTGTGTAAGTCTGCTGTAAACAGATATTTCAGTTTTTATGAGGATGCTGGTGAATAGAACTCTCCACTAGTTTCTTTGTATATCTATTAAGATCTGTAAATGTTCCTCCCAACAGTTCCAGATTTAACACATTCCTGGCATCCCACAAATCCACTGCTGCTGTACGAATACGGAAACAATTATTCTGGCACATGAATATGGCTCCTTTGCAGATTTTTCTCTGGTCCGATTAGGGCACTATAGTTCACACAAAGGGAGGCAATTTTTGAGCACCAATGACTCCAGCTAACACCAATGTTCCCTATCTTAACTTCACCAAGCACCTGTGCCTTCCTTGCCCTCTTCAAAGTGCTCCTCTCCCCCCACTGAGAACCAGTGCCCCCCACTGGGCATCTTTCTCTAGTTGACCACTTCCTTCCACTGACCACTGACTTCAGCCATTGTTTTCTTTCATTAATTACCAATACCGGGCATCTCTTACTGGCCACTGCCATGCTGGCCTTTTTATCCTCACGCTGACGATGAATACCAGGTATTTTTCCTCCCCTTGACAATCAACACTGAACATATTTTCCTCCCCTCACCACTGACACAAGACGTTTTACTCCCCCTGACCATCAGTGCTAAACATTGCTGACATTGCCCTGCTTGTTGTGGACCTTAGTACGGACAGCCGCTGGAGCAAAGCTATCACAGGTCCTACACTGCTTCTTCTTGGATGGAGCCTCCACATACACCATCTTGGATAAGTGCTCACGCGAATAGGCCTGCTCATGACAATCTTGACCATAGGCTCCACGCACCAGATATGTTTCAGCACTTTACTGCAATTGATACTTCTTCAATTGATATATTAACATGCTGGGAGAACTGTAGTGAAGAATAACATCAGCTATAGCATTTGTAATGCAGTAGTCTTATCTGTGCAGAGCACAATTACTATCTTCAGCCATCTTCCCTATATCCCTCTTATTGGAAGCACCACAAAGATAAGACAACTTCCAAATAGTATGCTAGTCCTTGAGCCCAAGGCTATCGTACTTCATGCCACAGGACCCGCAGTTGAGGGTCATGGGTGATATGGTTCCTCCATCAGCATACCGCTACTCTCACAACTCCCCCTCTCTAATTCTGCCTAGCTGAGCACACACTCTGCTGTTATCTGTTCGCAGGTTGTGTGTTCCAACATACATTAGAGGACTCTTGCATAGTCCCCAAGGTCATATGCACCAAGCTACAGGACCCACAGAAGAATGTCAGGGGTAGACAAAACAACTCCAGACAGTCCTACCGTTCTTTCTGAGAGTTCAGCCCTGCCAAGGGCTCTGTATAGCAGGATTACATCTTGATAAACCAGGGTTATCTGACTCCCACACCTGTTTCTCTCTGGGACCCACCCATAGCTAGTATTATATGGGCACTATCTCTTCCCATGACATCAAAACAGGAGGGGCAGAACTTAAGGGGCACTACACCTACTAACATGCTGACCACCAAAGCTGCCCATTTTTCCTTGCCTTAACTACCTCATGCTGACTAGTAATGAAAGGGGAACTATGACACGTACTGCTGACCAGTGACCACTGTGCTCTATACATTGGGGTTGATTTACTAAAACTAAAGTGTGCAAAATCTGGTGCAGCTCTGCATAGAAACCAATCAGTTTCCAAAGCTTAATTGAACACGCTGACATTAGAAGCTTATTGGTTACTATGCACAGTTGGACCAAATGTTGCACTCTCTAGTTTTAGTTAATCAACCCCATTGTGTTGTACATAACAAAATGCATACCACTGTACATTACATACTCCTGGCCAAAGCGTTTATTGTCTCAACAGTTGCTGGTTGCTAATTAGTTTCTTCCTATTTTTATGAAGTTCTTCTTTAAAAGGCAGCTCCACCCACCTTTTTTTGGGGAGGGGGGGAATAGTAGGTACCTGGTTTTCACAGGTTCACACTTCTGGGTAAGATCGACACGACAATCTCTGAGTATTTCTGGTCCCTTCTCTTTCTCCCGCTGCTTTTCAGGACACACAAAAGTCCCAGAAGACGAAAGTAGTAGGAAACCTGCTGTAATGCCTGAAGGCTTTACTGCCGGTTTCCCTTAGTGAAGATGCCGGATGCCGGGGCTTGCACCCAAAGCAGATTGAAGAATTGGCTCAGGTTGCCAACATCACTGGATCCCTGGACAGGTAAGTATCCTTGTATTAAAAGTCAGCAGCTACAGTATTTGTAGCTGCTGACTTTTTTTTTTTTTTTGCCCAGACTGGAGCTCCCCTTTAAGATAGGCATAAACACATCATCTCTTTTCCATGTTGTCCCTCTTTCTCAACTTTTAATGCTGATAGCCATGAGTATGAGAGATTTCTGAGACTTCTTAGGGTCTATAAAAGATTTCTGCAAGTTCCAAGCTCCTTCCACCTACTGGAGTAATTGCAAAAGGGTGTCACTGCTAAATATTTAATTTCATTTTTACAGCAGCAAGTCTGAAGAAAAACAGTGGAGACAGGCTTTAGAATGGATTAGTAACTACAGAAGTCCCTGAAAGGGAGAAATCAAAGGAACACTGTAATATCAAATTGGAAGCTGCTGATTCAGACAGGGAGCTAAGCAACAATTTGGCATTGGATAATATGAGTAGTTAATGAGTGCGTGCATGGCTCTTTTTCCTAAATATAAGCACTGGCAGTGTCCAGAAGTCTGTGAGTAAACAGAAGACTGGCACTGTACCCTTTTTACGTTACCAGTGAGCACTATTAGATCTTTTTCGTAGCTGCCATGGGTTTAACCTTTGTTGCCCTCCAGGTGGCAGTAAGGCATATTATAATGTATATACAGAAAAAAAATCAACTCAACCAACGCATTTTCCTTTAATCCTTTTATTTTTATTTCCTTTTCCTAACTCTTCCTGCACCACTAAAAGTAAATGTTTTTCATTCTAAATATATCCCCGTTTGCAAGATTCTGCTATATTCCTGTCCCAGGGACCACACAGGAATCGAGCCGAAGCCACAGAACAGACAGACACAGAGGTTCTAACTTTTCCCAGCTCTATCCCGAAGAAAATAAAAACAAATTTATTTTCTTATACCATTTTTATACCTTCTGCAGCTAGATGATTATCTCTGCTATCTGTATTACCACACCCAACACCAAAATTTGGACAATACGGTGGAGTGATTGTTTAACTCCTTCCATACAGGGCATTTTCACCCCCTTCCTGCCCAGACCATTTTTTCGTTTTCAGCGCTGTTGCACTTTGAATGACAATTGCGTGGTCATGCAACACTGTACCCAAACTAAATCTTTATGTTTTTTCCCCCCACAAATAGAGCTTTCGTTTGGTGGTATTTGATCATCTCTGCGGTTTTTATTTTTTGTGCTATAAACAAAAGAAGAGCGACAATTTTTTTAAAAAACACAATATTTTTTACTTTTTTATTTAATAAATATCACAATTTTTTTTTTAAACATTTTTTTTCCTCAGTTTAGGCCGATACGTATTCTTCTACATATTTTTGGTAAAAAAATCGCAATAATCGTATATTGATTGGTTTGCGCAAAAGTTATAGCGTCTACAAAATAGGTGATAGATTTATGGCATTTTTATTTTATAATTTTTTTTACTAGTGTTGGCGGCGAACTGCGATTTTTTATTGTGACATTGCGGCGAAAACATCGGACACTTTTGACATGTTTTTGGGACCATTCACATTTATACAGCGATTAGTGCTATAAATATGCACTAAATACTGTGTAAATGTGACTGGCAGGGAAGGGGTTAACCACTAGGGGGCGCTGAAGGGGTTAAAATGTTCCCTAAAGTGTGTTCTAACTGTAGGGGGGAGGAGACCGATGTGTGTTCCTATGTACTGGGAACATAGCATCGGTCTCCTCACCTCTGACAGGAGGTGGATCTGTGTGTTTACACACACAGATCCACACTCCTGCCGTGATCACCGGCAATCGCGGGTGCCCGGCGGAGATCCCGACCACCGGGCACCCGAGCCGGGTCACGAGCGGTGGAACGGGCGCGCTTTCACGCCGGCTCGGTCGCACGCCCTAGATCGCCGGGAACAAAGGACGTCATATGACGTCCACGTGGATCGAGGGAGGGTTCCTCCGGTAAGGAAGGGGTTAATAGTAGATGTATAGGCTAGCCTGAAGTCATCAGATGGAGAGCCGCCAGTTAAGTGATGGAGTGAGGGGGTGGGGGGTAAAAGCACTGCCACTGTCCATCAATACAGGTAGACGGTAAAGGGTGGATTAACAGAACAGCCAATGACACCTGGGGGCTATTTATGTAGCCACTGACACCAATGCTGGGAAATATTATTGCGGCAATTGACACCAATGCTTCTGAAAATTACATGGTCACTGAAACCAGTTTTCGGGGTTATTATTGCAGTCAATTGCAGTCAATTATTATTATTATTGCAAAAAAATACTGGGCGTTATTACAGTCACTAATACGAATGCTGGGAGTATAATTGCAGTCCCTGACACCAATGCTTGTTGTAATTTTTAAAGTCTCTGACACCAATGCAGGGAGTATTATTGCATCCAGTGACAAAGCATATATTTTAAATGGCGGAGGGGGCAAGGGAAACAAAGCAAGAGGAAGCAGCAGCAAGTGAGAGTGTGGAGACCTTTTCCCTCTGGGGACAGCCACCCCTAATGCAGGTCATACATGGTTGAATTCTGAATGAATTTTCTTTGGAAAATCTGAAATTTTGCGTGTTTTGTGATCTGATGTTGCCACCATTGATTTTGAAATTTAACTAACCAAGTTTTTCTTTCTTGTTTCCTTTCCAACATGCCCGATCATTCAAATTCGAGGACTGCATGAAAATCAGCCGTTGCTGTGGTCCACTTATAGTGCGAAATTCAAACAAAAATTCTTAGTTACGATTTTCAAAAGAAAACTATTTTGGAATTCCACCTATGTATGGCTGGCTTAAAGCGGGGGTTCACCCTAAAAACGATTTTCTAACATTACATCCAGCTCACTCTCTACATTGACAGTATGCTGTTAGTTTTTTTTTTTTTTAGCTGTACATACCTCGTACAGCTATTTTCTTCCCCGGCTTCCGGGAGTGGGCGTTCCTATCCAACAGGTGATTGACGTGATGACAAAAACGACCTCCACCCGCCGCATAAGGAGCGCCACGAGTTGCCGAAAGAAGCCGAACGGCGAGTCGGCGCTATACGGCGCCTGCACACCGACGTTCGGCTTCTTTCGGCAACCCGTGACGCTCCTTATGCGACGGGTGGAGGTCGTTTTTGTCATCACGTCAATCACCTGCTGGATAGGAACGCCCACTCCCGCGGGAGGCCCTACCCGGAAGCCGGGGAAGAAAATAGCTGTACGAGGTATGTACAGCAAAAAAAAAATGTAGAGAGTGAGCTGGATGTCATGTTAGAAAATAGTTTTTAGGGTGAACCCCCGCTTTAAGTATGGGGAAATGTGGATGGTAATGTAGCGCTACGTGTAAGCCAAAAGGCAATCGCTGTATACACCTAATGGGGTGTGACCATATATTGTGACATAAACGATGTAATGGCAAAAATTGCACCACAACAAAATGTGAAATTCAAATCAATAAAGTGAACAATATAAACAAAAATGTAATGTAGTGTCCATAAAAAATAAAACGATGAAGATGTCATGAGATGGTGAGGAACTTCCCAACAGAAATCTTCAAATATGAGGTGGAAAACATATGCGCAACCGTTGGACCCAAGTGTCGTACGACAGTGGATCGATCGAGTTTGGAATGTCCCACAGAGATGTCACCGGAAGTCCAGAAGGAAATGGAGTCTGCCTCCTAGGCAGTCAGATGTTGTCAACCCAGGAAAGGGCAGGAAGACCAGATGTTCATCGGCCACCAACTACTCCAATACTGAAGATCCTAGTAAACCGTGGAAATCATAAAAGATCCTCCAAGCATCCAAACACGATCTGGTTCAGGTAAGTGAGAACCCTGGCATGGATACTGGAAACCAACTGGAGAGGGCTTAAAAAAACCTTATCTTCCACAAATTCATGTAAAAAATGGGGGCTCCAATTGTGTAGGTCATAAAGAGTTTTTTTAATGAAAAAAACAATATACATAATAAAATATAAAAAAAGGTGATCACAATTCATGAGTATTAAAAGCAATATGGGGAGCAAAATGCATGGCCTGACGCGTTTTGATCCAATAGGACGTCTACAGGGGCATTTTCTCCCTGTATATTAAGTATGGGGAACATGTCTTGGGAGCAGCAGCAGAGAACATGAATACTGTATGTAACTGCTAAAGGCACACATGTGAGACACGATCAGACTTTTCGACAACAACGGTCCGACGAATGTGTTTTATCGGACAATACGACCGTCTGTATGCTCCATCGGACAATTGTTGTTGGTTTTTCAACGGACAAATGTTCGCTGTGCATGCTCTCAAACTTTTCGACAACAAATGTCCGATCGTGTTCTCACGCATTCTCAGAACCAATGCTAAACATCAGACAACAATAGCAGAAGTTGCCCAAACGGTGGCAGTAAAGAGCAGAAAAAACACATGATTTGGTGAATGTTGGCTGAAAATGTTCTGACGTGTGTATGCAGAACAAGTTCACGGCCAACGCCCTTTGGGCAAAAAATCTACGGAAAAGTTTGATGGAAGTTTGATCGTGTGTATGAGGCTTTTACACACGATCGGACTTCCATCTGACTTTTCCGTGGATTTTGCTCCGAAGGGCGTTGGCCGTGAACTTGTTCTGCATACAGATGGCAGAACGTTTTCAGCCAACATTCACCAAACCACGTGGTTTTTCAGCTCTTTACCACCACCCTTTGGGCAACTTCTGCTATTGTTGTTTGATGTTTAGCATTGGTTCTGAGCATGCGTGTTTGTACTTTGGATTTTAGTCGGATGGACACGATCGGATGATCCTCCATTGGACATTTGTTGTCGGAAAGTTGGAGAGCATGCACAGCGAACATTTGTCCATTTAAAAACCGACGACAGATGTAGCAGCTAGAGGGATGACTATTTACCACAATGATCAGCTTTTATTTATTTATTTATGAAAAACCTTTATCCCCAAAAGAAAAAAAAAGTTTGCTGTAACAGCTTATAAAGTGTGAGCTGGAGTTTGGCTTCAATTTGTTAGTGTATAAAAATCTGCTAGTGCATCTAACACGCGTCTCCCCCCAGACTGACAAAGCTGCTGTCCAAAGGTGCTCCCTGTAGGAGGTGTGTTACTGGACAGATCATTAAAATCATTAAAACAGAGGGAAGAAAGCCTAGAAAAAGAGAACCAATGCAGTCGTCACATCTGATGATTGATAAGCTGCAATGATTTTTTGGTTTTGGGTTAGAGCCGGTTCACACTGGGGCGACTCGTCAGGCGACTCAGCCGCCTGACGAGTCGCGTCCCATTCTATTCAATAGAACCGTTCTAATAGGAGCGCCGCAAGTCGCTCTGACTTAGAAAAAGTTTCTTGTACGACTTCGGGGGGGGGGGGGGGCTTGGGGCGACTTGCATTCAGGGCTCAAGTCCTGTGGGAACGGAGTTCCTGCACTTTTTTCACAGCAGGAACGCAGTTCCCTTTGCAGGACTAGAGCAGCCGAGAGCAGCCGAGCCACCCGAGCCAATCCTTCACTAAGCGGCGATGCCCAGCTCGAGTCACTGTCAGGGGCAGGTGAACCTTAGTAATCCTTTATGTTACTGGCTGCTTCCTGTATATGGATTCATCAGGTAGTGTGCGGGTATTCCGTCACTTCCTCGATGCCGCAATGTCTCCTGGGAGCTTTTGTCATTGTTCCCAGGAGACATTGCGGAGGTCTGCCGCGAGTTATTGCGGGATTTAGAAAGAACTTGCGGTTTAGTAATTATGCATATGAGCGTATCTTTTTTTTTTTTTGGTGGGGGAGTGGATCTTAGGTGAAAGTTCCCACACTTTTTTCCCCAGGACTTGACCCCTGCTTGCATTGACTTCTATACAGAAGTCATTTTGCAAGTCGCCTCTGAAGTCGTCTTCAGGACGCCTTGTCGAGTCGCCCCCGAAGTCGTGCCGCCGCAGTGTGAACCGGCTCTTAAGAACAGCTTCCCCATTTCTTTTACAATCAAAGATAGTAAAGTATATATACACAGTATAAAATTATAAAGTGCAGCGCTTAAAAACCAATTAAAAAATAATGTATATGTGAATATAGCATATAATAACTGTAAAGTGCAAATGTACAAAAGTAGTTATAACTACTGTCTAATACTGATTATCCAAGCTCTATATCTCACGTGGGATCTTTTTCATAAACTCCAGCCATTAATTAACTTTTTTTACATTTGCACTATTGAATGATTTATTATTTGGTACTTTATATGCTATTGCACTTTATACTACAATGTGTGTTTTCTGTATTATGTTGGTCACATGTATAATCAGTATTAGACAGTAGTTACAGCTACTTTTGCACATTTGCACTTTACAGTTATTATATGCTATATTCACATTCACATATGCATTCTTTTTTAATTGCTTTTTAACTGCTTGCCGACCAGCCGTCGCAGTTTTACGGCGGCAGGTTGGCTCGGCTGCGCAAAATCACGTAATATTACGTGATTTTACATTTCAGCCACTAGGGGCGCGCGCTCGTTACAGAGCGAGCTCCCGGTTCTGTCAGGGGAGAAATGCCTGACCGTCTGTTCATACAATGTATGAACAGCGATCTGTCATTTCCCCTAGTCAGTCCCACCCCCCCCTTCAGTTAAAACACACCTAGGGAACATAATTAACCCCTTCCTCACCCCCTAGTGTTAACCCCTTCCCTGCCAGTGACATTTTTACAGTAATCAATGCATTTTTATAGCACTGATCGCTATAAAAATGTCAATGGTTCCAAAAATGTGTCAAAAGTGTCCGAAGTGTCCGCCATAAGGTCGCAGTACAGATAAAAATCGCTGATCGCCGCCATTACTAGTAAAAAAAAATATTAATAAAAATGCCATAAAACTATGCCCTATTTTGTAAACACTATTAGCTAGATTCAGTAAGAGTTAGCCGGCGTATCAGTAGATACACCGACCTAACTCGGAATCTGAGCCGTCCTAAGTTTAAGTGTATTCTCAAACAGAGATACACTTAAACCTATCTAAGATACGACGGCTTGCGCCGTCGTATCTTAGGGTGCGATATTTAGGCTGGCCGCTAGGTGGCGCTTCCATTGAGTTTGGCGTAGAATATGTAAATCACTAGATACGCCTATTCACGAACTTACGTGCGCCCGTCGCAGTAAAGATATGCCGTTTTCGTAAGAGATACGCAGCCTAAAGATAAACATGCCCCCTAGGTGGCGTAGCCAATGTTAAATATGGCCGTCGTTCCCGCGTCAAAATTTGAAAAATTTACGCCGTTTGCGTAAGTCGTCCGTGAATAGGGCTGGACGTAATTTACGTCTACGTCGAAACCAATACGTCCATGCGGCGTACTTTGCCGCAATGCACACTGGGATATGTACACGGACGGCGCATGCGCCGTTCGTAAAAAAACGAATATGCATAAAACGCCCCCACATCCTCATTTGAATTCGGCGCGCTTACGCCGGCCTATTCACGCTACGCCGCCATAACTTAGGAGGCAAGTATTTTGTGAATACAGTACTTGCCTAAATACGCCGCGGCAACGATGCGCGCCCCTACATGAATCTAGCTATATAACTTTATATATATATATATATATATATTACCAATCAATAAACGCTTATTGCGATTTTTTTCACCAAAACAATGTAGAATACGTATCTGCCTAAACTGCGGGGAAAAAAAATGTTAATATATTTTTTGGGGATATTTATTATAGAAAAAAGTAAAAAATATTAAATTGTTTTTAAAAATTGTCGCTCTATTATTGTTTATAGCGCAAAAAATAAAAACCGCAGAGATGATCAAATACCACCAAACGAAAGCTCTATTTGTGGGAAAAAAAGGACGCCAATTTTGTTTGGGAGTCATGTCGCACGACCGCGCAATTGTCAGTTAAATCGACACAGTGTGGAATCGCAAAAAGGGGCAAAGTCCTTAACCTGCATAATGGTCCAGGTCTTAAGTGGTTAAACTTCACTACAACTTTATCTCTGACCTATCTGGTGTGTTGTCTGGCCTTCATGCTGCTGTTTGTTTACTAAGGCTCTCTAACAAACTTATGAGGGCTTCACAGAACAGCTGTATTTATACTGAGATTAAATTACACACAGATGGACTCAATTTAATAATTAGGTGACTTCTGAAGGCACTTGTTTCCACTAAATTTAGTTAGGGGCACCAGAGTGAAGGAGGCTAAATAAAAATGCACATCACACTTTATAGATATTTATTTGTAAAAAAAATTAAAAAGCATTTATAATTTTCCTTCCACTTCATGTGCCACTTTGTGTTATTCCCTGTACACACGATCGGTTCGTCTGATGAAAACGGTCCGATGGACCGTTTTCATCGGACGAACCGATCGTTTCATCGGCCATTGAATTTCATTTTTCTCAGCACGTCGTTGTGTTTTACGTCACCGCGTTGGACACGATCGGATTTTTAACTGATGGTGTGTAGGCAAGCCTGTTAGTCAGCTTCATCGGATATCTGATGAAAAAATCCATCGGTCCGTTTTCATCGGATGAACCGATTGTGTGTATGTGGCATTAGTCAATCACTTAAAACCCCAATAGAATACATATACGTTTTTGGTTATAACATGACAAAATGTGGAAAATGTTCAAGGGGTATGAATACTTTTTCAAGGCACTGTGTGTGTGTGTATATATATATATATATATATATATATATATATATATATATATATATAGGAGCCGCTGGTGAATGGGATCCCCCACCCTGCAAAGCCAGGCACATCGCATTTTCTAGCACAGACTGGAGTCAGAAAACAGTCCGAGCAGCTTTGCTTTTGTTTTATTTTATTAGATTTAAACTTGGATAGGTTTGAGGGTATTATGGGATGCCCACTTGATCGAACTCAGAACTCTTTAGGGGGACAAACTATATATAGCCTGTATATACATTTTTCCTTCTACCTCTAGCACAATCTTGCTTGTAGAACAACAACTCCCAGGACCAGCTGGCACTATATGGATGGTCTGATAATAGCACAATCAGACCATAGGAAAGGCCCTTTGCAGGCAGGGACCGCGGGGCCCTTTAATAGTGAAGTAAAAGTAAGTCCCGGCGCTCAGCTGTTCTACTCCTGTGGCTACTGCTCCCAGCCCACCTGACTAAGACTACACAGTCCACCCAGACTGACACTACATTCATCCCAGACTGCTTGTACCTAGTCCTCTCAGGCATGCCTCTCAGACCTCTGACTGTACATTCACCAGCCCTCTTGGCTGTCTTTCTCCCTGGAGATTTGCCTGGCAGTGTTCTCCTGCTGTCCTTCCCCATGCTCCCATGCCTCCTGGTCAGGATCCCCCTGTGTATAATGAAAAGGGTCCCTTCCCTACCAGGGCCCAGGCCTGAATTCACCCCACCAACCAGACTAGGGGGCTACTCTCAAAGGCCTACAACAGATAACATTGCATCTCCAGGTTCCACCCAAACTCCACATGCTCCAGCTGGGCTGACCCTAAGTATTTGAGGGGGCCTGCCCCCTGCCAACACATCTGTTGGGGATTTGTCAAAGGCCCCATGAATACTCTAGGCAGCTCCTCCTCACCTCCACTCCCATTCTTCTAAAAGTAGGGGGAGGTCTTAGGCCGGGTACACACGAACAAACATGTATGTTGAAAGCGGTCCGTCGGACCGTTTTCACCATACATGTCTGCCAGAGGGCTTCTGTACGATGGTTGTACACACCATCGTACAGAAGTCCGCGCGTAAACAATACGCGGGGCGTGTCCGCGGTGTCGCCGCGTCGATGACGCGGTGTCGCCGCGACAATGACGCAGCGACGTGGGCGGCCCGCCTTTAAAATGCTTCCACGCATGCGTCGAAGTCATTCGACGCATGCGAGGGACGGCGGGCGCCTGGACATGTACGGTAGGTCTGTACTGACGACCGTACATGTCCGAGCGGGCAGGATTCCAGCGGACTGTTTTAAAACAAGTCCAGGAATATTTGTCCGCTGGGAAAAGGCCCGGCGGGCAAATGTTTGCTGGAATTCGGCCCGCTCGCGCCCACACACGACCAAACATGTCTGCTGAAACTGGCCCGCGGACCAGTTTCAGCAGACATGTTTGGTCGTGAGTACGGGGCCTTAGAGATGCTAGCTGTAAGTCATACCAGCCTCTCTGAGTCACTTCCCTAACCCAGATAAAACAACACGAGCTTGGCTGCCAGCCAAGCTTGAACAATTTACCTACAATTTACCTACAATTTACCTGCAACGGATCAAAAAACTCACGGTTCGGATCGTTCCTCGGATCAGAGTCAAGGATCGGATCATTATATATAGTCCCCACTGTAATGTCCACATCTCCCCCACTGTAATGTCCACATCTTTCCGACTGTGATATCCACATCATCTCCCCCACTGTAATGTCCACGTCATCTCTCCCACTGTAATGTCCACATCATCTCCCTCACTCTAATGTCCACATCATCTCCCTCACTGTAATGTCCACGTCATCTCCCCCACTGTAATGTCCACATCTCCCCCCACTATAATGTCCACATCTCCCCCCACTGTATCCACATCTCCCCCCACTATAATGTCCACATCTCCCCCCTGTAATGTCCACATCTCCCCCCACTGTATCCACATCTCCCCCCACTATAATGTCCACATCTCCCCCCTGTAATGTCCCCATCTCCCCCCTGTACATATCTCCCCCCTGTAATGTCCACATCTCACATAGGCCGTCGCCGGGTGTACCAAGATGGCCGCGGCTCCGGAGCTAGGCCGAAGCCACGGCCTTTCCAATGGCCACAATCCGCGGAATCGCATGGTGTGCCGATCTGAACGCGGTGGCCCATTCGGATCACGGATCAATGATGACCTTTTGCACCCCTAACATTGCCCCTAAAAACTTACCTGAGTCCTCTCTGGATACAGCGTTGTGCACAGCTGCAGCAAAGCTCTCCTTCCCCTTTCTCACAGGAGACTCTGAGAGCAGCGGGAGCTGTTGGCTCCTGCTGTAGTCAGTAAAATCCTGTGAGGAGAGAATGGGGAGCATGGCCGAGCCATGCTGTGTGTGTCTGTGGATGCACATAGTTCGGCCTAGGAGCACATGGCTTGCTGACAGGGCAGTAAAGGAAGAGCGGACAGCGCTGGAGGGGGACCGAAAATTAGGAGGTAAGCCACCACTTTGTGCAATATCTTCGCACAGAGCAGGTAAGTACCGTATTTATCGGCGTATAACACGCACATACGTATAACACGCACACTAACTTTAAGAGGGACGTTTCAGGAAAAAAACTTTCCACAGCTCCCTGCATATAACACGCAGGCACAGTTTACCCTCTATTTTCAGGGTAAAAAAGTGAGTGCTATACGCCAATAAATACAGTACATTGTTTTTATTCTAATAAATAAAATAGACTTTAATATCACTTTAATATTTATTGCTGTGTCTGATTTAAATTTCTCAATCTAGTTTAGTTGTTTTTTTTTAAATGGTCTTTTTTTACTGCGCTTTATGTGTGTCTGTGAGTGTCACCTGTGGCCAAGTAGTTAAGAAACATTTTGAGGGTACAAGACTCTACTGGTCTGGTCACATGATCTTGCTCCCACCGCTGCAGGGGAGACGAGGGAGCATAGACAATGGATCAGGCATAACCAGCTGTTGTCAGATCACTCCCTGCTCTCCCCTTCAGCTGCTGCTGGCTGACACAGGGCAATTCACATGTACAAACTGGAGTGGCTTGAAAATAAGTACCGTATTTATCGCGGTATAACGCGCTCCCGCGTATACCGCGCACCCCTAAAGTGACCCCGAATCCTGTGGAAAAAAAGTTTTTTTTGTACTTACAGTTTTGGTGTCTTGCGCGACGTCCATCGGCGGCCTCGTCGGGTCCAGCATCCTTCTGCGGCTTCGAGTCTCCTCTTCGGCGGGTCCGGCGTCCTTCTGCGGCTTCGGGTGTCCTTCTGCGGCTTCGGGTGTCCTTCTGCGGCGGGTCCGGTGTCCTCTTCGGCGGGTCCGGTGTCCTTCTGCGGCGTCCTCGCTCGTTTCCCGCGCCAAGTTTTGAATACTGCGCCGACATATACCGAGTGCAGTACACTCGTGTATTGTCGGCAATGCTCGGCTACCCGCGCTGACGTCCTGTACGTCCAGGACGTGAGCGCGGAAGTTGCAGAGACTGCCCGTCTATACCCGAGTGTACTGCGCTCGGTATATGTCGGCGCAGTATTCAAAACTCGGCGCGGGAAAGCGGGTATCGGCGTATACCGCGCACCCACGATTTTGCCCTGGGCAAAAAAGTGCGCGGTATACGCCGATAAATACGGTAAGTGTACGCATCGTTCCTATACAGGTTTGTTAGCATAGATGTTAGGAGGCAGGAGGGGATTTTTCTAAGGCTAGTTAGAATTAAGCTGGGACTGCACTTTAAAGCGGAGGTCCGCCACATTTTTTTTTTTAAAGTCAGCAGCTACAAATACTGCAGCTGCTGACTTTTAAAGAAAGGACACTTACCTATCTAGGGCGCCCGCAATGTCGGCACCCGAAGCTGATCTATTCCTCTGCTCTCGTGTTCTGCCGCCGCCATCTTCGGGAGTCAGGAAGTGAAGACTTGCAGGCTCACTTACTGGTTCCCTACTGCGCATGCGCGAGTCACGCTGCTCTTTCTCACTGGTCCTTGCTGTCTTCTGGAACCTGTGTGTCTCCGAGAAGACAGCGAAGGAGGTGGCGTAGATACCTGCAGGTGGCTCGGGTATCTATGCCCGGAAGTAGGAGCAAATACCTGATTGATATCAATTGATAATTGATATCAATAAACAGATGTCACCTGGCATCAGACCTTTGTAATCTCTGTACAGCAGGGCTGGAGTATGGGGGGCAAAACAATACAAGAAGCCAATCAGTTCATTTACTAACAAGGAGAATGCAGATGGGAGGATAAAACAGTCCAGTTCTTTCACAGTCCAATCACAGGCAACCTGGGCTCAGAGGAAGTGTGTTGACTAATGCTGGTTATTTCACTAAGTACATCTAGTGGAAGAATAAGATACTGCAGGGAAAATATTTCAGCAAGAGCTTTTTTTATTTTATATTTTAATGTGGTAGTCATTTTAAACAGGAAGTCCCACTCCTCCTGAAGTCCCCACTCCCCCCCCCCCTCAAAAAAAAATGACATGCCAAATGTGGCATGTAAGGGGGCGAGGAGTGGTTTAAGTGGAAGTTCCACTTTTGGGTGGAACTCCGCTTTAAGCCTCAACTCAGTTTAGCCATTCACTCTTTTTACTGACCCTTTAAAATGATAATAAATTAACGGAAAGTGGGAATGTGGGATAGTTGGATGGGTTTATTATTATTTCTGGCAAGAGAAAGGTTTTACCCTATTGGCTGAATCAGAAATAAGGCCTCATTGGGTACTAAAGAAACAGTGATTGAAGACTAAAGATAAGCATATGCTAATTTCCTGTATCAGTTAGAGGTGTACATGTCTATGACCAGCTTTAGATTGGACCTGATCAAAACATATTACATTTTGCTGGACTTTCAGAGTCCCATCTGTACATACATCATTATATTCAGCTTCTATAACGCACACTCTGGAGGCGCAGGAATAGTTAAATAAATGTGATTTGTCTTGCCTGTGCCAGAGACATAAAATCCAGTTCCATACAGGACATAGCTTGGACTACCCATCATTTCCTAATATATACGTATAAGACTTTCCATCTTTATAAGCCAGCGTGTGCCAGCTCTGGGTATACTTTCAATCACTGCCAGCTCCTGCTCACAAGTCACACTTTGTTCAGTATTAAATGATGGAAACTTTTTCTTTTTAAATGCTCTGAGACTGGTTAAAGATGGAGGTCCTGATCGGGGGCTCATGCTGATATTACAGTTCAAACACAAACAACGAACACATGCTGGGAATTGTAGTTCTTCAACTGTAGATGAAAACCAACAACCTAAGGTAGCACATAACCATGAGCTTGTCACCCAATCTGCTAAAAAAAATAAGGGGGAATCCGGTGAGGATCACATGTATTTGGGGGTAGTAATTTCATCAGAAATTATGACTTCACTTGCTGCATGCTGTTCTGAAACAGTGACTAAAGAGTATTGCGGCATTGAATCTGCATGATAGCCAATCAACCAGTGGTGCCGCCCCCCTAATCCATGTGCCCGGCCCCTAGTCTACATGCTGGACGCATGGATTTTTCCTATAGAAGCACATCATTAAAGCCTGAGGCTTTAATTGGCTTAAAAAAGGGTGGGCTCGGGGGGCAGAACACTGCGCCCCCAACCCACCCAGTTGTGTGACAATAGCGAATTAAAGGGGTTGTAAAGGTAAACGTTTTTTCATGTTAATGCATTCTATGCATTAAGGTGAAAAAACATCGGCGGATTAGAGGCCCCCCCCTTTACTTTCCTGACCCCTCAAAAGTCCTGCGCTCATTCAATGGTTGATTGAAAGCAGCGCAGCCATTGGCTCGCGCTGCTGTCAATCACATCCAATGACGCTGCGCGACGGGGGGCGGGGCCGAGTGATACAGTTGGCGGCTATGGCCGTCGGCTGTGTCACGGGAGCGCGCCCACAAGAGCTCAATACCATGCAAGCTCGCTCGCATGAAGGTGTTGAGTCCTTGCGGGGGGGTGGAGCCGAGACAGCCTCAGAGGGATCCCAGAAGACCATGTTCGGCGCCACTCTGTGCAAAACGAGCTGCACAGTGCAGGTAAGTATAACATGTTTGTTATTTAAAAAAAAAAAAAAAGTACTTTAGTGATCCTTTAATATTCGCCATTGTCTTCCTGATTCTCCTCCTGGTTGGCCGAGAGGAGAATCATTCCTTTTTGCCACCTAGGAGGTGGAGACCCATTGGAAATCACCGCCTGCCACCCATAGGAAGCCCTGCACACAACCTAGATGGGGTAGGTGCAGGGCTAGTGACTGACGGGGGGGGGGGGGGGGTGATGGTTGTGGGTGCCCCCAAAAAATATACCACAGATGCCTTTGGCAGCCTACCAGCCTTCACAGCCGGTTCCATACTGCACATGCGTAAAGCATGCTGCGTTTTCTAACTGGCACAGCGGTGGAGGAAGGAGGAGGGGGGCCGAACTTCCAAGGGTCTGTCTCCCGGAAGTGCGGAAGGGTACCTGTCAAAAAACAGGCACACATTCCCCCCTCTCCACTGAAAGGTGACAATTGTGGCACCGGAGGGGGGAGGAAGCAAATGAACAGAGGTTCTACTTTTGGGGGGAACTCCGAGCTCCAGTCTGGGTAAAAAAATAAATAAAAGTCAGCAGCTACAAATACTGTACCTGCTGACTTTTAATATAAGGACACTTACACTAAGGGAAGCCTTCAGGCATCAGTTGGAGGAATAAGCTGCCCACTCACGCTTCACTGCCGATTTCCTACTGCGCATGTGCCAGTCGTAACTGTATGTGATTTTGTGCACGCAAGCGCACCTGCTGCTGTGATTTGACACAGCAGGAGCCAATCAGTAGGTCCGGTAGCTGCGATGGCCGCCGCGACCCCCGATCGTTCAATGGAGAGACGGAGCAGCCGTCTGCCTATGTAGACAAGGCAAACTGCTGATCTGTCAGGGAGCAAAAGAGAGATCTTGTGTTTCAGCTAAGAAGAAACACGGATCTCCCTTTTCTTCCAGTGTATCCGTCCCCCACACAGTTAGAAAGCACCACCCAGGCACACACTTAACTCCTTAATCTCCCCTAGTGTTAACCCCTTCCCTGCCAGTGTCATTTATACTGTGTCAGTGCATTTTTTTTTAGCACTGATCAATGTACTGTTGTCACTGGTCCCCAAAAAGTGTCACTTATTATCCATTTTGTCCGTCGCAATGTCGCAGTCCCACTAAAAATCGCTGATCGCCGCCATTACTAGTAAAAACAATAAAAAATGTCCTAAATCTATCCCATAGTTAGTAGACATTATAACTTTTATGTAAAATATATGCTTTTTGGGATTTCTTTTTACCAAAAGTATGTCGCAGAATACATATTGGCCTAAACTGATGAAGAAATTTTATTTTTTACATTTTTTTATTGGGAATGTTTTATAGCAGAAAGTAAAAAAATATTGGGCCAGATTCAGAAAGATCAGCGGACCTTTCTGCTGGCGTAACGTATCTCATTTACGTTACGCCGGCGCAAGTTTTTCAGGCAAGTGCTTTATTCACAAAGCACTTGCCTGTAAAGTTGAGCCGGCGTAGCGTAAATCCCCCCGGCGGAATTCAAATTCCGCGGGTAGGGGGCGTGTAAAATTAAAATCAAGCGCGTCCCCGCGCCGAACGAACTGCGCATGCGCCGGCCGCGACTGAATCCCAGTGCGAATGGGAGGGAGGAGCGTGATGGGAGAGTCGGGTTCGAGATGTGGGAGGGCGCGCGGCAGCTGCTCATGCTGAGCGTGTCCTAACCGCTCTGACCACCCAGCGGTATGAAGATCTAGTGCCGCCAGTCTGTCCAGATCTCGTCCGCTCCCCGAACTCCCCGAGATGTCCCGCAGCAGCCGCGCTCACCACGGGGGAGACATGCGATGCGAGGGAGGAGATTGATCCGTCCCAGCTGATACCGCCGTCACACCGTCCTTCACCGTCCTTCACACCGCCCGTCATACCGCCCGTCTTACCGCCCGCCCGCCCGCTTGTAAGATCCCAGCGTGCTGCACACTGTCTCAGGAAGCTGGTCTGAAGCAGGACTCAGGTACTCTGTATCCCCATTCTGTGTATTAAGTTGCTGGAATGCTGAACGCTGGAACATTGTTTTTGTCACTGTTTTGCTACACTGTCATGCTGCCACACTCTGCTACTCTAATACTACTACTCTAATACTCTAATACTAAAACTAATACTAAAACTCTAATACCGACTGACTAAAGCTGAACTCGTCTGAGACCAGTCACCTGAGAGGAGGGACTGACTGACAGATCTTATAGCCAGCCTTAGGCAGCTCTAGGTCCGCCATAGACCCTACTATAGAGCAGCCTGAAGACAGCTTACACGCAGGTAGATGCGGTTTCAACCCGCCCCCCACATTATTTGATCAGAGCGAATACATAGGGGTTCACCCTGTCTACCTCCTACCTGAGACCCCAAAAAAAAAAAAAACGCAGCAGAGAGGGGATTGATTGGGCCGGGTTGGGGATAGCAGGGATTAGGTACACGGACTTTCCCCCCCCTATGGGGGATCCTGGAATACCTGCGGTTTATTCATCATACCTGGCGATTTTTTATCTCTCTCCCCTCATCTACCATATTTCTACCATATTTCTATAACATGCACGCTGCTACACTGGGACAGCTGTAGCTTTACCCGGCTTTACCCTGCTTATTCAGGAAGATCTTTTCTAGATGGAAAGCATTACAAGAATACTATAATTGCAGGCTGCTGGTACTGTTTATGACTTCCTTTTGCTTCTGCTCTTTTTGGGTGAGGGGAGATAATTAAAACCTGCTATACTATTGTTTGAGGATATTACGAACAATGTTACTAACAATTTGATTAACAACCATCAACCATTAACCTTCTCGGCCACACTGACCCCGCTTAAAAACTGTCAGTTTAAGTGTTATTGCTTGCTCTAAACTAGCATACACTGATATAGACCAGTGCAGCGGATAAGTGGTAGATTTAGGCGGATACCAGGTGGTCAATTGATACAAAAGCTATACAGCTAAAGAGGGTCTGGCTGGTTACAGCTCTAATTAACAGTGAGTGGTGGAGGGAATAAAATTGTTGGGTTGAATGTCTGGTACCCATCTTGCGCTCATGAAAGTATTTTCCTGCGACAGTTCGGAGACGCTGCCACGGATATTATCAGTGGTATTTTCCACAGTCTTGACTATACTGTAATACACCACCCGGCCCCTGGAGGAGTGCTGGAAATTTAAGATATGGTTCCATACAGGTGTTTTTAAACGTCCATGACAGTTCCTGAGGTGAAAGTAGAGCATATAGAACGTATCCAGGAGTGATTTAGCTCAACATTAATATTACCCGCTAAGTAAGCATACCCTAGGCTGTACTTGGGGTTCCCCAGGAAGGAGCACATATAGGGAGCCGCTCTCCATGAACTCAAAGATGAAGGGTAGATCAGGGAGAGGAGCGATTGCAAACATTCCTAGAATAAGCGCAAGTCCCGGATCCATAAGAAAATATATAATACAGGAAGGAGGAAAAGCCAGCCCTATTAATAAAGCGAGTACTAAAACAAACTCTGACTCTACCAGCCTGCTGAGAGAAGAACTAGAGGAAGAAGGAGAAATGGAAACTAGACAAAAAAAGCAACAACTAACGAAAGGGGACTTAGCAGAGATGCTAGCAAGCATGGAACTAAGACTAGAGTCCTCTATAAAAGGAGAAATAAATACCCTGAGGGAAGACATGAAACACATGTTGCAAAGAGTGGAGGAAGTAGAAGAAAGAATGGATTGTCATAGTTTAGAATTAAAAGGTTTAAAGAAACAAGTGGAAGAAATATCTAGAGAACAGAGATACATGAGGTACAAAATGGAGGACCAGGAGAATAGGAATAGAAGAAAGAACATAAGGATTAGAGGCCTACCGGAACAATCAGGGGAAGACAACCTACAAGAACAAATGGACGAGATCTTCGGTCATATGTTGGGTACAAAAGATGTCACAAACAAAATCAAGTTTGAAAGGATACACCGGATTAGAAAACCACCAGAAGTAGGGGCAGAGGTTCCAAGAGACGTTATAGCTAGATTTCATAACTATCAAGACAAGGAATTAATAAATAGATATATGAAAGCTAACCAACCGACCAAATATAGAGAGACTAGTTTACAGGTCTTTCCAGATCTATCAGGGGAAACGTTATCTCGGAGAAGAACTTTAAAACCACTACTGGATGTACTTAAATCACAAAATATCCAGTACACATGGGGCTTCCCGGCTTGTTTGACAGGCCGCAAAGATGGCCGCGCAGCAACACTAAGATTCCCAGAGGAGACCCCAAATTTCTGTAGAAGACTGGACATAGACCTAATCGAGATCCCAGGATGGTGGGAGAGATTAGAGCAAATAGATAGTCCAGAAGAAGCTCAGGCTTGGCAACCGGTTTGGAAAAGACCACCGGGAAGAAAGAAATAGTAGAGAGATCGAAAGAGGGGGAGGTATATAAGAGAAGTGGGAGTTTGGTAAAAGAGGGAAATGAACTAGAGGGAGGAAAGGGACAAAGAAATTATAGAAAGAAAAAAAAAAAAAAAAAAAAATGAAGGGATGAAAGAATATTGCACCCGGTTAGTGATTAGAAATGTAGGGGGACGGACATGAGGGGAGATTCGGGGGGGGATAGAGCTGGATGGGGTGAATTCGGGTGGACAGATCACTCGATCTCTGTATCCTATCAGAGCTCAACCTCAAGGAGGATGAGCTGGGGGCCGGGAAAAGGAAAGGAGGGCCACAGCCAAGGGCCTCAGAGAGGCCAGTATTTCCTCCAAGGGATAGGGGAGAGGGAAGGGAGGGGGGGTAGGGGGGGTGGGAAGGAGATAGAGGGGGGTAGAGAAGTTAGGGAGGGGGAGGGAATAGTAGAAAGGAAGGGGGGACTCCAGAAGGCCGCTAATATATTTAGAAGGATACGCAAAAAAAAATGCCTATGATAAACATAATATCTTATAATGTTAGGGGCCTAAATGCACCCATAAAACGCGCAAATGTAATGAAGGAGCTTAGCTTATTAAAGAGTGATGTGATGATGCTACAGGAGACTCATCTCACTGTAGAGACAAACCGCAAAAATATGACGCAATTTCACCCGTTATGGTATTTTGGGGATTCTCCAATAAGTCGAGCGAAAGGGGTCGCTATAGGCTTTGCCAAAGAGATCAAGTTCATAGTAGAGGATAAAAAGGTAGATCCAGAGGGAAGATATTTGTTCCTTAGAGGAAAATTGAATGGAACGGAAATCTCATTTGCAAATATATACTGCCCAAATAAGAACCCCATCCGCTATGTAATAAAAATGATAACAGATTTTATGGAGTTCAAACGGGGAATAGCTATAATAGGAGGGGACTTTAATTTCCATATGGATCCAGATACGGATAGTACGTCTCGTGCACAGGGGACGGGAATGGCCTGGAGAAACAAATTGAAAAAAAAAACTCCATCAGTCTCAATTAGTAGATGTATGGAGGATACAACATAACAAACAGCGGGATTATACATTCCGCTCCCCTGTACACGAGACCTACTCAAGGATCGATTTTTTTTTGGTGGAGCATAGGTATTTAGAAAAAATAAATAACTCTAGCATAGGAATAGTAACCTTCTCTGACCACGCGCCAGTCTCACTGCAACTAAAAATAGGGGAGAGACAGGAAAATAATAGGAAGTGGAGGCTCAATGAAGAACTCCTGCTTGATAAAGAAATAGAAATTAGATTAAAAACAGAACTGGAGGAGTTTTTCGAAATAAACTCAACAGGAGATGTCTCGGAAGCCATAGTCTGGGAGACTCACAAGGCGTTTATGCGCGGAGTATTAATCAAGATGGGGGCGGAAAAAAAAAGGAAGGATAAGGATATCAGAACAACACTCATAAAAGAAATTCATAAGCTAGAACAACAACATAAACATGATAGAACTAAAGAAATTGTATTAAATTTAAATATCAAAAGAGAGGAGTTAAGAGAGCAAATAGAACAAGAAACAAGAAGTACGTTTAATCAAGTGAAGAAAGAGAGGTATCTCTGGGACAACAAACCAGGGAAACACTTAGCAAATTTATTAAAAAAAAAAAAAAGCTTAAATTATATTGAGAAAATACAAACAAGTCGAGGGGAAGTAGTTCATAAAACTAGTGAAATACTAGAGAGTTTTAAAGAATATTATGAAAAACTATATTCAATCAAGAATCAGGAGACAATGGAAGAACTAGGATTAAGGGAAAAAAATATAAACACATTTTTAAATGAAATAGAATGGGAGGTAATATCCGAGGAGAATTTTAATAAGCTCGAAGCCCCGATCTCAGAAAATGAAATCAGAGAAACAATCAAAAATGCCCCAAACGGTAAAAGTCCAGGACCGGACGGCCTAACTGCTCTTTATTATAAAAAGTTTATAGATATTCTGGCCCCTAAAATGTGTTCGTATATGAATGGCCTAGGCGAGAAGTGGAACATGGGTAAAGAAGCCATTGAGGCTACCATTACTTTAATTTTGAAAGAGGGGAAGGATAGTACACTTTGCTCGAATTATAGACCGATCTCTCTTTTGAACTGCGATACCAAGATTTTTTCTAAAATAATAGCAGAGCGGATGAAGGGAATAATGAAGGATCTGATCCACCCCGACCAGGTTGGTTTTGTACCAGGACGGGAGGGGAGAGATAATGGGATCAGAACACTGCTAGCCATTCAGAAAATCAGTGATAGTGGAGCTCCAGGTCTACTCTTATCAGTAGATGCTGAAAAAGCGTTTGATCGAGTAGACTGGAGCTTCATATATAAGACTTTAGAAAGAATTGGATTAGGCCAAAAGATGATGACCTGGATTAAGGTATTATATAATAAACCCAGGGCAAGAGTAAAAATTAATGGGACCCTTTCAGGGGACTTTGAACTACACAATGGTACAAGACAGGGTTGCCCCCTTTCCCCATTATTATTTATCCTAGCATTAGAACCATTGTTAAGGAAAATAAGGAAGAATCCTGATATTAAGGGCATAGAATTCGGACGAGAGGAACATAAACTTGCGGCATATGCGGATGATATCTTGTTCTACTTAACATCCCCGAGAACAACGCTACCAAATTTAATAAAATTATTGAAACAATATGGAGAGCTCTCCAACTACAAAATGAACCCATCCAAGTCCGAAACCTTATGTATTAACATAGTTAAGAAAGATCAAATAACTTATCAAAAAGAGTTCCCTTTTGTGTGGGGGAAAAAAGAAATAAAATATTTAGGGGTAAAAATAGCAATCTCTAAAGAGAGGATATATAAAGTAAATTTTGTTTCTATGTTGGAAGATATCAAAACAGAACTTAGCAGACTCACTACAGGACAGATATCCTGGGGTGGGAGAATGAATATTTTTAAGATGGTGATCCTGCCCAAAATCATGTATAAGATACAGATGCTACCGATCGCTCTACCCCAGAAGTACTTTAAGACTTTACAAACGATCTTATTAAATTTTGTTTGGCAGGGTAAAAAAGCTCGTATTAGTTGGGCAACGCTGAAAAAAAATAAGACACAAGGGGGATGGGGAGCACCAGATATAAGAGGTTACTATGAAGCAGTAATTCTCACAAGAGTGATAGACTGGATTAGGGACACTAAGCAAAAAAGGTGGGTAAGCATGGAATTTCAGATGAGCAATGCCCTTTTAGGGAGCATCATCTGGATCCCAGATAAATATAGGGAGTTAGGTAGACAATCACATAGCATCACTCGTCATGCTATAAAAATATGGGATAAAGTTCATAAGAGGGAAAAATGGGATTTTAATTCACCACTAATGCCATTAAAAGATTCACACTATTTTACACCGGGGTTAGAAAAGATATCTGGTAAATGGATAAAAAAAAAGAATGCCCAGCTGAAAGATGTCATGACGAGAGATAAATTAAATACCTATGAAGAATTGAAGGAAAAAGGAGAGATAATAGAGATAAACGAATGGCGGTATGCCCAGTTAAAACATTTTTTTGAGGCTCTCCCACAGCCGCATAGATCAGCAGAAAACTTACGCCCACTCGAGAGAATTAGCCAAGGACAAACAGGGAAAGGAGTTATCTCCAAGATCTATAAGAATTTCATAGAAGCTGATTGTTTGGACACGCCACCATGTATTAAAAAGTGGGAGGAGGAATTGGGATATTCGTTAAATATTCAAGAATTAAAACAAATTTGGAGAAGAGTGCACACTACATCAGTAAATAGTAAAACAATTGAGTTAAACTATAAATGCCTAATCCGATGGTACATTACACCAGACAAGGCCCACAAATATAAGAAAGAAGCCTCAGAGATGTGCTGGCGCGGATGTGGGCAGATTGGAAATATGGCCCATATATGGTGGCAGTGTCCAAAGATCAAAGTGTATTGGAGAAGAATTAGACAATTAATTACGGAAATTACGAATATAGAGATCCCAGATGACCCCTGGGGATGTCTGCATCAGAGGATAAGTTTACCCACGAAACAATACCAGAAAAGTCTCTTACCCCATATGTTAACGGCAGCTAAAAGTATGATAGCCAGTCATTGGCAAGAAAGGGAAAGTCCTCCCATTAAAGAATGGTGCAATAAAATGAATTATATTCAAAACTTAGAATTTCTAAGGCTAAGTGATTCAGATAGTTTAGAGGAATTTGAAAAGATATGGTCTAAGTGGATGGAGTTCAAAAATTCCATGACATTCGCGGAGCTTATGGGTGCATAGGGCATAATACCCGATAAAATATCTTCGGAATTAAAAAAAAAAAAAAAAAAAAAAAAAAAGTCAGAAAGGCAACTGGAGTCCCAGGGGATGGGGTGGGGGGAGGTGGAAAATGGAGGGATAAGAGTGATAAGAATTAAAGGTAAAATGTTTAAAATTATGATAAAATACACACGATAGAAGTAAAAAAAAAAAAAAAAAAAAAAAATATAAACTTCTAAAATAAAATTCCACATATGATGCGAAACCAGGAAGGAGATATGGCGGGCAAATGAAAGGCGGGTTAAACTCGCGACCTTCCTCCGTAAATGGTTATGTCTGAGGTGGAAAAAAAAAAAAAAAAAAAAAAAAAAAAAAAAAGCTGAAAAAAAAAAAAAAAAAAAAAGAATCCCAGTGCGCATGCTCCAAATCACGTCGCTATTTGTCAATGAAAGCGACGTGAGCGTAACTTACGCCAAGCTCAATTGTGAATCGTCTTACGCAAACGTAAAAATGTTAAACTCGGCGCGGGAACGGCGGCCATACGTAACATTGGCTGCGCCTCATAGACCCAGGGGTAACTATACTCCGGAAAAAGCCGAACGCAACGACATAAAAAAAAAAACGCGGCCGGTCGTTCATTTCTGAATCGGCGTAACTACTCATTTGCATATTCCTCGCATAAAAATACGGAAGCGCCACCTAGCGGCCGGCCTGGAATTGCAGCCTAAGATCCGACGGTGTAAGACACTTACACCTGGCTGATCTTAGGGATATCTATGCGAAACTGATTCTCTGAATCAGTCGCATAGATACGACCGAGCGCACTCAGAGATACGACGGCGTATCTCTTTCTGAATCTGGCCCATTGTTTTTTATTCCAAATTCTCGCTCTTTTTTTGTTTATAGTGCAAAAAATAAAAACCGCAGAGGTGATCAAAAATCACCCCCCCCCCCAACAAAAAAAAAACTCTGTTTTTGGGAAAAAAAGGACACCAATTTTATTTGGGTACAACGTCGCACAATTATCAGTTAAAGCGACGCAGTGCATATCGCAAAGAAATGGCCTGTAAAACCTTCCGGAGGTGAAGTGGTTAAAGAGTTAATTGTTCAGTCTCATCCACAATGATCTTCATTACACGTGATTGCATTGCTCAGGAATCCTGCATTCTTCTGCTGATACAATGTATATACAAATAAATGTAATGTAAAGTTATTTCTGGATTCCCGGTGAGAGGATTGAGCAGAGGAAGTCCATCCTGAAATCTGAACCTAGAGGAAAAATGTGACAGGTGTCAGGTCACGTGGGAGCGGAGCCCCGCCCTCGTGTCAGAGTGACGCCCCCCAGGGGACACCTGTGCGCTGTAGCTCCTCCCCCTCCTCCATACACAGAGGAGGGAGCCCATCCTCCGCTGTCATGTTCAGCCCGCAGCCTCGTCCAGCCTCCAGCCTGTGAGTTCCCACAGACAAGTTGTGGTGTGCGCGCTCCTCGTACCTGTCCTAGCGGGGCCTCTCCCTCCCTGTGCCCCGGGCCATGTAGAGGAGGGACGGACTGACGGACGGACGGACGGACGGAGGAGGGAGCGTCTCCCATTTCTTCTCTCCTCTGCCACCCAGATGCGTTCCTTGCTGGACCGTGACAAGAAGAAGAAGAAGAAGCAGAGCTCAGGGCTGGATGTTGCTTTGGGGCTGGTCCCCCAGCGGCAGCCCAGGATGTTCAGCTGTGTGTCCTGCTTCTGGGTGCTGCTCTCCGCCTGCCTGGTGGCCGTGTGCAGCTTCAGCTTCCTCTCCCCGGCATGGATAGTCACATCGGCCGATCAGGACAGGCTGGAGCCGATCAGCTTTGGGCTGCTGTGGCATTGCTCGGAGGGCATGGAGCAAATCCCGAGCTGCTACACCTTCGGAGGACTGGGCAGGTTCAATGATATCCCTTCCAGCTCCTGGCAGGTGGGTAACTCCTGTACTACTATGTATGATGAGAGCTTTTACTACCCACCCTGGGACCCCGAACTCCTATGATTGATGACATTATTACTAATACATGTCCTGTTTTTATATACTACTTCCGTAATATATTGCTGGGGGGGGGGGGGATTATTATCATTATTACTCTTTTTATGTATATATATATTCTAGTTCTAACTATAATTATTATTATTATTATTATTATTATTATTATTATTGTAATGGTAATATACTGCTGGGCTGATGAACCTGGAATATTGGGGGGGGGGGGCATTATTATCATTATTACTTTTTTTATGTATGTATATATATATATATATATATATATATATATATATATACATTAAAAAAGTAATAATGATAATAATAACAATAATAATAATAATAATAGGAAGAAGTAGAATATATATATATATATATATACACATTAAAAAAGTAATAATAACAATAATAATAATAATAATAGGAAGAAGTAGAATATATATATATATATATATATATATATATATATTCTACTTCTTATATATATATATATATATATTCTACTTCTTCCTATTATTATTATTATTGTAATGGTAATATACTGTTGGGCCGATAAACCTGGTATTATGGGGGTGGGGTCATTATTATCATTATTAAATTTTTACATATATACTTCTTCTTTCTATTATTATTATTATGGTAATATATCGCTTGGCTGATAAACCTGTAATAGTGCTGGGGGGGGGGGCATTATTATTATTACTTTTTTAAATGACAATATATATATATATATATATATATATATATATATATATATATATATATACATACAGTAAAACCTTGCTTTGTAAGCATAATTCATTCCAGAAACATGCTTGTAATCCAAAGCACTTGTATATCAAAGTGTTTTTTTTTTACAGGGTATAAAAGAGAAGAGAGGCGCCTCGAAGTGTAGCAAAAGGTTGCTAAATGTTGTACCTTCATTAAGGCTGCATTCACACCTGAGCGTTTTGTCGCCTGAAGCGCGACGCTCAAAAACGCTAGAGGGGAAAAAATACATTATTCTCTATGGAGATGGTTCACATCTCCACTCCAAAACGCCTGATGCCGAACGCCTGAAGCTCAAACAAGTTCCGGACCCTTTTTTGTTGCGCGAATCAGGCGGTTTGGGCGTTTTTGAGCGTTTGTATTTCCCATAGGAAGTAATGGAAATGCTCGATTCAAGCGACTAGTGCGCCAACGAGCGTTTGCTACGGGCGTTTTGTCGCTTTAATCAATAGAACATTTCACCCAGGCAGATGATAAAAAAAAATCTATCAACATAGCAACAAGTGATGAAAAGGTGATCATTTTTCCTATTGGCTAAAATAAAAAAACGGCGAAGTACAAAAACGTCAGACGACGCTGTATGCAAACGCGCAAATACACATGAATACGCGCGGGAAAAAACGCCGGAAAAAACGACCAAATAAGCTACGCTCAGGTGTGAATGCAGCCTAAATGTAACCATATTGCTACACTTAGAGGCTCCTCTCTTCTTTTTTATACTCAGTTGTGACATGACGCTACTCTTATATCAAGACATCGCTTGTATATCAAGGCAACATTTCTTAAAACATTTTGCTTGTCTTGCAAAATGCTCTCAAACCAAGTTACTCTCAAACCAAGGTTTTACTGTATATAGATATTATTACTTTTCCCTATTATTATAATTATTATGGTAATGATATAACCTGGAAGACATTATTGTTATTATTATTATTATTATTATTATTATTACAATTTTTTAAACATGTGTCTGTGTGTGTATATATATACTTCTTCCTATTATTATTATTGTTATTATTATTATATTACAGCATTATGGTATACTGCTGGGATGATGAACCTGGAATATTGCTGGGGGCATTATTAGTATTTTAATAGTATTATTATTATTTTGTTGTTTTTATATAATACTTCTTGCTCTTATTGTACTGCTGAGAGGATGAACCTGGAATATTGCTGTAGGGCATGATTAGATTTATTATTATTTTTGAATTATTATTATTATTATTATTAGATATGCTGTTTTTATACTACTTTGTTAGCTTTTTATGGTAATGTGGCTGGGCGGATGAACCTGGAATAAAGCTGGGGGGGTCATTTATATTACTTTGGTAATATTTTTATTATTATTTGATTTTTTTGTTTTATATTACTTTTTTACACTTTTTCTTTTTCTTCTTCTTCTTCTTCTTCTTCTTCTTCTGATCATGCATTAGTGGGCTGATGAATACTGTTGGAGGGAATAATTATTATTATTAGAATTTTTACTATAATTTTTGTGTTATTATCATTAGTGCTGTTTTTATACTGAATATTATTATTTTTGTTGTTTTATACTATCTTATTGTTCTTCTCAAATTATTTTATTTCCTGTGTTTCTTCTTCTTTTTATTATTATTATTCATCAGACCCTAATATTTCAGCAGGTCCTGGTTGTCTAAGACCCCATACACACTTATTAGATTTTCTTCCGATTTATGTCTTCAGATTTACCAAAGCCATGTAGTGCAAGGGCCTGCCTGATTGCATACAAATTGAAACTCTTAAGGTTTGACCTCATATTATATGGTTTTGGTAAATCTGAAGACAAAAATCTGCAGAAAATCGAATAGTGTGTATGGGGCCATAGTAGGTCCTCAGTATCTCAAAGTCTTCAGTTCTCAAAGTCTCAGTAAGTCCTCAAAGCCTAAAGCTGGATACACACTATACAATTTTCTGTAGATTTTGTACCTTAGTTTTTCCAAAACCATATAATATCAGATCAGACCTTAAAGGGGTTGTAAAGGTACAAGTAAAAAAAAAAAATAGCTTCCTTTACCTTAGTGCAGTCCTCCTTCACTTACCTCTGTAACTATCTGTAACTCCACACAGTAATGCAAGGCTTTCTCTCTGGTGTGGAGTGTCGTGCTCGCCCCCTCCCTTGGACTACAGGAGAGTCAGGACGCCCACTAACAAACAGCTCCTTTCTCTATCTGCAATGTAGAGAGCGTCCTGACTCTCATGTAGTCCATGGGAGGGGGCGAGCACGACACTCCACACCAATGAGAAAGCCTTGCATTACTGTGTGGAGTTACAGACAGAATAACAGGAAGTGAGGATTTTTCAGAAGAAATAAGGACATTTAAAAGCAAAATAGAAGGATGAGGTAAGTGAAGGAGGACTGCACTAAGGTAAAGGAAGCTATTTAGGAAAAATAATTGTACCTTAACAACCCCTTTAAGAGTTTAAATTTGTATGCAATCAGGCAGACCCTTGCACTACATTGTTTTGGTAAATCTAAAGGAAATCAGGCAACAAATGTTGTATAGTGTGTATGAGGTCTTAGTGGGTCTTCTGTGCCTCAGCAGGTTCTCTTATTCTTAGCTGTTCCTCAGTCTTTAGGCGGCTCCTTAAAGTGCCAGCGGGTCCTCAAGGTCTCCGCAAGGTCCTCAATATATCAGCAGGGTCTCCAGTGTCTCATTAAGTCCTTATTACCTTTGTAGGTCCTCACTGTCCCAGCCAGTGATGGTTCGTCCATAGTGGGCGCAGGAGCGCTGCCCCCTCTCACCTGCATCCGTCAATCAACAATACATAGATTCATGCATTGCATGAATCTATGTATTGTCGCCGCTGCTGCCCACTATTCAGTTGTCCAGCCCCCTGTTGAGCGCCGGCCATCTGAATAACAGCGGTGGGTGTGTTTTGGAAGTGCCTGATTAGAGCCAGAGGCTCTAAAAGGCTTCCTGATTAGAGCCTGCGGGCTCTAATCGGCTTCCAAATGGTTAAACAGAGGGCGCATGGCTGTGCGTTCCCTGGTTAAACAGTGCTGTGTTAGGGAATCGCTTTCCTAACATTGACCCGCCTCTCAGCCAATCAGGTGCACCGGGTCTGGTTATCGGTCACCTGATTGGCTGAAGCTACAGGCGAGCAGAGATGACATTAAGGGAGCGTGGAGGAGGACAGCTGACCCGAGAAATGTAATTGCTAGGCGGGGGGGGGGGGGGCTGGGGCAAACTGTCGGTATTTAAGGGGGCAAACTGGCGGTATTTGAGGGGTAAAACTGGCTGTATTTGAGGGGGCAAACTGGCGGTATTTGAGGGGGCAAACTGGCGGTATTTGAGGGGTAAAACTGGTGGCATTTGAGGGGGCAAGCTGACTGCATTTGATGGGGAAACTGGTATCATTTAAGGGGGCAAAGTGTCTGTATTTTTAAGGGGGCAAAGTGGCTGCAGTCTCTCACAAGGTCCCCAGTGTCCCAGCAGATCCTCAGTCTCTCGCTAGGTCCCCAGTGTCCCAGCAGATCCTCAGTCTCTCGCTAGGTCCCCAGTGTCCCAGCAGATCCTCAGTCTCTCACTAGGTCCCCAGTGTCCCAGCAGATCCTCGGTCTCTCACTAGGTCCCCAGTGTCCCAGCAGATTCTCAGTCTCTCACTAGGTCCCCAGTGTCCCAGCAGATCCTCAGTCTCTCGCTAGGTCCCCAGTGTCCCAGCAGATCCTCAGTCTCTCGCTAGGTCCCCAGTGTCCCAGCAGATCCTCAGTCTCTCACTAGGTCCCCAGTGTCCCAGCAGATCCTCAGTCTCTCACTAGGTTCCCAGTGTCCCAGCAGATCCTCGGTCTCTCACTAGGTTCCCAGTGTCCCAGCAGATCCTCGGTCTCTCACTAGGTTCCCAGTGTCCCAGCAGATCCTCGGTCTCTCACTAGGTTCCCAGTGTCCCAGCAGATCCTCAGTCTCTCACTAGGTCCCCAGTGTCCCAGCAGATCCTCAGTCTCTCACAAGGTCCCCAGTGTCCCAGCAGATCCTCAGTCTCTCGCTAGGTCCCCAGTGTCCCAGCAGATCCTCAGTCTCTCACTAGGTCCCCAGTGTACCAGCAGATCCTCAGTCTCTCACTAGGTCCCCAGTGTCCCAGCAGATTCTCAGTCTCTCACTAGGTCCCCAGTGTCCCAGCAGATCCTCAGTCTCTCGCTAGGTCCCCAGTGTCCCAGCAGATCCTCAGCCTCTCGCTAGGTCCCCAGTGTCCCAGCAGATCCTCAGTCTCTCACTAGGTCCCCAGTGTCCCAGCAGATCCTCAGTCTCTCACTAGGTTCCCAGTGTCCCAGCAGATCCTCGGTCTCTCACTAGGTTCCCAGTGTCCCAGCAGATCCTCGGTCTCTCACTAGGTCCCCAGTGTCCCAGCAGATCCTCGGTCTCTCACTAGGTCCCCAGTGTCCCAGCAGATCCTCGGTCTCTCACTAGGTCCCCAGTGTCCCAGCAGATCCTCAGTCTCTCGCTAGGTCCCCAGTGTCCCAGCAGATCCTCAGTCTCTCGCTAGGTCCCCAGTGTCCCAGCAGATCCTCAGTCTCTCACTAGGTCCCCAGTGTCCCAGCAGATCCTCAGTCTCTCACTAGGTCCCCAGTGTCCCAGCAGATCCTCAGTCTCTCGCTAGGTCCCCAGTGTCCCAGCAGATCCTCAGTCTCTCGCTAGGTCCCCAGTGTCCCAGCAGATCCTCAGTCTCTCACTAGGTCCCCAGTGTACCAGCAGATCCTCAGTCTCTCGCTAGGTCCCCAGTGTCCCAGCAGATCCTCAGTCTCTCGCTAGGTCCCCAGTGTCCCAGCAGATTCTCAGTCTCTCGCTAGGTCCCCAGTGTCCCAGCAGATCCTCAGTCTCTCGCTAGGTCCCCAGTGTCCCAGCAGATCCTCAGTCTCTCACTAGGTCCCCAATGTCCCAGCAGATCCTCAGTCTCTCGCTAGGTCCCCAGTGTCCCAGCAGATCCTCAGTCTCTCACTAGGTCCCCAATGTCCCAGCAGATCCTCAGTCTCTCACTAGGTCCCCAGTGTCCCAGCAGATCCTCAGTCTCTCGCTAGGTCCCCAGTGTCCCAGCAGATCCTCAGTCTCTCACTAGGTCCCCAGTGTACCAGCAGATCCTCAGTCTCTCACTAGGTCCCCAGTGTCCCAGCAGATCCTCAGTCTCTCGCTAGGTCCCCAGTGTCCCAGCAGATTCTCAGTCTCTCGCTAGGTCCCCAGTGTCCCAGCAGATCCTCAGTCTCTCGCTAGGTCCCCAGTGTCCCAGCAGATCCTCAGTCTCTCACTAGGTCCCCAATGTCCCAGCATATCCTCAGTCTCTCGCTAGGTCCCCAGTGTCCCAGCAGATCCTCAGTCTCTCACTAGGTCCCCAGTGTCCCAGCAGATCCTCAGTCTCTCACTAGGTCCCCAGTGTCCCAGCAGATTCTCAGTCTCTCACTAGGTCCCCAGTGTCCCAGCAGATCCTCAGTCTCTCACAAGGTCCCCAGTGTCCCAGCAGATCCTCAGTCTCTCGCTAGGTCCCCAGTGTCCCAGCAGATTCTCAGTCTCTCGCTAGGTCCCCAGTGTCCCAGCAGATCCTCAGTCTCTCGCTAGGTCCCCAGTGTCCCAGCAGATCCTCAGTCTCTCGCTAGGTCCCCAGTGTCCCAGCAGATCCTCAGTCTCTCACTAGGTCCCCAATGTCCCAGCAGATCCTCAGTCTCTCGCTAGGTCCCCAGTGTCCCAGCAGATCCTCAGTCTCTCACTAGGTCCCCAGTGTCCCAGCAGATCCTCAGTCTCTCACTAGGTCCCCAGTGTCCCAGCAGATCCTCCGTCTCTTACTAGGTCCCCAGTGTCCCAGCAGATCCTCAGTCTCTCACTATGTCCCCAGTGTCCCAGCAGATCCTCAGTCTCTCACTAGGTCCCCAGTGTCCCAGCAGATCCTCAGTCTCTCACTAGGTCCCCAGTGTCCCAGCAGATCCTCAGTCTCTCACTAGGTCCCCAGTGTCCCAGCAGATCCTCAGTCTCTCACTAGGTCCCCAGTGTCCCAGCAGATCCTCAGTCTCTCACTAGGTCCCCAGTGCCCCAGCAGATCCTCAGTCTCTCACTAGGTCCCCAGTGTCCCAGCAGATCCTCAGTCTCTCACTATGTCCCCAGTGTCCCAGCAGATCCTCAGTCTCTCACTAGGTCCCCAGTGTCCCAGCAGATCCTCAGTCTCTCACTAGGTCCCCAGTGTCCCAGTGGGTCCTCAGTTTCTCAGTGAATCCTCAATAGCTCAGCAAGTCCTCATCGTTTAAGCAGGTCCTCAATGTCTTCGAGGCTCCTCAGGCTCTTACTAGGTCCTCAACGTCCCAGTGGGTTCTTATTTAGTCCGCAATATCTCAGTGGGTTCTCACTGTCTCAGAAGGTCCTCAAAGTCTTAGCAGGCCCTCAGTCTCTTAGTTTTTGTATGTCTCAATGGGTCTTCCGTGTCTCAGCAGGTTCTCACACCCTCCAGGACCCAATGCAAGTCTATGTTTTGACACTGAAGGCATGTAGCAATAAGTGCGCATGTCTCTCCAGGACCACTATTGCAAAATATTGTATGTGGTTAGTATTTGTTTTAATATGTTCACTATATTGATTCCCTTTATACTTAATATAGTATTTTCCCCACATTCCTGTGCAGACTAACCATCATGTATAAACAATAGTAACAAGGGTTGGAACAAACTACTGGGGTGCTTAAAGCGGAGGTTCACCCTAAATTTTGACTTTGGCTCAAGTAAACTAGCAGGCATAGACAATAACTAATCCGTTGTTTGTTTTTGTTTAATCGCGATCCTTACCTTAGTACTGCAGCAGTTTCTCTCCTGTCCATCACTTTTCCCCGCGGGAGTGGGCGTTCCTAATCACAGGCTGTGATTGACGTGCTTCCGACCGGTGCATACTGCGCGTCACGAGTTGCCGAAAGAAACCGAACGTCGGTGCGGCTCTATATGGCGCATGTGCACCGACGTTCGGATTCTTTCGGTGACTCGCAGTATGCGCCGGTCGGAAGCACGTCAATCACAGCCTGTGATTAGGACCGCCCACTCCCGCGGGAAAGCCGGGGGTGAAAATAGCCCTATAATGGTATGTACGGAAAAAAAAAAACAACAGCATACTGTCGGTCTCATAGGTCGGCTCCATGTATTGTTAGAATTTTTTTTTAGGGTGAACCCCCGCTTTAAGCAGTTGTAACAACAGTTTTTTATTTCGAAACAATTTACTGTATTTAATTAAAAATGTAACAAACTGTTGATGAAACTGCTAAGCATCCCTGGGATTGTGCTGCTTTGTTTCAGCCCATTGCAGGGTCAGTTTTGCGTGACGGTTTGGCTGGTGTATATACAATATCTGCAGGAAAATATGAAGACATGAAATAATAAAGGAATTTATATACCGAATAATTTAGTTACAAGTATTCACTGTATATTGTTATCAGAATAAAATATTTTCCATGATAATATTCCCTTTAAATCTTCCTTTCCTCGGTGTGATAAGGATGTGATAAGAAATGAAGTATCGGAAGTATACATTATCTCCCCATAGGGAAGATCTGTACATGGCCTGATTCTCTCCTAACCATTGAAGGTCACACTATAATCAGACCACAGTTAGGCTGGATGTGGCCAGATAGGAAAATGGTGATTTGAGAGTCACAGGAGGTCAGTCAATTGCCAGTCCACATGTGTCTGGCATTACCAGGCAGACCTCATGGGCAAGCACACGATGTGTGGAAGGGTGATGACTGCAGGACATGATTGGGTGCTATTTTCCTTCCAACTCAGTTCACAACCAAAAAACCCTTCCTGTTTAAAAAAAACAAACAAACAAACATAATGTAATTAATTGTATAGATTTTCTATAATTACAGAAAAACGTTACAGATTCCATATTGATTGAACAACAGTTATCCCATTGTCCAATTATCAGTATGAATGCGAAAATCAGTCACCCTGATGGTAAAAGTAACCTGTGCAGGGCTGATTAAATGGAGCTACATAGATACATGGATAGATAGGTAGGTCTTTTGCAATATTTCTACTCAATAAAACTTTATGAAACAAACAAAAAAAAAAGATAGGTAGATAATATGTAGATAAAATCACAGTTATATTGCTCTGCTGTGTTCACATACTGTATACTCCTCACTCCTCCAACACTAGGTGCAGGCTTCTAACAGTCGCTAGCAGTGGTGGCAAGCTTTTTTTTTTGGGGGTGGGGGGGCGGCAAACAACCATCCCCCGAGCGGCCGGCGGCACCTCCCCATAGCAGCTGGTGGCAGCCTTCCCCTGAGTGGCCAGCGGCACCTCCTCCAAACGGCCAGTGGCACCTCACCCGAGCGGCAGGCAGCACCTCCCCCACCCCATCTAGGTGGCGGGCAGCGAGCCCTCCTATCCCTCCTATCCTGTCCTCTCCTCCATCATGGCAAACGTAATTTTTTTCCATGACATTAAAAACGGTCGTGTGTACGCGGCATTAGACTACTTTGACACTGTGCCACTTGCTTTGCTGTGGTTTATCGTTTTTTTCGCATCCTAGCCGGGTGGTTTTTACCCCCCATAAAAAAGGGTAAAAACTCCTGTTTTGCGGTGCATTCAAATCGCTTTGCAGGCGCTTTGGAAGTGCTGTCCATTTATTGCAATGGGCAGGGCGTATTTGGAGCACTAAATACAGCGCTCCCAACCCGCTCTAAAGATGCTGCTTGCAGGACTTTTCGTGACGTCCCGTAAGCACACCGCCCCAGTGGGATAAGACACACTGCAATGAATTGGAGGCGCCCCAGTGTGAAAGGGGTCTTAGATGCAGTCAGAGCAAACGGAACAGTCTATGCGTCAGATACTTCAATAAACTTACATACAAGGCTTTTAAAATGAAAAGGCTTCGCTTTCTTCTTTTTTTTGCTGGAAGTAGAATGATTTTTGGCTAGATAGATAGAATAATTATTGGCTAGATAGATAGATAGATAGATAGATAGATAGATAGATAGATAGATAGATAGACAGATATAATTAATTTTGTCTAGATAGATATATTATTAGATAGATATATTATTAGATAGATATATTATTAGATATATATATTATTAGATAAATAGAACTGTACAAATCATAACCACAGAACACATGTTTCTTGAGAATGCGCTGTTCTGACATTAATAAATAGGTCAGTGTAATGAACAGACATGTCCCCTCCAGCAGTGAAGGAAGAAGAGGCTCTATGTACTCCGCAGACTCCTATCATATCCTTGTAATTAGTAGATGGGTGTATGTTTGGGGAATTCTGCAAAATGCCGGGGCTGGATTCACAAGTCCTCACTGACCACACTGTGCCAGTATGCTCTGAGCTCTACTCATTAACACGCTGTATGAAGTGGGGAAGAAGAAGTAAGCTGCGGGCAGAGAAGCTCACATCTCCAATTAGTATTATATTTCTGTGTCTGGAAGGATTGGGATAATACTGTGTACCACTATCCTGATAGACTTCTGTAGGAGAGACGTCATGTGACAAAATATAAAGTGGTGTTTGTCATGATAGATTTTTGTCTGATTTTAAATAGGATATGGAAAGAGCAGGTAAGTATAACATGTTTGTTATTTAAAAAAAACAAAACATTTTATAATAACTTCAAGAGTAAATTCCATAACTTCAAACACACACTGAATATGACACCATGGCATTTGTAAGCTGCCAATGCATAGCTGTTTGCCGACCAGTCAAATACCCAGTACATCACTGGACCTCAAGTGGTTGTACCGGGATGATGCCTTGGTACCGTTTCTTTAGAGCTGACGGTCACCTCTCTTGTAAAAGCAATCCTAGCAGTTAACTAGCCGCTGGATTGCTTTAACAAGGAGCAGGAGGGGCACGCTACCACCACCTTCCACAGCTTCATGTCTGGCTGGGAGTCCCAGTCGACCAGCCAGCACCTTCGTCGGTTGATCGTAAAGCCGAGCAAAGACCGGATCGTCTTTTGTTCGGTTCTGGGCTATGGTAACCCGGAATCAATGACCGAACATCACTTCTGGTTTATCTGGATGTAAACAGCGTCATTTTCAAAAATCAAAAGCATTTGAACACACCAATCATGGTGTGATCAAATGTTTTTAAGGGCAGAGAAGGGATTGGGGATCTTATAGATGTTAAATCTCTCCATAAAGAATACCTGTCACATGCCTATTGCTGTCACAGGGGATGTTTACATTCCTTGTGATAGCAATAAAAGTGATCAAAAATGTTCTTTTACTTTTAAAGAGTGCCCCTGTCTCCCTGAACTCATGCACAAAGGAGAACTCACGTGTCGATCCCGCACGCACACAAACAGCGATCGTCTCACACATGTAAGGTCTAACCGCGTACGTCAGATTATAGGCAATAACTCCAGCACCAGGCGTCCTATGTAAACCTAAAGTCTTAACCTGTAAAGGCTCTTAAAGCGGAGGTCACACAATTTTTTTTTAATTAAAAGCCAGCCGCTACAAATACTGCAGCGGCTGACCTTTAATAAATGGACACTTACCTGTCCAGGGTGCCTGCAATGTCGGCAGCCGAAGCTAAGCAATCGCTCTTCTGCCCCCGCCGCCATCCTCAGTGAGGGAATCATGAAGTGAAGCATTGCGGCTTCACTGCATGGTTCCCTACTGCGAATGCGCAAGACGCGCGGCGCATCCTCACTGGTCCCCGCTGTCTCCTGGGACCAGTGTGTTTCTCAGAAGACAGCGAGGGGTGACGCAAAGGGGTGTGACTCCCGCAGAAGTCTATTGCCGGAAGTGGGTGCAAATACCTGTATTATACAGGTATCTGCGACCCCCTGAAAGGTGGCAAATGTGACACCGGAGGGGGAAGGGTTCCGAAAAGCAGAGGTTCACACTTTGTGTGGGCCTCCTCATCGCCTATGGATAGTAAAGTGTACGTTGTTTGTTGCCTTTGCAAGGGCATGCACAATTTTAAAGCCTGACATGTTTGCTATCTATTTACTTGGCGTAACATCATCTTTTATATTTTACTAAACAATTAGGTTATGTATTGTGTTTATTGCATTAAAATTTAAAAAAGGGTATTTATTTAAAAAAAATAAAACAATTGTATTTGAAAAACCACTGTGGAAATACTGTGTGACATTAAAAATCACAAAACCCAACAATTTATTCTCTAGGGCCTCTGCTTTAAAAAATATATATATAATGTTTAGGGGTTCTAAGACATGTTTCTAGCAAAACATACTGACTGTTGACTAGTAAACAAAAAGTGACAGTAAAGGTCTGGTCTGGAAGTGGATAGAGAAATTAAAATGATTTTGCTTTTGATTTACACATAATGTAGGATGATGACAAACATAATATAATAGTCTTATGCACAATACGAAAAATTGGCCGAAATTCGGTTGTTCAGACAGTTCGTTTGTTTTTCGAACAGATAATAGTCACAAAATCGATAATCGTTGGGACGTTTTTGAGCTGAAAAAACGAAGCACAAGTTTGGAAATTTTCTGCCGAACGATAAACGGTTAATGTGTGTCCCGTCTGAACTTTCTGCACTAGGTATACGTAAAATATATATATATATATGTAAAGAAAAACGAACCCAATTTCTTTTATTTATGTCCACTGAACGATTTATCGGTCATTACATGATGGCAATATCGTTTGCGCTCACGGCTGAACGTTCGTTTTTCAAAAGTTCGTTCAGACGATTTTTTGTAGAGTGTATGGCCAGCATAAGATCTAGGGGCCAGATTCACAAAAGAGATACGACGGCGTATCTCCTGATACGCCGTCGTATCTCTGTTTCTATCTATGCGACTGATTCATAGAATCAGTTACGCATAGATATCCATAAGATCCGACAGGTGTAATTGTTTTACACTGTCGGATCTTAGGATGCAGTACCGTGGCCGCCGCTGGGGGGAGTTTGCGTCGTAAACCAGCGTCGGGTATGCAAATTAGGAGTTACGGCGATCCACGACGGATTTTCGTGTTCGCTACGTCGCCGCTAGTCTAGTTTCCCGTCGCAAAGTTAGTCGTCGTTTTTGGTGCCCTAACTTTAGTCAGCAAACGTATTGCTGTCTAAAGTATGGCCGTCGTTCCCGCGTCGAAATTTAAAAATGAACGTCGTTTGAGTAAGCTGTCCGGGAATACGGAATTACGCTACGCGCGTTGCCGTTCGAAAAAATTATGTCACTGCACGCAAAGCACGACGGGAATTGCGAAACGGAGCATGCGCAGTAGGTCTGGCGCGGGAGCGCGCCTAATTTAAATGGCACACGCCCATTTGAATTGGCCCGCCTTGCGCCGGACGTCTTTACGATACACCGCCGCAAGTTTCCAGGTAAGTGCTTTGTGGATCGGGCACTAAAACTGGAAACTTGCGGCGGTGTATCGTAAATGGGTTACGTTACACTGGCGCTCTTGTACGTGAATCTGGCCCTAAATTTAGAAGAAAGAGTGTGATCTGATGTTGCCCTATGTTAATTTTAAAGCCTAATTTAGTCCACATTTCTGGGCATGTTTCATGTTACACCCGTATTTAGGGTATAACATTAAACGTGGTCAGAGTCCACAGGTGGTCAGTGAAGCCATGCGGTGGTCACTTTTGACATTCATGTGTTCATTGTACAACCAATTCTTATTATTTTTTCTGTGTAGAATAGATACTAAACATCATCTGCATGTCACATTTCTGATAAATATGATTAGTACAGCAAGCAGAGAGAGAGGAAGAAAATGACACAGCTAAGGAAGCAGACACACCCATCCCGCATATTAGGAGTTCTATGGAATCTGGCTGCAGTAAAATACAGAGATTGAGTGGATTGACTTAAGCACAGTTGCAGTGTTTGCTTAATGAAATAAAGAATTCTCCATTTAGTTTTGCTTGTTGCTGCTTAAAGTAAGAGCTGGCAGGGAAGCTAATGGTTTGACCTTTGCCTACTGTTTATATGAATGGTACTTTAACATACAGACTTAGGAGGTACTTTTAGCTGTGGCCTTGAGCCTCTGTCACTTGTTTGTCGCTTATCTTTCCATTGTAAACCATGCCTTATAGAAAGAAGTAATTCGATGATCTGCCTCTCATAAGCATATGTTACGCTACTACCAATTGAACGTATTGGATTGACTGGATTGTCCATTATAGTTTATGAATCATCATGTGATGAGCTCACCATGAAGTCTGGAGGGTAATATCCATTAACGTCATTCTTTTCAGAGAACCACAGTCTATAAGATGAACTTAATAATTCTTCATAAATGCATTGTACTTTATTATGCAGTACATGTCATTAGTACATTATGCATTAATGTCTATTACATTAATTCCTTTCACTGAATTAAAGAAAATATTTATGATTGCACACATCTCAGTATGTTGTGCCAGAAGTTAGTGTTTATTATCCAAAAGTCAGGATGAGTGTGATCGGTCTAAGCCAATTACTGCTGAAGGCTGCCATTGTCCTGAAGTGGTTGTAACCCTACAAAAAAAAAAAGATCTTGTTCCGCTAAAGCAGGTTATACAGCATAGTGCTTGTGCGCTGTTATTTATCCCTCTCTTTGCTGTAAAATACCTGGTGGAACCTGCCTGTTCCTATGTCCCTCTTATTCCCCGTACACATGATCGGAATTTCCGTTGGGATAAACTCCAAAACGCGTTGACGTACAACACTACGACAAGCCGAGAAAAATGAAGTTCAATGCTTCCGAGCATGTGTCGACTTGATTCTGAGCATGCATGTTTTTTTCTCCGTCGGAGTTCCATACAGACGAACAGAATTTCCGATGGAATTTTTTTTCATCGGAAAAAAAAGATAACATGTTCTCTTTCTAATTCCGTCGGAATTTTCGATGGAAAAACTCCAATGGGGCACACACGTTCGGAATATCCGATGAAAAAATTCCATCTGACTTTTTTCATGGGAAATTCCAATCGTGTGTACAAGGCATAAGTGTGCTGACCACGTTAATCACGGCTGCTGATCCATGATACCGTGGTCAGTTTACCTCCCTGTCTGTCAGCTTGTGAGTATTTGTTTCAGCCATCTTCTCCCTGCTGCTCCCCTCCTTCTGCTATGGCTATAAAATCATGATTCCCATATCCTGGAAGAGCCCCTCTGTTACAAATAGATATACTGTGTAGTATCTGTGTTTTAAAAATGATGCAGTGAAATACCTTATTTTAGAACGCCGCTGTGTGTTTACGCAGCCTCCGGCAATAATTTAGCACTACCCCTCTAGAGCTCCCTGGTGCTTCCAGACATTACCTCATTGCTTAAAATGCACCCTACCATTGACCCGACCCTTAGAACCTGTAACCTTGCATACAAAAAACAGTTCATTTCCACCCCCTAGTCGCCTTTACATCCTGTCTTGGGCAATCCCAACTTCCCCTCAGGACTTAGTGGAGGCCCATTCCAATACCTATTTGATGCAGGTCACTTCTAAGTCTCGCATTTCCTCACATCAGACAGTTGACCCTCAATCTTGACCCTGGCGCAATCAGATGGACCATTTGCCCTTGATTTTTGGAAGGTACTTCAACTTCAAAACTTTTTTCATTCGCTGGGACCCCCGGCAGCATACAGGTGTTCGCCAGCCTCATTTGAGTCTCATTGCATGAACAGTGGTATGCTCCCTCGCACCCTCTCCTTGATGTACTCCCTACTGATCTCCCCGCCTGAAGACTTTAGGTTGCCTTACCTCACTATATAGGAAACAGGCTTAGGGCGGACATTTAACCCTCATCAAGCTAGACAAATCATCCAGATTGCCCTTAAATCTTCCGTGTTTACATGCAGTCAGGAATGCAACTATAAGTTGTTTACCAGATGGTATCATACCCAGAGGCCTCAGACCATTGCTGGAGATGGCGGGGAGAATGGGTACACTCTTACGTATAGAAAGTTGGTGCTCCGCCTTTCCTTCTTTACCCTCCTCTTCTTTCCTCCTTCCCTCTGATATGACAAAACCCGGGTATTCAACCTCATTTCCGTTCAGTAGTCTTACATTACCTAATAAAGCAGTACTATTCATTTGTTATACACTATGTGACCTGACGTATTATGTTACTCAGGCACTTATTCTGTTGGACTACATTTTCGCTGTTTAGATTTTGATGCGATCTGTTGGTTGCCTTTGTACTCTAAATAAAGAATAAAAAAATAAAAATAAAAACCTTCTGGGTGTAGATCCCCACCCCCAGCCCCCCTTATACCTATCTAAGCCCCATCTCGATCCAGTGAAGTGCACGAGGGCAGCGAATCTCCTGGATCTCTTTATCAATCATAGCCAGTGAGCCAATGAGGAGCAGGGGGACAATGTCCATTCACATGAGCACAGCTCAGCAGCGAGCCTGGTCAAGTGCCCTCATAGAAAAGACTTGCTCTGTTGGGGGCAATCGATAGGGGGGAGGAGCCAGGACCACAGAGAGGGGACTCAAAAAGAGGAGGATTGGGGCTGCCATGTGCAAAACCATTGCACATAGCAGGTAAATATAACATGTTTGTTATTTAAAAATCAGAATCACTTTAAGCTGGCCATACCCTAGTAGAAATGTGTTAGAAATTCACATTTTAGGAAAACGGAAGTACTTTTAAATTACATTCTTCATGTCATCGATTATACTGGTGAGAATTTTTGTATGACTGTTTGTTCAAATGTCTACTAGTGTATGGCAAGCTTTAGCACAAAGAACACACCACTGGTCACAGAGGTCATGAAGAATTCATATGCAAGGTTCAGCTAAACCAAATGGTTCTTTCTTTACTAAAATAATTTTATACTAGCATTTGAAAATATTCAAGCAGTCTTTTTTAGGCTGAATGATGAATTTTACAGACTATAACTACTTCTGGTATGTAAAGTATATCTAAAGCCAAACATTATTTCATGTTAGATAGAGGGGATGGTTAACACCAGTTATCACCTGAACAAGTGGAACATCAGAAGATTTCCCCTCTATGGCCTCGTACACACGACCGAGAATTTTGTCGTAAATGAAACGTCGTTTTCCTCGACGAGTTTCTTGTCAGGCTTGTCGAGAATCTTGTCAAGCTTTCTTTGCATACACACTGTCAAGACAAAATATTGTCGTTCTCAAGCGCGGTGACGTACAACACGTACGACGGCACTATAAAGGGGAAGTTCGATTCCACTGGCGCCACCCTTGGGGCTGCTTTTACTAATCTCATGTTACTGCGTGTTAAGTAAAAGTTTGATGGGAGACGATTCGTGCTTTTAAGTCTGTTACAGAGTGACGAATGTGCTATCTCCATTACGAACGCTACTTTTACCGAAGGTGCGCTTCGGTCTCATACTTTATTCTGAGCATGCACGCGTTTCTAAGCATACACACAAACGTGTTTCTCGTTGTAAACCAGTCCGACGAGAAACACGACAAGGAAATTGAGACTCCCGACGAGAAAAAAGAAAACATGTTCTCTTTTTTTCTCGTCGAGATCCACAACAGTTTTCTCAATGAAAAACATACACACGACCGTTTTCCTCTGCAAAAAAGCTCTGCCAGCATTTTTCTTGATGGATTTTGTCGAGGAAAACGGTAGTGTGTATGAGGTCTATGCCTGTTCTAGGCACAACTCAAAATTTCTCTCACTTTTAATCCCAATGACAATGGTCACAAGAGAATGTCCCAATGATAAGACAAGCAGAAGTTCTAATCTTTCACAAACCCCATCCAAAATGTAAACAAAAACCCTTTGACTTTATATATACTTTAAATAGTGCGCTTATTTATATGGGTCTGTAGATCAGATCTAAGAGGAGAAGGAAAGGGGGGCAGGGGAATGTGGTCCCTAAAAGAAACAATTCATCTAAAGAAGAGACATTTGGGAGCTTTACATTGCAAAGAATTATACTTGCACAGTTAACGTAACTATTAAATACCCATATGCACCATATGTTCTTTAAAGCTATGGCTTGCATTAGAACACATTTTGGCATTCAGCTGGGTGTTTTCATCACTTTGTTATGTTGGAAATAGGAGGTGTGTGTTTATTGGCATTTAGAGGGAGTTGATTGGCACAACTAATTTTAGTCTGCAGGAAATGGAAGAGAAACAGTCTGACAGTCTGGTTGTGGGAAAATCTAAGCTTTTTCCCTTTGTCTCTGCTGGTCTAATTCAGTGTGAATTGTGCACAAATCTAAAGGTTTTTTTGTTTTATATATTCCACAAAAAGATGGGCCAGTGCACCTTTTGTGATGCTGATAAGTAGTTTGAAAACAGGAGCATCATTAGGGAGTCAGTGCACGGGCCTTATTACATCATTGTGCACGGGGAACACTGGCCAACCAGCTTTATATACAAGCTTTGTCCTCCTGGGTTAGCTGTCAGAATAGAAAGCCATCCCTTTGCTGATGTTATTGTAGTCTGCCCATTCCCCTCCTGTGTGGATGCCGTGTGAATGGTAGGTGGTCTGCTGTGACCTTTGAAAAAGGCAGTGTGGACAATATTGGTGACACCCTCTGCTTTTCAAACTCCAATTATTTGTCTGTATAGTTTAAATGAGAGAACTACAACATAGTACAAGATTATACTATACATTTATTTATTACATATTCACCTGTTTCCAATATCTGTGCTATCTATATGAAATTTGTATGCATAGTGCAGGAAGTAGACCCTATTGTTGGCGACTTTCTGCTTCTGTCTGCAAACAGTCTCTTCACACAATACAGATAACCAAATATAAACCATCAACAGTTAAAAACATATCTTTAACCGCAGGAAATGGTTTCTAATTTGCAATCTTCAGGTACTTCTACAGATCACAATACAAAATTAACAAGCGTACAGTAACTAATATTGTATTCGATGCTGATCATGTGAAGGCACAGAAGGAATATGTAATCTGAAAAGGTATAGATTCACTTAAACATGTTCCTCCTAACAATGCATTAATAGCCTAAGACAGTGGTTCTCAACCTTCCTAGTGCTGTGACCCCTTGATAACATTTCCCAAGGTGTGGGGACCCCTAACAGTAAAATTATTTTTGTAGCGTAGGTTGTCAGCACCCAAGGCAAGACTAGTAATTTGCGCTCTCTGAGTCCCTTCCACTCATACAGTATTGAACCCCCTTGTGCAGGGCCGGACTGGGACACAAATTTGGCCCTGGACTTCATCCAGACTGGCCCATTTTGACAGGTCTCTCCCATGGCGGCCGGACAACTCCTGCCCCCCGGCCAGACAACCCCGATGGCCACCCAAGCCCCCTCTCCCCCTTTACTAGCCATTGGGGAAGCTAGACATTATTTCACCCGGGGCAAAGAATCAGTTCGGTGCCCCTCTTATGGGACAAGATTAGGCAGGAGTGAGAAACTCCCAGGCCATAGTCGTTGAGTCAGCTGTCTGTCCCCTCCCCTGTGCTCCTCTGTCGTCCCCCCTGCTTCTGTTTCCCCCAGGTGAGCACTGTGGGGAGGGAGAGGAGGTGAGCGCTGCAGGGAGGGAGAGGAGGTGAGCGCTGCAGGAAGGGAGAGACAGAGGAGCGGAGGGGGGCCACGGTTCGCTGTCACTGAAGCCGGCCCACTGAGCCATCGGCCCACCGGGAAACTCCCTGTAGTCCCAATGGCCTGTCCATCCCTGCCCTTGTGGTACATTTTAGGATGTACCACTCTCTCTCTCTTTGTTCTTCTTTCTTTCCCCTTTATCTCTCTCTAACCTAGTTTCTTTTTTTTTTTCCTCTCATCCGTCTCTCTTATTATTTCTCCCCCTTTTTCTTTGTTTCTCCCCCTTTTTCCTCTCCCTTCCATGTATTCTCTATTTTTATTCCTTCTCTTACTCCTTGGTGGGGGGAGTAGGATGAGTGGCAGTGTTGGTGGGGGGAATGGGATCAGTGGAAATGCTGGGGCGGGGGGGGAGTTCTGATCAGCCAACTTAGGTAATCTGCTGATCTGAGAACTGTAATGGGGACTTTTAATGGCAACTATAATCACAGGTAGTGTTACTCACCATGTCTCCGACTTTGTGGTGTCTCGTAGCAGTGACACCTATGTGGAAATCAGGAGATAGGGTCTCCTCCAGCCCCTCCCACTTCACATTCCTCACCAGTCAGCTGACCTCTAGCCTCCACCCCCCAGCCATGCCGTGAACTTAATGGGAAGAGGCTGAGTGGGCGGCCGCAGGCTCCAGGGACAGCCCTGCTGGGTGGGCGCAAAAATGCTGGGAGAGCCAGGAACAGCCCAGGATTTGGTGACCCCTGGCAAATCATCTTTTGACCCCCGAGGGGGTCCCGACCCCCAGGTTGAGAACCACTGGCCTAAGACAATGTTACTATTAAGTGTGCGGTAGAGTGTTTGTTGCAGGACAAGCTTTGTCATGAGTTGCAGAGATTGGCCCACTGGCGAGGAAACCTCCTTAGGCATGTTTGCGGTGTTGTCTTCAAATATGTGTCGGCACAGTCACAGGGTGATGTTCCAGGCCTAGTGTAATGATATAATCGCCATAACTTGCACGTGTACATACCAGTCTGTGTGGGAGGTCATGTGAACTCCTGGTCTATGTTGTCTGCACACCGGCGTGTGTGGGAGGTCATGTACGCTCCTGGTCTATGTTGTCTGGACACTGGCATTTGGGAGATCTTGTGAGCTCCTGGTCTATGTTGTCTGGACACTGGTATGTTTGGGAAGTCATGTGAACTCCTGGTCTATGTTGTCTGGACACTGGTATGTGTGGGAGGTCATGTAAGCTCCTTGTCTATGTTTTATGGACACCGGTGTGTAAAAAAATAAATAAAAATACTGATCACTTCCCCAGAGTAGTACAATGTTACTATGGTAACATTTATATTGCTCTGGTCAAAGTGTGTTAAAAAAATATATAATAAAGAATACAAAAATTAAAAACATTGGGCTAGATTCAGGTACCTTTTGCGCTTTTTTTACGGAGGCTCAGGGCAACGTTTTTGCCCTGCGCCCCCGCAAATTTTCTGCGCTACCCGCGATTCACGGAGCAGTAGCTCCGTAAATTGCGTGTGCGCTCCGGCAAAATGCCTGGCGTAAGCGCGCGCAATTTAAATGATCCCATAGGGGGCGGGAATCATTTAAATTAGGCGCGTTCCCGCGCCGAGCGTGGAGCGCATGCTTCGTCGGGAAACTTTCCCGACGTGCTTTGCGGTTAATGACGTCGCAAGGACGTCATTTGCTTCAATTACACATTTTTATCCACAGACTGTGGCTTTTTGCCAACTGTAGCAGTTGTTTGTACCAGAATACTACCCAACTGACTTGTTAAATCATCACCTATTGGATGAATTGCAACCTATATGTATCCATACTTTGGCATATGGAATTTTCTTGCATGCTGGCGTGCTGGCTGATCTATACCACAGGTGTCAAACACAAGGCCCGCGGGCCGAATCTGGCCCTCCACGCCATTTCATGTGGCCCTTGCACCTCTCCTGCAGATGCAGGAGAATTCCAGCCCTCCTCTGGTCCTCCTCCAGACCCTAAGGCCGCGTACACACGATCGGTCCATCCGATGAGAACGGTCCTGACTGATGGTCCGTCGCGCCTACACACCATCGGTAAAAAAAACGATTGTGTCAGAACGCGGTGACGTAAAACACAACGACGTGCTGAAAAAAACGAAGTTCAATGCTTCCAAGCATGCGTCGACTTGATTCTGAGCATGCGCGGGTTTTTAACCAATGCTTTTGCATACTAACGATCGTTTTGACCTATCGGTTAGGCGTCCATCGGTTCAATTTTAAAGCAAGTTCTCATTTTTTTGACCGAAGGTTAAAGACCATATGGGGCCTACACACGATCGGTTTGGACTGATGAAAACGGTCTTTCAGACCGTTGTCCTCCGCCTTAGGCCGCGTACACACGATCGGTTAAACCGTTCTCATCGGATGGACCGATCGTGTGTACAGGGCTTTACTTTCTGCTTTCAAGCAATGCATCTAACTTCTTCCCAGCAGCAGCATAAGGAAAGGGGGGTGCACTGTGATATAAGAAAGAGTGGGGGACTCAACTTCTGATGGTGGGGTGGATCTTGACATCTAATGTAAGGGGAGAGGATGCGCTGGACATCTAATATTACAGATAGAACTGGCCCTTTTGAGGGCAATTATAGTGCTGATGCTGCCCACAATCAAATTGAGTTTGACACCCCTGATCTATACCGTACAGTTTTCTTTGTAACAGGTACATAAAGAATATGCTTTCAGCATAGAATCTTCATCTGTATCAATTAGTTTTATCATTTGAAGTTCTTTTTGTTGCCAGATGTGATGTGCATTTCAAAAGCTGCAAATCAGTTATTTTGTAACCACTTAACAGTCAGAGTAAGCTTATTTTAGTTAACACACACCGAAGGCACTGGAAGTCGTTAATTAGAGGCTTGCTGCACACAAAATGCACAAATGTATTCAATAGTGCAAAGAGTAATAATAATGTATAAAGTGCAATATCCGGTATGAAACTGCCCTGTTTCAGTAGGCAGAACCGTTGTAACACTGTCATTACAAAAAAGAAAATTCCCAATAATGTCTACTGCTAAAGTCCTAACCTAACGCATATGGTAAAGATCTACAGCGGTCAAAGAATCTTCAGTACCCTAGAGATTCTTTTGGATGTGTACAAGGTGTAAAGAACATTGATCATTTGTTGATGTAGCGATAATTTGGAAAGCAATATAAATTGACAGACACAGATACACGTAGTATAGATAAAAATTGATTGAAAATCATTCTGGTACTTATGGAACAAAAAGTAAAGTAACGTTCAGTGTGCTTGCCTGAAAGTGGTGTTCAGTATGGAAACTGAATGGAAGAAAGAGAGATTAGAGAGAGCTTCCATCAATTGAAATATGTACTGTAATGCCGCGTACGCACGATCGAAAATTCTGACAAGAAAAGTCTGATGTGAGCTTTTGGTCGGAAATTCCGACCGTGTGTATGCTCCATCGGACTTTTGATGTCGGAATTTCCGCCAACAAAAGATTGAGAGCAGGTTCTCTTTTTTCCCGACGGAAAAAATTCATAGCGAAAAATCTTCCCGCCTGTATGCAATTCCATCGTCCAAAAAATCACGCATGCTCAGAATCAAGCAGAAGAGCCAAACTGCCTATTGAACTTCATCTCAGCTTGTCTTGTACGTCACCGCGTTCTTGACGGTCGGAATTTCCGACAAGATTTGTGTGACCGTGTTTGAGCCAACATTCCGTCAGAAAAAAATCACTTTTCTTGTCGGAATTTCCGATCGTGTGTACGCGGCATTAGCCCTGTGACCAGGATCGTTGGGGAAACTAGGCAAGAAAAAAGGAATAAAGAGCAGAGCTGGGATTTCAATGCTTTTTCCAATGGTTCAAACACAAAGTCACTGGCTCTGGTAAGGCTGCCAAACACACACATTCTCCTCAATGGGTACCCAGGAGCAATTCGAGGTATAGACATAGAAAGGAGAGCCAAACTAAAAAGTGAAAGATACTCTGGCCCGGATTCACGTAGCACTTACGACGACGTATCTCGAGATACGCCACGTAAGTGTAAATGTGCACCGTCGTATCTGTGCGCCGTGCCCACAGAACTAGATACGCCTGAAAATAGGCTTCGTACGACCGACGTAAGTTTCCTACGCCGTCGTATCGTGGGCGCATATTTACGCTGGCCGCAAGGGGCTCTCCCATTGATTTAAAATTTGAATATGCAAATGAGTGAGATACGCCGATTCACGAACGTACTTGCGCCCGGCGCATTAATATACGCGGTTTACGTAAGGCTTACATCCGGCGTATAGTTATTCCCCATCTATGAGGCGCAACTCATGCAAAGGTATGGACCAGGGAACAGCCGTCGTATTTTACGTCGTTTACGTAGTAGTACGTGAATATGGATGGGCGTAGGTTACGTTCACGTCGTAGGCAGTGATTCGACATATCTTAGGGAGTATTTTCAACGTGATTCTGAGCATGCGCACTGGGATACGTCCACGGGACGGCGCATGCACCGTTCGTTAGGCCCGTCATTTGCATGGGGTCACGGATTGTATTCGGATTGTAATTCGGATGTATACGAATTATTCTATATTATTACATTCTATTAACTTATATTCTATTCTTTTTGATTCTATTGCTTTATTGTTTTATATTCTATTTTATTGTAGTTTTTAGAAAATTGATTTCTATTTTTTCAAATTCGATTCGAATTTGTTTTTAAATTCAATTCAAATTTGTTTTCAAATTCGATTCAAATTTGTTTTCAAATTTGATTCGAATTCGTTTGCGTTTTTTCAAATTTGTTTAAATTCGTTAATTTTGTAATTCGGATGTATACGAATTTCCGAATTATGAAAATTTTTTCCGAATTCGAATTCGTAACGAAACAAAATGCACATGTCTAAGCACTTTGGACTTTCACTTTTTGGTTTGGCACCCATTTGAATGCCTATACTTCTGCAGTGACCTAAAGTGGTTGTGAATTTTTTTCATTTTTAATAGAGTAAGGGAATGTTATAATACCTGGCAACTTTTTTTTTTTCCCGCCATCTGTGTACCATTGTGGACATTATTTCCCTTAAAGTGGATGTAAACCCCCAATACACCCAGTGAAGTAACCAGCCTCAGATCATACACAGAGATTAACCACTTGCCGCCCGCCCTATAACAAAATGACGGCGGCAAAGAGGTTTCAATATCCTGAGTGGACGTCAGTCTGACACCCCGCAGCACCGATCTAGGTAAAGAGTCTCTGACGGAGACTCTTTACCACATAATCAGCCGTGTCCAATCAGTTTACTATATGCCATAGTTATTATGCAAGCTGTGGACTACCTTAATCACTTAAGACCCGGACCAAAATGCAGCTAAAGGACCTTGTCCCTTTTTGCGATTCGGCACTGCGAGTGCGAGTCGTGCAACGTGGCTCCCAAACAAAATTGCCGTCCTTTTTTTCCCATAAATAGAGCTTTCTTTTGGTGGTATTTGATCACCTCTGCGGTTTTTATTTTTTGCGCTATAAACAAAAATAGAGCGACAATTTTGAAAAAAATTCAATATTTTTTACTTTTTGCTATAATAAATATCCCCAAAAAATATATAAAAAGTGTAGCTGCTGACTTTTAATAAACAGATTCTCACCTGTCCCACAATCCAACAGTGCGGCCGACGAAAGCCTCGCTTTTCTCCCTCTCCTCTCTGCGGCACAAGCATTGCAAGTGTGGCTTCACAGCCGGGCATGCACTGGGCATGCCCGAATCGCACTGCACATTGTGAATAGCCATCTTCTGGGACCTGTGACGTGTCCCAAAAGATTGCAGAGAGGAAGGGAGGGAGGAGAGGTGAACTTCCGCTAGGCGTCGCGGCACCAGGAGAGGAAGTGGGAGCTGGGTGCCTGTGAAAACTAGGTACCTGTCCCCCCCCCCCAAAAAAAATTACATGCCAAATATGGCATGTCAAGGGGTCACCAGTACTTAAAGCAAAAGTTCAAATTTTGGGTGGAACTCCGCTTTAATAGGCAGAAGTAAAAAACCCATGTGCCTTGTAACATGGGCGGTGCACACTATGTCCGGGACACAGTGTTTTTTATGACCATCAGCGTCACTTCCTCCCACATTTGTTCTGTGACTTGTTTTGAATATATATAAAAGGGGGCAGGCCCCATAGAGAATAATGGTCAGTGTGAAGCAGGTCCAACCACATTGTTCACATCACTAGGACATGAAATCATTATTAGAAGCAACACTGCTAACAGCTGCAAGTGCAGGCCCTTGTTACTGGGGTACCGTGGTACTTGTTTCTATCTAGCAATGCTGGTAGTTTTTTCAGTAAAGCTATAGATGCCCTAAATTCAGATTGTGCAATATGGTCTGCTTCACTTTGTACAAAATTACACATTGTTCTTTGCATTACCATACTGAATACATGTGTTAAGCCTCGTACACACGGCCGAGAATCCCGTCGTAAAAAACACGTTGTTTTTCTCGACGGGATTCTTGTCAAGCTTGACGGGATTCTTGTCTAGCTTTCCTTGCATACACACTCTCCAGACAAAATCTCGTCGTTCTCAAACGTGGTGATGTACAACACGTACGACGGCACTATAAAGGGGAAGTTCAATTCCACTGGTACCACCCTTGGGGCTGCTTTTGCTAATCTCGTGTTACTGCGTGTTAAGTAAAAGTTTGATGAGAGACGATTTGTGCTTTTTAGTCTGTTACAGCGTGACGAATGTGCTATCTCCATTACAAACGCTAGTTTTACCGAAGGTGCGCTCCCGTCTCATACTTTATTCTGAGCATGCGCGGGTTTCTAAGCATACACACGAACGTGTTTCTCGTTGTAAACCAGCCCAAGGAGAAACACGGCGAGGAAATTGAGACTCCCGACGAGGAAAAAGAGAACTTGTTCTCTTTTTTTCTTGTCGAGTTCCACGACAGTTTTCTCGACGAAAAACATACACACTTGATTCTGACCATGTGTGGGTTTTTAAAACTCGGAAAAGCATACACACAAATGTTTTTCTCGTCGTAAACCATTCCGACAAGAATCACAACGAGAAAATTGAGACTCCCGACGAGAAAATAGAGAGCAGGTTCTCTTTTTTTCTTGTTGAGATTCACAACAGTTTTCTCGATGAGAAGCCATACACACGAACGGTTTTCTCAGCAAGAAAGCTCTGCCAGCAGTTTTCTTGCTGGTTCTTGCCGAGAAAATCTAGCGCGTGTACGAGGCTTTAGTGTTGGGTGAAGTGTTAGGGCTTACCCTACCTTAGAATGGCCATAAGGCTGCTTTCACATTGGGCATCGGAGGTGCGGTGACGGTATAGCCGCGCTATTTTTAGCGCCGCTATACCGTCGTATTTACCGAGATATTCGGGCGCTAGCGGTGAGGTTTTAACCCCCGCTAGCGGCCGAAAAAGGGTTAATTCCGCCCGCATTGCGGGCGGTATTACCGCGGTATTACCACGGTTTCCCATTGATTTCAATGGGAAGGCGCGGTATAGGAGCGGTAAACACCCCGCTCCTATACCGATCCAAAGATGCGGCTAGCAGGACGTTTGGAGCGGTCCTGCTACCGCACCGCTTCAGTGTGAAAGCCTTTGGGCTTTCACATTGAAGCCTGCAGGGCATGATTTTTTCATGAGGTATAGCAGCGCTATTTTTAGCGCTGTACCGCATGAAAAACGCCTCAATGTGAAAGGGGCCTAATTGACTCGGTTTTCACAAGCAATACTCTTGAAGGATAGCAATAATAAGGCTCGTCAATCTTTAGAGGTGCTCACTTGAGCACTGACTCAAAGTTCTGTGTTTATGGTGGGACCATTGTCAGGCCAGGTATCATTTTGGGTTGCCAATACTCCAGCTATACTTTAATTTACAGACATCTCCTCACTATTCATTCCAAAGGGCGAAATGTGAAATTCTGTGGACTGCCCCAGATCTCTTCTTTTCATCTGCTACATATTGAATTGCTGATGTTCACCTGCCTTTGCTCTCTGCTGAGCTCCAAAGTCAGCAACATTTCTCTCATTCAGGGCAGAGGCCCAGGAGCTGCAAATGTAAGCATGATTTACTGTAATATTTTTCCTCAATTCCATGGAGTTTGTTTTGAATGGAGCAAAACTTATTTTGTGGATTTGGCCATGCCGAATGTTTGACAAGCTTAAAAAAAAAATACTTAAAAAAATGAAAGTTTAATATAGACACAGAAGCCACGAATGTCTGCATTTTGCAAGATAGATTAGAGTTAGTTAATAAATTAATACTGTATATCACAATGCCAATCATTGTACATCCTCATCTACCACACACTGACCTTCTATCCAATAACTGCTGACTGGTAGTCTGCCTAAAATAAACTTTTGTCCTATACATGGTACTATTACAGACAATCTCCAAAAAATACTAAAGTGTATCTAAAGCCATAGCATATCAACAGACATTTACAAAGAAAATAAAATTTACCTTTCTTATAATAATAATTTCTTTCTTTCAATGCCCTGCACTGTTCTTTTCAGAAACCGAGCTGGTGGTTAGTAGGACTATCCTGCAGCTTGCATGTTGTCCCAGCATAAGAATCAGGCCTCTGATAAACTATGACTTCCAAGCTTTCTTGCGCCTTAAAGCGGAGCTCCACCCTAAAGTGGAACTCCCGCTGATCGGATCCCTCCCCCCCTCCGGTATCACCTTTGACACCTTTCAGGGGGGAGCAGATACCTGTCTAAAGACAGGTATTTGCACCCACTTCTGGCCACAGTCTGCGGGCAGGACGTCACCTCCCATCCCCCGTCCCCCCCCCGTTGTGTTCTGGGAACACTCGGCTCCCAGAGCACAGCGGGAGCCAATCAGCAGGCGCAGTGCGACTCGCGCATGCGCCGTAGGGAACCCGGAGCGCTTCACTTCCTGGTTCCCTCACCGAGGATGGCGGGGGGGCAGCAGAGTGACGAGCGATTGCTCGTCCTCTGCTGCGAACGGGGCTGGACTCCAGGACAGGTAAGTGTGCTGATATTAAAAGTCAGCAGCTGTAGTATTTGTAGCTGCTGACTTTTAATATTTTTTTTCAGCGGACATCCGCTTTAAAGTGAAATGAAAGGTTTCCTATTCAGTTCGTTTTGCACACAGTGGCCCCGATCCACCTGTTCTGGGGTCCCACTGCGGCTCTCGTGGCTCCTCCCTGCATTAGAATACGCCCTCTGGAAAGCTCTTTCCCAAGGGGGTTACCTTGCGGGGCACGCTCCTGAGTCATACACTTGGCATCCATAGAGGCCGAGTGTATGACTCGGCCCTGCCCCAGGCACTTGCGTCATTGGATTTGATTGACAGCAGCAGGAGCCAATGGCTATGCTGCTATCAATATATCCCATGAAGAGCCAAGAACCCACGGAGAGAGCGATGCGGGATCGCGCCCACGTAAATTTGGGGCACAGGTAAGTAAAACGGGGGGGCTGGGGGGCCGTACACAGCAAGGTGTTTTTTCACTTTAAAGCATAGGATGCATTAAGGTGAAAAAGCACGTAGGTTTACAACCCCTTTAAGCAAATCAGCGTGTGATTGACTGTTATGGGCCGTACACACGACCGAACATGTCTGCTGAAACTGGTCCGCGGACCAGTTTCAGCAGACATGTTCGGCCGTGTGTAGGCCCGAGCGGACAAGATTCCAGCATACATTTGCCCGCCGGGCCTTTTTCCAGCGGGCAAATATTTCTGGACTTGTTTTAAAACAGCCTGCTGAAATCCTGCCCGCTCGGACATGTTCGGTCGTCTGTACAGACCTACCGTACATGTCCGAGCGCCCGCCATCCCTCGCATGCGTCGAATGACTTCGACGCATGCGTGGAAGCACTGAACTGGCAGGGCCGCCCACGTCGGCGCGTCATCGTCGCGGCGACGGCGCGGACACGCCCCGCGTATTGTTTACGCGCGGATTTCTGTATGATGGTGAGTACGGCCACCATACAGAAATCTCCGGGCATACATGTACGGTGAAAACGGTCCGGCGGACCGGTTTCATCGTACATGTATGCTCGTCTGTACGCGGCCTTAAGAGCCGATAGCTTGAGAGTCTGGAAGCAGCCGGAATGGTGTCTGGAAACTGTGCGAAGTAGATGCTATGCAAGGCCAGCCTGCAGCCTGGAACAAATAAGGACGAGGATTGCTACCAATGGACAAGCTGCTAGCTTGGTCAAGAGTTCGGTATTGTTATGCCACCTTTGAATCAATTTGACGCATGCTCGGATTTATTGAACTTAATTTTTCTCGGCTTGTTGTAGTGTTGTATGTCACCGCGTTCTTGGCGGTCGGAATTTGTGTATGCAACACAAGTTTGAGCCAAAATTCCGTCGGAAAACAATCCACGGTTTTCTTGTCGGAATTTTAGATCGTGTGTACGCTGCATAACAGTTTGGTATGAGTGCAGTAAACTATGATTATTCACTAGAGCAGATCCATGCCCCGATCTGAATTTGCTGATGTTTGTACTAATCTTTTAGCAAGTCCTATTGCTTTTAGGTTCAGTAGACCATGTGACCTCCTACCAAGGCTGAGTCGTCAATCCTTTAATGTGATGGGTGAATGCACCAATAGTGAGGTGTGGAAGGAGGTATGCCAGCACTCAAATGTCCTTGCTGATTTGCATAGTAGGTTTTGGGGCTTCCAGGGCACTCTGAGGCCTCGTACACACGACCGTTTTCCTCGACAGAATCCATCAAGAAACTTGGTGGCAGAGCTTTTTTGCCGAGGAAAACGGTCGTGTGTATGTTTTTCATCGAGGAAACTGTCAAGGAACTCGACGAGAAAAAAAAAGAACAAGATCTCTTTTTCCTTGACGGGAGTCTCAATTTCCTCGTCCTGTTCCTTGTCGGGCTGGTTTTCGACGAGAAACACGTTTGTGTGTATGCTTAGAAACCCACGCATGCGCAGAATAAAGTATGAGACGGGAGCGCACCTTCGGTAAAAGTAGCATTTGTAATGGAGATAGCACATTTGTCACGCTGTAACAGTCTGAAAAGTGCAAATTGTCTCTTACCAAACTTTTACTTAACACGCAGTAACATGAGATTAGCAAAAGCAGCCCCAAGAGTTGTGCCAGTGGAATCGAACTTCCCCTGCCGTTGTATGTGTTGTACGTCACCGCGTTTGAGAACGAGGAGATTTGGTCTTCACCGTGTGTACGCAAAGAAAGCTTGTCGAGTTTCTCGACAAGCCTAACAAGGAACTCGTCGAGGAAAACGATGTGTCTTTTCCGACGAGTTCCTCAGTCGTGTGTACGAGGCCTAACCCCATATCTTGCTGTTTTAACAAATTACTCTTTATATCTAATCAAATATTTGAAAGGTAGAAAAAGAACACTGTATCAATTCTCATCACTGCTTCCTACATCTAAGCATCCTACCATGACCGCTTTAATGAAGAAAATTTGCATTATGGTGATAATGACCTTTCAGTAACATCACTTATCAAGAACAATTACATCGTAAGATGAGAGCACTTAAATGAAGCCCCAGCACTTCCCCTACAAGCCAATTCTGTGTGTATATTTATTTATTACAGTGCACAGCGCTTCAATTAATCTAAGTGCTTCGCAGCACGGTAGGGGCCGCTACATCGGTGCCAGCAGCATTGTTCTTGCCGAGTTCCTCTACGTTACGGGATTGGTTGAGTGGACATATTCCAATCTTCAGCCTATGAAAGCCAACAAACTTCCATCCCTATCCATTACTTTCCAGCAGCTGAACCTCTGCCCAGTATCAAGGCAGATAATCCATAACAATCATTTCATCTGTGTAATTTCATTAAAACCATTACTCTGATTAGATGCCTTGACTGCTAATTGGTCCTCCTCACCACTGCAGAGGTACTGTGTGACTGGTGGAGCGACCGGTCTGGGCAAACGCTTTCTATTATTTTTCTTCTCAGAAGTGTCCTTGAAAATAGATAATAGAAATAGCTTTGATATTGTCTGAACATCTCATCCCAAAGTATTTCTTATAAACCACTTGGTCAGAATACATAATAGAATTTATTGTGGTTTCAGTATTCAGAACACATAGGTTGGAATACCGTACATCGGCTAACCTCAACTTTATTTGACTATGGAAATTCGAAAACTAATAGTGTATGATTGTATTAATCAGGAGTAAAGACAGCTAAGAGCCGGCTTTGCTCCAAAATTTAGGTGTATTAGTTATTTTCTTGTCACTTGTATTAATTGCAGGATTTTGTTATTTTATTTGCACAACTAGTGTTCATTCAGAATACATTTTATGCAGTGTCTGCACTTGTGTAGCGTATTAAATAAATGTAATGTTAAATTCGACCTCATAGTAACCTTTAAATGTCTGCATGAATTCAATTCTGACCTCTCATAGTATACAGCAGCAGTATAGCTGTACCTTTTATCATTATAAAGCAATTCATTAGCTGTTTTAAAGTGACTATGCCTAAGATCAGATGTGTTCAGTCTGCTGCAGGAGGGAGGAAACATTTTCTTAGGGCTCATTTACACTAGCAGTGTCCTCCAAAGAGTGCATCGCCTTTTTACAAGGCGTTTTGAGAGGTAGTGAGGAGGCTCCACCCACACCACCCTGTTATCCCCTAAAAACCCACATCATTGTGTTGCAACGCCACACGGAGACTGCTGCGGTTGTGGTGGTCTCCGGTACGGCCTCGGTCTGTGCACTCGTCACACTGGTCAGATCGTCATCTTTGTTCGTCTCGTCTATCGGGCTTACCTCCGGTGAGCGGGATGGCGAGGTAGCAGACAGCAGGGTCAGGTAAGACAAAACGGTGATGACCTCGGAATTCGTAGCCTCCGGGTCCACTATCTCCAGCGACGGGGAGGGTTCCGGCCATGTGGCTTCCTCCTCCGCGGTAACAGTCCCGGAGATCCAATTTACCCGGTACTCCTGGGGAGCTTTAGCAGGTGGCTTAACGGCGAATAAGTAGGCCCGGCATCTTGGGCACCAAGCAAACGGCAGGATCCGCACAGACAACTCCTCGCAGCGAGGGGAGGACAGTCTCAAGGTCTCGGATCCTCCGCTCGAAAGGAGAACAAATTGTCCTTCCGTAGACATCCGTTTCCCCGTATCGGTGAGGGGTATTCCGGATGAAGCAAACATGGTGGAGACCCCCGGTGTAGTCATGGGGGGCCTCAATTGCTGGGAGGCTGCGGGCGGCAGCGAGGGAGCGAACATCTCTTACACGTGGCACTCTCTCTCTCGCAAGCAGGGCATTGGTCTGCTGGTTTGGCGCAAAACTTTTACTCTACGTCTCACGCAGGGGTGGGTGACTCCTCCCACTTGAAGAACTTGTCCAGACACGTTGCAGACACGCACTCCGCTGCACGTACGCCCAGGCTTTGGCTGCCTGAGGTTAATTCCCTCCTCACCACACAGTTCAATACACGACACTCCTTGCGCTCAATAAAATTTTACTCACAAATTCCTTTGCCAGAGGTAACAGCCGAATCCCGGACGAGCCCCCACGTGCAGCGCTACCCCCGGAGGAGCCGCTGATTAGATTTGGGATCGGCGTATTTAAGTTGCCTCTGCGGTGTGTCTAGGGGTGACGATGGCAATGAGAGCAGTGACGGAATGTCCAGACAGTTGGTTGACGTTTTCAATGCTTTTATTACTTCTGGTCAACACGACCAACAGTCAACTTGAGGTAGACAGTATAGGTGGGTGAAAGAAGAACAAACTTCACAGATTCAGGCCTTGGATAAAGAAAGCAGCCCTGCCTCCAATAGTTACACTTTTCACATCGCCACTCCAGCCGGAGTGGGTAAAGTGCCCCTGGACAGACCTCTCTCACAGGCCTGGCAGCCAGAGCGCCACTTAAACTTCTGGGAAGGAACAAGTCTCTGCCACAGACTTGGCTCTAATAGGATTAAGGTTTAAAGATGAGACCTCTGCCACAGGCCTAGTGCTTGAAAGTTCAGATAGTAGAGCGAATCCTCCCAGTATATACTTTTGGGGTTTTGGGGTCACCGACTGACAGTTTGCCACATACAACCTGTCAGTGTCCAGTCACCCAGATCCCCAATGGTTTGTTCCAGCCCTGTTGGATTGCCTGCCTCTGGGCTCACCTCAGACCGACTCATTCCATCTGTGTAATTTCATTAAAACCATCACTCTGATTAGATGCCTTGACTGCTAATTGGTCCTCCTCACCACTGCAGAGGTACTGTGCGACTGGTGGAGCGACCGGTCTGGGCAAACGCTTTCTATTATTTTTCTTCTCAGAAGTGTCCTTGAAAATACATAATAGAAATAGCTTTGATATTGTCTGAACATCTCATCCCAAAGTATTTCTTTTAAACCACTTGGTCAGAATACATAATAGAATTTATTGTACAGACAGAAGAACAGGAAGTGAGGATTTCTCAGAAGAAATCAAGACATTTAAAAGCAAAATCAAAGGATGAGGTAAGTGAAGGAGGACTGTATTTAGGGAAAAAAATTGTATCTTTACATCCCCTTTAAATCTTAATAAAAAAAAGATTGACGCAGAAAATCTTGGTGCAGCATCAATTCACAGACAGATCCATGGCTTCTGGGAGAGCCAATGTCAGGTATAAAATGACAGTCCCCAGCAGTGAAAGGAGAGCATTTTCTGATTGAAAAAATGAAGCAGGATCGAAGATGAATGGAAATGTATTTGGGCTGGCAAATAGTTAGAAAAAGAGTTGAATTAAAAAAAAAAATTGTGGGACAAGACCACAAGTTTCTACTGATTACTATAATTACTATTATGTAGTACTGTGATGTGGACATGGCCCTTCATTACAAAATAATCTTAGTATGTAACTCTATGTTTGTATGTTCTTTGCTAAATAAAGTCAAACTTTTTTTTTGACTGTTTGCGTTCTTGTATACAGTTTGGTCTGCGCTTATGCCTGCATTACGGCCAACAGCCATTCATCAAATTCGTATTCAGTTGTTAACAGATCAAGAGAGCCGAATAAACTTTTGAGCTCTTAGTACAGACAAAAAGATGTGTATTTATGAGTCCCTGGTGGGACGTTACTAGATGTGCCCTCACTGTAAGTGGTCTGATTAAAGTTTACATCACTTGCTAAAGAGAGATGAAAAATACAGTCTAACTGAAGTACGGTAGTTTATATGTGACAGGAGCTCACAATGGAATGATATAGAAGCTGACTGATCAGTATATATACTGTAGACCCCAGGCTCCCGCTAATTGCTTACAAATGCCCCATGTTGTGTAGCAGAATAGTACAAAACCACAACAATATGTTTGAATCTGATTTGTGGGAACAGATGGAGGTTTGAAACTTTGCTTCCAGCTTGGCCTCAGGAGCGCTGTTCTTTTGTATGTGAGCCAAAGAGATGAAAAAGTGTCTGGGTTCTTCCAAAAGAAATGGTCTCTGGGTGTAAGTCCCCAAAGACTGCCAAATTGTCACAGCTCAGTTCTGGGATAAACTACTGCTTGCTGTGTTATATTAGCTGTTGAGCAAAGGTGCCCAAACTTTTTAACTTTCCTGGGCCACATTGGAAGAAGAGGAATTGTCTTGGGCCACACATAAAATACACTAACAATAAGGATAGCTGATGTGCAGAAAAAGTTGGGCAGATCATAAGTTAAAGTGATTGTAAAGGCTTGTTTTTTTTTTTAAATAACAAACATATCATTCATACCTCCACTGTGCAGATCGTTTTGCATAGAGTGGCCTTGATCCTCGACCTCTGGGGTCCCTTGGCGGCTCTCGCGGCTCCTCCCCGCATCAGATAACCCCCTAGGAGAATCGCTCTCCGGGGGGGGGGGTTATCTTGTGGGTGCGCTCCCGAGTCCAACATTTGCATCCATAGACACGAATGCCAGACTCTGCCCCACCGCGCATAGAGAGAGGGACAGTGTTTCCCCGCCGAGGGAAATACGAGGCTCATAACACCAAAAGAAAGCTCTGTTTGTGGTGAAAAAAGGACGTCAATTTTGTTTGGGGGCCACAGCGCAATTCTCAGTTAAAGCGAATTGCAAAAAGTGCTCTTGTCTTTGGGCGGCCAAATGGTCTGGGGCTGAAGTGGTTAAAAATTATGAGCTTCTGAGCCAAGTAGATTTAGGGCCCTTTCACATGTACGGACAAACGGTCCGTTTATTACAAGTCCGTTTACGAACTTGTAATGATTCCCTATGGGATGATGATGCATCCGCTAACGTCCTCAACCATCCGCGTCCGCAAAGATCTGCTTTTGCGGACGGAAGAAACCCCTATTTTTCTTCTGTCCGGTGGAACGGATCGGATGAATATAGACACACGGTCCTCATTCATCCGATTCCCCATAGGGGAGAGCGGAGGAGAGACAGGGTGGTCTCTGCACAGTGTGCGGGGACCGCCCTGTCCGCCGATAGCTCAGCGGGGATTAACAGAGGAATCCCCGCTGAGCCAAACGGGCTAACGGAGCGGATCAATACGGATCCGCTCCGTGTGAAAGAGCCCTTAGCTGTTCACATTGCAATTAAAAGTCTGTGGGGTTGATTTACTAATGGCCCGTACACATGATCCGATACAGGGGCTTCCTTCTGAGGTAAGTTTTTCATAATGAGCTAGTATGCGCTGCATACTAGCTCTTATGCCTTTGCCTTGCAGGTTTTTTTTTTTTTTTTGCGGGTTTACTACCGATTTAAACAAAAAAAGTTGTATGATCTGTTGTACGATATTCGGATCGTGTGTACGGGCCATAAAACTGGAGACTACAATATCTGGTGCAGCTGTGCATGGTAGCCAATTAGCTTCTAACTTCAGCTTGTTCAATTAAAGCGGGAGTTCAACCATTTCTTTTTTTTTTTTTTTTTTTCCCTTAGCTTCCTGCTCGTTCGGTCTAGGGGAATCGGCTATTTGTATTAAAATATGAGCTGTACTTACCCGTTTTCGAGATGCATCTTCTTCCGTCGCTTCCGGGTATGGGTCTTCGGGAGCGGGCGTTCCTTCTTGATTGACAGTCTTCCGAGAGGCTTCCGACGGTCGCATCCATCGCGTCACTCGTAGCCGAAAGAAGCCGAACGTCGGTGCGGCTCTATACTGCGCCTGCGCACCGACGTTCGGCTTCTTTCGGAAAATCGTGACGCGATGGATGCGACCGTCGGAAGCCTCTCGGAAGACTGTTAATCAAGAAGGAACGCCCATTCCCGAAGACCCATACCCGGAAGCGACGAAGAGGATGCATCTCGTAAACGGGTAAGTAATGCTCATATTTTAAAACAAATAGCCGATTCCCCTAGTAAAAACTAGCAGGAATCTAAGGGGAAAAAGAGCCCTCTAAGGGTGAACCACCGCTTTAAGCTTTGACAACAAAAAAAACTGGAAGCTGATTGGTTTCTATGCAGAGCTGCACCAGATTTTGCACTCTCCAGTTTTAGCAAATCAACCCCTATGTGCCTTTACTCAAAAGCAGTCTATGGGACCTGTATTTACTATAACATCTATTACAGACCAGTGCCTGGGACAGAAGGATAAGAGAGGCAGCACCAAGCCTCGAACTATGAAGCATTCATTTCCAGTTATTATTCTTTTTAGTTTTCATTAAAATTATTGTATGATATAAAGGGCATTGATACTGAGGTGTGCATAGGACAGCTTGATGGCTACATACACCAAACTGGCAGTATGGCTAGGGTTTCCTTTTTTATGCTATGGCCAAAACGTGCTGGAGTTATAATAGAGGTCAGTGCAAAAGTAGGGAACATGAAGTGTGGTGTTGGAATTTAGTCATATTTATAATCTTACTGTGATTTTCTTTTGTAGTAGCTTGGATCATGCCTTGTGTGAATGAAGCCATGCATCTGGTATTGGAATGTGTCCATTCTACCAGTGTGTACAGTGTGTGAGTGACGCGAGAACGACGGCCATACTTTATACAGCACATACATGTGCTGTGTAAAGTTAAGGCAGCTAAAACGACGACTAACTTTGCGACGGGAAACTAGACTAGCAGCGACGTAGCAAACACGAAAAACCGCCGTGGATCGCCGTAACTACTAATTTGCATACCCGACGCTGGTTTACGACGTGAACTCCCCCCAGCGGCGGCCGAGGTATTGCATCCTAAGATCCGACAGTGTAATTCAATTACACCTGTCGGATCTTAGGGCTAACTATGCGTAACTGATTCTATGAATCAGTCGCATAGTTAGGAAGACCCTAAAACAGAGATACGACGGCGTATCAGGAGATACGCCGTCGTATCTCTTTTGTAAATCTGGGCCTTTGCATTTTCATAGACTTTTATTGGGATACAAAACCTACTTGAAGCAAATAAAAGGCAATGAACACAGGCCCTTATAGAGTCAGGTTAACGTTGCTCCAGTCCAGACTATTGTTGAATCCTATATAACTGTGAATGGCAGGAATGTGAGCTGCAGAGTGGTACAAAATAACAAAATCACCACAGAAGGAGACGTTCCAGAAACTCAGTATTTCTGTCTGAGAGGTGAGATTAGAGCTGGATTTCTCCATAACCAATAAAGATCATGGCTTTGGGTGGACACTGCCACTGATATTCCAGATTGCTGCCAGTAACACATTCCATCTATGATAAAACATTCAACATTTGGTTTTCTGAGAGCTCATATCCATATATCCAACAAACTTCCAAACTTCAAAGAGTCACCACAGTGAAGGCAAGATATGTCCCAGGAATACACGCCACTGCGCATGCGCCAACTAGCCGCATCAACCATGCTTGTGGGAAAGACCCGAGTTAGCACTAATCTGCATGACTGTTTATACTACACATTTTGTAAGTGCAATATTTGTATTAAAACTTGCTGCTTTTAACTGATTCATTCTATGGAGAGTGCTCTTTTATTTTCATGATTATATCGGCATATATGTTGTGATACAGTCCGACCTAAACTGCCTTGCCGCAAATACAGTGAATGTATCAGAGATTTTGTTGAGCCACCAAATATTTACAAATACCCCTTTGACTCTTTATTGAGGGTAATTATAACGGTAAGCCCTCATCTTGCCTTCACTGTGGTGACTCACTGGTGGAAGTTTGTTTCTTCTGGGATACACCATTAGGTTTTGGCAACAGATCACCAGTCACTTGGGATTGTTTCTTTGTTTTTGTTTTTTGCATGGGACTTAAATATATTTCAATTTCTACTTATGCTATCACTTAGGCCCCTTTCACACTACCGCGACTTCAAAGTCGCGCAAATTTGCTGCGATTGTTACGGCCGTGATTTTGCTGCAATTTACGGGAGACTTGAGGTCTATGAATCTGAACTTGCATCAAAATCTGACCAATGTAGTGCTTGGACTACTTTGAAGTAGAAATATTTGCCAGCACACCATGGAACAACGTCAATATATAAGCTCTTGGGTTTGGGTGCTCGTAGCAACAACCAGATGGATACTGCACGTTACAGTAGAAACGTGCCTGACGAAGGGGCCCTGCGTGGCTCCGAAACGTTGCACTCTCTTTGTGTTGTGATCATGCAAAAAAATAATCTGTTTGGACGCTATTTACGTCGTTCCATGGTGTGCTGGCAAATATTTCTACTGTAACGTGCACCAGTATCCAGCTGGTTGTTGGTACGAGCACCCAAACCCAAGAGCTTATCCAGGTATGTGTGCAATGGGAATATGAAGTATGGACTACTTTGAAGTCGGCACTAATATGAATGGTTGTCATTGGAAATCATGGGGAACAACTTGTCATGCTACTTTTCAGTCCCAAATCGTGGGACAAGTCGTACAACTGTGAAAGGGGCCTTATTCCTACTTTAAGCACTGACTTTTTTTCTACATTTGCATAATATTTGTATTATAAGTAACCTATTGAGCGCTGTACTTCAACTGTACTGTATGTACAGGAGAAAATATTAAGGGAGATTTTCCAATGGGACACAAACGACAAAAAAAATAACCTGAAGGGGGCTTACTACCAGTGGCGGCTTGTCCATTAGGGGCGTATGGACGCCGCCAACCCTATCCATGCATCTGGCCCCCTACTCTATATGCAGGGCGCCGGACGCATAGATTCCAATGGGGGAGTTTTTTTTTCTTTAACCACGTGATTTGAACCATAGGCTCTAATAGGCTTAAAAAAGGGGTGGGCTCGGGGCGCAGTGCACTGCGCTCTGAGCCCACCCAGTTGTGTGACAATAGCGAATGAATATTTGCTATTGTCACACTGATCCTCCTGCCGGCCAATCAGGAAGCAGGTCCTTAGACCCGTCACTCGATTGTCTGAAAGGACAGGCGATCCTAATGGACGCCTAGGAAAAGGAGGAGGGAGGAGACGCACGGCGAAAGCCGCGATGACGCAGAGGAGGTGGAGGAGACGTGATAAAAGCCGCCACCCGTAGGAGCAATTCTCGCCTGCAACCTAGATGGGGTAAATACGGGGCTCGATGACTGACCATGGGGGATGGGGGGTGAAAAAACACCAGCTGTCACTGCTTCCTACTCTAATCTAAATCTACAAAAAGTTTTTTTTTTTTTTTCTTGCATTGTACTTATATGCAACAAGAAAAAACGACACAGCACATATACATATATTTGACTCATACATGACTGTAGCAACCAATCAGATTCCAGTGTCATGTTTTTCTAGTGAAAATGACCTGTGCTTGGTTTCTGTAAGCACCAATTCTATTTTTCTTTCTTTTCTCTGATCGGTGGCCAGGGTACTAATTTTTTCATCTTTTCTATCATTTATAAATGTATCTTTTCATTTTAGATTTAAGCCTCTGTAACTGGAACAGTGTACTTCATGATCTTGATTAACAAAACACACACAGTGGTATAGCTGGATAGACGTGTAGAGGGGAAAGCGAAATGTCCTATAATCATCCAAGAATGAATGTGTGCGTGTCAACTTTTTCTTGATGTTGAATTTTAATGGAACCGAAGGGGAAGGCTATTAGATAATCCTTTAAGTTGATAGAGATGATTGCACTTTTCAAATGAATAATTTAAGTTCTTCTTAGACTTTTAGCAGACTTTTTGAGAAGTAGTCTAGTGATATGCATTAATATGGGAAATACGCTCTCTGTAGTATAGTAGCCTCTGTAACCTCAAATGTTAAAATATCCTTACACTTGACTTCTGTAATTGGGAGGAGATAGATTTTACACAAATCTTGGTAGATTTAAAGGAAACTATGATTTTTTTTTTTTTTTTTAGGGTTATATGGTTTTTCCATAAGATCATTTTATTCAGCATATCCATTTCTACCTCTTAGACACAGGGGCCCAGATTCAAGAAGCTATTGCGCTCGCGCAACCATAGGTTGCGCGGCGCAATAGCTGTTTTGCTCCCGCGTAGCGAATGCCCCTGATTCAGGAACATCGCTACGCGGACTGCAGCCTAGGATATGACAGGCATAAGCCTCCTTATGCCTTCATATCTCAGGCTGCATTCTTGCGTTGGCCGCTAGGGGGCGCGGCCATTGTGATTGGCGTATAGTATGCAAATTGCATACTACCACCGATTCACAAAAGTTGCACGGGCCCTGCGCACGCAAGGTACGGAGTTTCCGTACGGCGACTTTAGCGTAAGGCTGCCCCTTCTCATAGTAGGGGCAGCCAATGCTAAAGTATAGCCGCCCTTCCCGCTCGTGAAATTTAAATTTCACGTCGTTTACGTAAGTGATTCGTGAATGGCGCTGGACGCCATTCACGTTCACTTAGAAGCAAATGACGTCCTTGCGACGTCATTTGCCGCAATGCACGTCGGGAAAGTTTCCCGACGGAGCATGCGCTGTTCGCTCGGCGCGGGAGCGCGCCTAATTTAAATGATTCCCGCCCCCGGCGGGATCATTTACATTAGGCGCCCTTACGCAGGGCTAATTAGCATAGCGCCCAGCGCAATTTACGGAGCTACTGCTCCGTAAATCGCGGGCAAATCCAAATATTTGTGTGGGCGCAGAGCAAAATCTTTGCCCTTTGCCCACGCAAATATTGCGCGGCTCTACCTGAATCTGGGCCAGTGACTGCTGAGAAGTATAGGCTCATTTTTGACCAACTAATAAACCAATACCATGCCCCCCAAAAAGACATGGAAGCTGATTAAGTTGGAAATAGGGCGAGGCAACAGCTTTATTGAACTTTCGAAATGTACCAAAAAACAATGCCAGTCACAGTTATACTGTGAGCACCCATAAGATAAACTGAGGCCCCGTACACACGACCGAGTTTCTCGGCAGAATTCAGCCAGAAACTCGATCGGAGCCGTATTCTGCCGAGAAACCCAGTCGTGTGTACACTTTTGGTCGAGGAAACCGACGAGGAACTCATCGAGCCAAATAGAGAACATGTTCTCTATTTCCTCGTTAGGCCCCGTACACACGACCGAGTTTCTTGGCAGAATTCAGCCAGAAACTCGATTGGAGCCGTATTTTGCCGAGAAACTCGGTCGTGTGTACTTTTTTGGCCGAGGAAACCGACGAGGAACTCGTCGAGCCAAATAGAGAACATGTTCTCTATTTCCTCGTTAGTCAATGAGGAAACTTGGCTCGCCGAGATCCTCGGCGGCTTCACAAGGAACTCGACGAGCAAAATGATGTGTTTTGCCCGTCGAGTTTCTCGGACGTGTGTACGGGGCCTCAAATAGTCTAAGAGGCCTGTCCTTACCATCAGTGCCAAGACAGGCATTATCTGAAGGGCATAGCCCATAAAGCAACCTCAATTGCTGGAAAAACCACCAATAAAGTTGTGAGAAAACATCACAATGGGCATGAGGGTGGGCAACTCGTGTGACAGCTGGATCTCCTCAGATCAGTGGGACGTGCTCCAACATAGCCTTTTTCTAGATTTCAGACTCCACCCATCGACCTAAAATATCAGCCGCATAAATCGGCATCATATATCGGCCATCGGCCGCCTTGATTTCTAAATATCGGCATTCACCAGAGAAAAACCCACATCGGTCGACCTCTATTATACACCACATTTTTTTTAAAGGTTATTATCCAATTAATTGATCAGTTGAAACAATAATCAGCCAACTAATCAATTATGAAATTAATTGTTAGTTGCAGCCCTACTCCCTTTCCCTTAAGGTGGGGGTGTTCAACGGGCCTTCAACTTTTAAATATAAAACTCCTGTCTCACTGCCTGTCTTGCTCTGAGCTGACTGATGCCCATAGGCTTTGGCTCCAGATTTACCATAGAATATAATGGTGCCCGGCACACTTGACATTACCCAAGCAAGGCCATTATTTTCTGGACTGTGCTCATAGGTTGCCACTATGGCTTTCTCCGGTGCTGTACTCTACCCCCTTTTCCTATGTTTATACTGTACATGTGTGTGGTGTTCTTTTAGAAAGTACAGTGAGCATACGCCTAAATTTTTGCGTGTGTCAAAAATAGAACATTGCTGTCACAGGCTGCAATTATGCCTTTTTATAGCTCCATATTCAACTCTAGCAAATTCAAATGCATGTTAAAGAGGTGTTAAACCCAAAAACATATTTGTTTATATATTTCAGCTTACCAATCATTAGATGTGGTGGCTGCCTTTTTTCCTTTTTGTTATTCTTTTTCCCTCTGTTTTCACCTGGTCATCTTGCCAGTAACATACCTCTTGTATTAGAGTCCTTTCACTCTGGCTAAAGGAGCGCAGGGGCACAGCAGACAGCCGCATTGTCAGTCTGGGGAGAGGGACTAGATGGAGTTGATGTTAAAGCGGAGTTCCGGCCACAAATTTAAAAATAAAAACTTTTTAAATATAAATACCCCTGTAATACACAAGCTTAATGTATTCTACTACAGTTAGTCTGTAAACTAAGGTCCGTTTTGTTAGGTTGTTACAGCATTTAGACACTTTATAAAACAGAAATTGACTGGGGCCATCTTAAGTGTGGGCATCATGAAGCCAGACTGTATGACTTCCTGGATTTCAGCCTCGCACATGCTCAGTGCTGTACAAGCAGTGTAATGGTTTCAGATCAGGTTTCAATAGCAACGGGAGTGTCAGAGGAAGTTACCGCCCCTTATCTATGCAAACCTCTCCTCCCCTCCTCCCCTCCTCCTTCCAGGAACCAGTAAATATAATAAATAATTTGTTCCTGTGCAGATATATCTACATAACAAGATGATATATATCTCTTGTTATATATGTGGTGTGTATACATATACCAGACATGTGCACTGTCAATAAATTCATTTTGTTAGTGCGGTGACATTAGTGCGGTGATGTTAGTGCGCTGACATTAGTGCGGTGACATTAGTGCGGTGATATTAGTGCGGTGACATTAGTGCGGTGACATTAGTGCGGTGACGTTAGTGCGGTGATGTTAGTGCGGTGACATTAGTGCGGTGACGTTAGTGCGGTGACGTTAGTGCGGTGACATTAGTGTGGTGACATTAGTGCGGTGATATTAGTGCGGTGATATTAGTGCGGTGACATTAGTGCGGTGATATTAGTGCAGTGACATCAGTGCGTGACATTATTGCGGTTATGTTAGTGCGGTGATGTTAGTGCGGTGACATTAGTGCGTTGATATTAGTGCGGTGATATTAGTGCGGTGACATCAGTGCGTGACATTAGTGCAGTGACATTAGTGCGGTGATGTTAGTGCGGTGACATTAGTGCGGTGATGTTAGTGCGGTGACATCAGTGTGTGACATTAGTGCGGTGACATTAGTGCGGTGACATTAGTGCGGTGACATTAGTGCGGTGACATTAGTGCGGTGATATCAGTGCGTGACATTAGTGCGGTGATGTTAGTGCGGTGACATTAGTGCGTGACATTAGTGCGGTGTTATTAGTGCGGTGACTTTAGTGCGGTGACATTAGTGCGGTGACATTAGTGCGGTGAAATTAGTGCGGTGATATTAGTGCGGTGATATTAGTGCGGTGACATTAGTGCGGTGACATTTGTGCGGTGACATCAGTGCTAGACATTAGTGCGGTGACATTAGTGCGGTGACGTTAGTGCGGTGATGTTAGTGCGGTGACATCAGTGCGGTGATATTAGTGCGGTGACATTAGTGCGGTGACATTAGTGCGGTGATATTAGTGCGGTGACATTAGTGCGGTGACATTAGTGCGGTGACATTAGTGCGGTGACATTAGTGCGGTGATATTAGTGCGGTGATATTAGTGCGGTGACATTAGTGCGGTGATGTTAGTGCGTGACATTAGTGCGGTGATATTAGTGCGGTGATATTAGTGCGGTGACATTAGTGCGGTGACATCAGTGCGTGACATTAGTGCGGTGACGTTAGTGCGGTGATGTTAGTGCGGTGACATCAGTGCGTGACATTAGTGCGGTGACATTAGTCCGGTGACATTAGTGCGGTGACATTAGTGCGGTGACATTAGTGTGGTGATGTTAGTGCGGTGACATTAGTGCGGTGATGTTAGTGCGGTGACATCAGTGCGTGACATTAGTGCGGTGACAACATTATGTGCAGAGTGGGGGGAGGTACAGCTGATCAGGCATACAGAGCAGATCTCTGATTGGTCTGTATCTGAGAACACGGATCGTAGTACAGCCCCGCCTCCCTGCACTAGAATTGTAACAGGCAGTGCAGAGCGATGTTGCAATGTACAGGGAGGCGGGGCTGTACTATGCTCGGTGCTCTCACATACAGACCTATCAGACAGAGTGAGATCCGCTCTGTCTGTCTGATGATCTGTATCTCCGTGCACCGGAGACAGACGGCAGGCGGGCGGGTGGTGGAGGGAGGAGGACGGGGGCGGTGCTAGGACGGGTGGAGGAGCTAGGACGGGGGAGGAGTTAGAGAGGGAGAAGAGGAAGGACACCACCTCTATGGGCGGCACTGCCCTCCCTCCCTCCCGCCCCCCGAGATGTTCATCCACGGCTGCGATGTTGAGGCCAGCCTCCTGGGATTGATGAAACACATATCCCAGGAGGCATAGCAGCGCTGGATGCGGCGCGGGGGGGGGGGCATTCCGCCGCGGCGGGGGAATAAGAGACTCACGGATAAAAACGTGAGTTTTTAAAAGACAAAAAAAAACATCCCAAATGTATTTAAGGGGGCAGTGTAAAAACGAATGCAAAGAAGTTGTAAAATAGGGTGGAACTCCGCTTTAAATGGAATAGCCCAAAAACGCAAACTTATGCAGCCATCACAGCTTATGCCGCGTACACGATCATTTTTCGGCATGAAAAAAAACGAAGTTTTTCGGCATTTGTCGAAAAAACAATGTTTTTCCAACTTCATCATTAAAACTACGTTGCCCACACACCATCATTTTAAAAAAATTATCTAGCAAAGCCCGGTGACGTACAACACGTACGACAGCACTATAAAAGGAAAGTTCCATGCGGATGACGCCACCCTTGGGGCTGCTTTAGCTGATTCCGTGTTAGTAAAAGACGATTCGCGCTTTTCTGTCTGTTACAGCGTGATGAATGTGCTTACTCCATTATGAATGGTAGTTTTACCGGAACGAGCGCTCCCGTCTCATAACTTGCTTCTGAGCATGCGCAGGTTTTTAACGTCGTTTTAACCCACACACGATCATTTTTTACAACTCGAAAAACGACATTGTTTAAAACGTCGTTAAAAAATGCAGCATGTTCGAAAAAAAATTTTGTCGTTTTTCAGAACCCTGAAAAATGATGTGAAGCCCACACACGATTGTTTTAAATTACATTTTTTTAAAACAACGTTTTTTTTCATGCCGAAAAATGATCGTGTGTACGCGGCATAAGACTTGGTAAACAGCAACATAATAAATGTTTGCTTTGGCGTTTAATACTGATTTAATAAAAATATTTTTTTAAAAGAGCAGCAAGTAAGCATTTAAAATACTATATTTTTCTGTGATTTTACCTGCATTCTTTTAAGTTGATGAGTGGGTCTTTTATATCATAGTAACTTAAAGCGTTACCATTCTACCCTTACTATGATACACAGATAAGCACTTACAGAAGTGCTGCTTGCTGAGGCATTTTCAGTCTCCTAAGCAAAGTTCCACAATTCAGCCAAAAAAGCAAGCCTTTCAGTGAGGCCCCATACACACCATAGAATCTATCCGCAGATAAATCCCATCAAATGGGTTTCTGCGGATAGATCCTATGGTGTGTACACGCCAACGGATATTTATCCGCAGAGAAATCTCCCCTGGGATGGATTTCCAGCAGATCGGATATTCGCTGACATGCTCAACAAATCCATCTGCTGGAATCCATTCCAACGGATGGATCCGCTCGTCTGTACAGACTTACCGGATCCATCCGTCTAAAGGGATTCCCCGCACGCGTCGTAATGATTTGACGCATGCGTGGAATTCCTTATATGACAGCGTCGCGCCCGTCGCCGCGTCATAATAGCGGCGACGGCGCGACACGTCATCGGCAGAGGATTTCAGCGCGGATTTCAATGCGATGGTGTGTACACGCCATCGCATAGAAATCCTCTGAAATCCTCGAGAGGATTTATCCGCGGATACGGTCCGCTGGACCGTATCTGCGGATAAATCCTCTCGTGTGTATGGGGCCTCACTGTGTCACATCATGAAACTTGTGGGGCACCCAAAACAAAAGTCTCCATCCCTAGCCCCGGTGCCTTAAGTGTGTTTCTGCAAGAAGTACAAATATCTTTTGAGGTAGATGGAGCGATTTTCTTTCCTGGAACCACCATAGTATTCTACTTGGCAGGGGGTGGAAGCCATCCCCGTTGGGAGAATTACAGCTAGCAGCTATAATGGCCGCTAGCAATAATCACATGTTAAATTCGACAGGCTGGTTGTACCCAAGTCAGGGGCGGACTGACAACTCATTGGGTCCCCCGGGCAATAGGAGACTATGGGGCCCCCGGTCAATAGGAGATTATGAGGCTCCCGGGCAATAGAAGATTATGGGGCCACACAGTACACACACACACATACAGTATACATACACAGACACACAATATACACACACAGTATACATACACACAGGATACACATACACACACTGAAAAGGTACTGGAGAGGCGGGGCAGCTATAATCTTGGGATTTAAAAAAAACACAGGGCCAGATTCACAGCAGAAATACGCCGGTGTATCTACTGATACGCCGGCGTATTTTCAAATTTGCCGCGTCGTATCTTGATTTGGAATCCTCAAACCAAGATACGACGGCTTTTGGCAAAGATCCGACAGGCGTACGGCTTCGTACGCCTTCGGATCGTAGGTGTAATTCTCCGGCGGCCGCTGGGTGGAGTTTGCGTCGTTTTCCAGCGTCGGGTATGCAAATTAGCTGTTTACGGCGATCCACGAAGGTACGCGCATTCGTCGCATTCTCTTACGTCGTCGCTAGTCGTTTTTTCCCGTCGCAATCTTAAGCCTGCTATTTCATGGCTTAGATTTAGACCAGCCATGTTAAAGTATGGCCGTCGTTCCCGCGTCGAATTTCAAATTATTTTTTTTTGCGTAAGACGTCCGGGAATACGAAAGTACGTTACGCACGTCGCCGTTCAAAAAACACGTCGGGGCACCGTAATTTCGCGCAAAGCACAGCGGGAAATTTTCACACGGAGCATGCGCAGAACGTTCGGCACGGGAGCGCGCCCAATTTAAATGGTACACGCCCCATTTGAATTAGGCGAGCTTGCGCCAGACGGCTTTACGTTACACTGCCGTAAGTTTACACGCAAGTGCTTGGTGAATCAGGCACTTGCGCTGAAAAGTTGCGGCGGTGTAACGTAAATGAGTTACGTTACGCCGCATCGCAGGTACATGAATCTGGCCCATAGATTTTTACATATTGTCCCTGGTTTTACTGAGACTGGCAACCCTGATGGGGGCCCCCTAGTGGCATTGGGCCCTCGGGCAGTGCCCGAATGGTCAGTCCGCCCCTGACCCAAGTTGATCGACCAACTTAAGTACAGTACATTCAGCCTGCTCATACATGGATTAAATCTATGGTCAGCCTAAAGTGGAAGTCCATGCTAAAACTAAAATCCCTGCATCTTTAAACACCCACACTAACCTATTTAGCTCTGTAAAGAAAAAATTGTATACATACCTTTTCTGAAGAGGATATGTCCGACAACGGAAGCCCCATAGTAGTTCTATGGCTGACGTCACTTTCCATTTATTTCACAGCCGTTGGCGGCCATGTCCTCTGCAGGGCTTCGGCCACTGGAGATCGGGTCGGATCGGCTTCAGAATAGGTATGTATACTGATTTTTTCTTTACAGGGCTAGATAGTTTAGTGTTGGATCGTGGGTGTCTATAGATGCAGGGATTTTAGTTTTAGCATGGACTTCCACTTTAAGAGCTGCTGCATAGTAAACAATGACAGTGGGCTAACCATGCACCAGCTGTCAGTGCTGGTCCTATGAGATTTGTATACTTCTAATAGAAACATCCAGAACCTAGTTCATTTTTTTCTGTCTTCCCTAAATGAAGCTTCACCCAGCTCAAACCTTTACTGGTGTTTTACCTGTGTTAGACGAGGTAAGGTTTAGGGGCTCTGGGCCCATGTGTGTACCCGCAGTTTTACACCCAACTACTCCTTTACGTGGTGAACCACTTCTTGTATTATTTGAGTGCACTTGTTTTGATGCATATATAACATCTAGTTGGACTCTGTTAGAAGTACATGATGGTTCTTTTACTGTGCACTCACTTTGCACCCTTTTTCTTTAGCTTGTACTTTCGTTCTTTGTACACTTTACCTTTTGCAATAAACTTTTATGAAACAAAAAGAAATATATAAATGATAAATGCACATGATTTGACAGAAAAAAAATAAAAAGAAACAATCAGAACACAAAGGAGATCTGGGGAGGGTGGGATATAGTAGTGAGAGTGGGATGTAGGGACAGGGTCTCTTTTAACCACTTAAGGACCGAGCCTGTTTTTCAGACTCAGTGGGCCAGATCCAGAGAGAATTGGATCCGTGCAGCGTATCAGAGATACGTTACGCCGCCGTACCATACCTGGCGGAATGTCGAATCCTCAACGATTTTGCGCCGTAAGTTACGGCGGCGTAGTGTATTTCTGGCGGCGGAATTCAAATCGGCGATCAGGGGGCGGGTTTCATTTAAATGAAGCGCGTCCCCGCGCCGAATGAACTGCGCATGCGTCGTCCAGAAATTTCCCGCCGTGCTTTGAGTGAAATGACGTTGCAACAACGTCATTTTTTGAACTTAGACGTGAGTTACGTCCATCCCTATTCACAGACGACTTACGCAAAAAAAAAAAAAATTCAAATTTCGACGCGGGAAAGACGGCCATACTTAACATGGCAAGTCTATCTATACGCCGCAAAATAGCAGCTTTAACTATACGCCGGAAAAAGCAGACTACAGACGACGTTAGAAAATGTGACGGCCGCGCGTACGTTCGTGGATCGTCGTAAATCGCTAATTTGCATACCCGACGCGGAAAACGGCGCGAACTCCACCCAGCGGGCGCCGAAGTATTGCATCTAATATCCGAAGGCGTACGCCTGTCGGATCTTACCCAAATGCCGTTGTATCTTGGTTTGAGGATTCAAACTAAAGATACGACGTGGGAAATTTGAAAGTAGGCCGGCGTATCAGTAGATACGCCGGCGTACTTGCTCTGTGGATCTGGCCCAGTGTTTACAAGTTAAAAAATATTTTTTTTTTGCTAGAAAATTACTTAGAACCCCCAAACATTATAAATTTTTTCTAACACCCTAGAGAATAAAATGGCGGTCATTGCAATATTTTTTGTCACACCGTATTTGTGCAGCGGTCTTACCAGCGCACTTTCTTTGGAAAAAAATAACTTTTTTGAATAAAAAAATAAGACAACATTAAAGTTAGCCCAATTTTTTTATATTGTAAAAGATAATGTTATGCCGAGTAAATTGATACCCAACATGTCACGCTTCAAAATTGCGCCCGCTCGTGGAATGGCGTCAAACTTTTACCTTTAAAAATCTCCATAATCAACGTTTAAAAAATTCAGCGGGTTGCATTTTTTGAGTTACAGAGGAGTTCTAGGGCTAGAATTATTGCTCTCACTCTAACGATCGCAGCGATACCTCACCTGTGTGGTTTGAACACCGTTTTCATATGCGGGCGCTACTCACGTGAGCTCCTTGGGACTGGGCGCTTTAAAATTATTTTTATTTTTTCTTATTTATTTAACTTGATTTTAAAACTGGGAGAGCGGCGGGAGGGGTGGCCCTCTAGTGTCGAATCCGCCGCAGAGACCACCATTATCGTAAACACAACCACCCACTGAAATTATGGATACCTCGGTTGTGGCAGCTGCCGTTACCGAGATATCCATCTTTAATATGCTGACGTATATATACAGTGGGCGGTCGTCAAGTGATTAAAAACTGATCAAACCTGCTTCTCTAAAGACCCTTCGCTGACGCATTTTACAGAACACTGTCAGATGAATTAGTACAATCTCAATTGCTAGCAGATTTTAATATGTTATTAGTTTTCAGAAATGTTCTTTTGCCTTGCTCTTCTCTAGGTTTGCCACACTCTGTCTTTACTTTCAAACACGAAAAACATTTATATTAACCATTTAAGACCTGGACCATTACGCAGGTAAAGGACCTGGCCAGTTTTTGCGATTCGGCACTGCGTTGCTTTAACTGACAATTGCGCGGTCGTGCGATATGGCTCCCAAACAAAATTGGCATCCTTTTTTTTCCCACAAATAGAGCTTTCTTTTGGTGGTATTTTATCACCTCTGCGGTTTTTATTTTTTGCACTATAAACAAAAATAGAGCGACAATTTTGAAAAAAAAAAAACAATATTTTTTACTTTTTGCTATAATAAATACCCCCCAAAAAGGTATAAAAAAAAACATTATTTTTTCTCAGTTTAGGCCGATACGTATTCTTGTACATATTTTTGGTAAAAAAAATCGCAATAAGCGTTTATCGATTGGTTTGCGCAAAATTTATAGCGTTTACAAAATAGGGGATAGTTTTATTGCATTTTTATTAATATTGTTTTTTTTTACTACTAATGGCGGCGATCAGCGATTTTTTTCATGACTGCAGCATAATGGCGGATACATCGGACAATTTTGACACATTTTTGGGACCATTGTCATTTTTATAGCAACAAAAATTCTATAAAAATCCATTGTTTACTGTGAAAATGACAATTGCAATTTGGGAGTCAACCAATAGGGGGCGCTGAAGGGGTTAAGTGTACCCTCATATGTGTTTCTAACTGTAGGGGGGGCGGGGCTGGACGTGTGACGTCATTAATTGCCTTTCCCTATATCAGGGAACAGACGATCAATGACAGCACCACAGTGAAGAACGGGGACGCTGTGTTTACACACAGCTCTCCCCGTTCTTCAGCTCCGGGGACCAATTGCGGGACTCCGGCGGCGATCGGGTCCGCGGGCCCCGCGGCTGCGGTCACGGAGCTTCGGACCGGGTCGCGGGCACACGCCCGTGACCCACGGCTGGGCACTTAAAGAGGACATACAGGTACGTGGTTGTGCCCAGCCGTGCCATTCTGCCGACGTATATGTGCAGGAGGCGGTCTTTAAGTGGTTAAGTGCTTAGATATTGCCATCATTTCACTTCTCAGCTCTTTGTAGTTGATATACTTGATACTGTATACCATATACTCCATATACTGTATATGATTGGAGTTGTATGTGAGAATGACCTACTTAGCATCTCCTGTACTTGCGTTGCCTCTCTTTGAGAAAACATGTTTTGTGTTGCTTCACAGAGCACGAGCGCATTTAGCCAAACTCTCCAAACGATCCTTAAATGCTATTTGTGTTGACATTCCCTGGGGGTTATGTTAATCATTCTATAAATGAGACAAACATCTCTGGGCTAATTAAGACATAGTTAAGGAGACGTGATTGTACGGTTGCTTAAAATTGCATCTACCGTTTCGCCCTTGTTTCTAATTGCTCCTGCTAGTCTTCTGCTCTCCTGATTAGACTAATTTTGCGCTATGGGCAACAAATACAACCGTCTGGAGAATTGGCAGAAGCGCGCCGTGAACTACAGAAATGATCTGTTATAATTTGTAATGTATTAACTGGTGGACAGATTATAATGCTAAAACACATAAAACAAGATTATAATTGTTTGCATTTTTGCTGCAGACAAACAGCCATGGGGCTAAGGGACATGCTCAACTGTCAATAGGCAGAATGAGGATCTGACCTCAGGCAGTGTCTTTAGCGAGCGTAAAGTCACATATCTTTCAACCGTCTATGGGTGCTCTCACACCTCGCATGGTTGATTTATACAGTACCCGAGAACAACTGATTTCACTCCCCCGCAAAAAACAGTCAGAAAGATGAAAAATTATATCTAGATAGGCATATAATTATATACCACAATCTAGATTATTATGTGATGTTCTAGATTTTGTGGTATATATTTCTATGCATAGAGCTTTTTTTCTCAGAAAATAGGTGCAGGAACTCAACCACGACCCCGTTCAGATTTCACAAACAGTGGAAGGGTCTTAAGGCCCCTTTCACACTGGGGCGGAAGGTGCGTTGCGGTATAGCGCCGCTATTTTTAGCAGCGCTATACCGTCAGAATTGCGGAGGTATTCAGCCGCTAGCGGTGCGGTTTTAACCCCTGCTAGCAGGCAGACGAAAAAGGGTTAATACTGCCTGCAATGCGCCTCTGTATAGCCGTGGTTTCCCATTGCTTTCAATGGGAAGGAGCGGTAAACACACCGCTCCTCTCACCGCTCTAAAGATGCTGCTAGCAGGACTTTTGGAGCTGTTCTGCTAGTACAACGCTCCAGTGTGAAAGCCCTCTGGCTTTAGGGTCGGTTTGCAGGCACTATTTTTAGCGCAATAGCGCCTGCAAACTGCTGCAGTGTAAAAGGGGCCTAAAGGGGCATTAAATACCAGGATTGCATTACATACAGAGTTCAGGGGGTTACATACAGAGTGCAGAGCTGTCACTTGTACACACAGAAACCAGACTTCTGTGTTTACAAGTGATTGTGGTGAGCAGGCACCAAAGGGTCTGAGCCAGAGGTGGTGGAACTGAGTTCCCTCAAGTTACCCCTCAAAATGTGGTTGATTTACTGAAGGCTAATAGACTAATAGTGAATACACCGATCCTAAAGCACCCCTGCCCATTAAAATCAATGGGCAGCGCTGCTGAACCGCTGCTTTGCAGGCACTTTTAACCCCTTTTTAGCCGCTAGCGGAGGTTAAACTAACGGCCGAAAAGCTCTGCAAAAACAACGGTAAAGCGCCGCTAAAAATAGCAGAGCTTTACCACCGACGCTCAGGCGCTTTCAGTGTGAAAGCGCTCTTAGTGCAGATTATTTTCCCAGAAAAGTTGAAGCTGTTATAGCTGCAAAGGGTGGGCCAACTCAATATTGAACCCTACGGACTAAGACTGGGAGGCCATTAAAGTTTATGTGCGTGTAAAGCAGGGATGCCCAACCAGTGGCCTGGTTGCCACATGTGGCCCGCGGAACCCTCTAATGCAGCCCACGACCTCCTGCTCTGGGATGGCGACCCACCATCCCAGAGCAAGAGTGTTGTGAATGAAGCCAGCGGTAGAGGAAGCCAGCGGTAGAGGAAGCAGAGCCGCATAAGCCAATGCTTCCTGTATAGCACCAACTTCTGTCACAGGCGGAGTGATACCAAATGCTCTCTACCTGGGACAGCAACAGCTGAAGATACCTGAATGGAAGACTGTTTATTAATGGTAAGTTTATTGCTAAAATCACAGGCCCGGATTCAGAAACGAGATACGACGGCGTATCTCCGGATACCCCGTCGTATCTCCGGATACGACGTCGTATCTCTGAGTGCGGGCCGTCGTATCTATGCGCCTGATTCAGAGAATCAGTTACGCATAGATTTCCCTAAGGTCCGACCAGTGTAAGTGTCTTACACCGTCGTATCTTAGGCTGCATATTTACGCTGGCTGCTAGGTGGCGCTTCCGTATAGTTACGCGAGGAATATGCTAATTAGGTATTTACGCCGATTCAGAAAGTACGTCCGTCTGGCGCATTTTTTTACGTCGTTTATGTTAGGCTTTTTCCGGCGTAAAGTTACCCCTGCTTTGTGAGGCGTAGCTAATGTTAAGTATGGACGTCGTTCCCGCGCCGAGTTTTGAAAATTTTACGTCGTTTGCGTAAGTCGTTCGCGAATAGGGCTTTGCGTAAGTTACGTTCACGTCTAAACCAATGAGGCTTTGCGGCGTAATTTCGAGCATGCACACTGGGATTTTTTCACAAATGGCGCATGCGCCGTTCGTAAAATACAAAGTGAATTTGAATAAAACACGCCCAGATCAAACACATTTTGAATTAGGCGGGCTTACGCCGGACGACATACGTTACGTTACGCCGCCGTAACATAGGGCGCAAGTCCTTTCTGAATACGGAACTTGCGCCCTAATTTACGGCGGCGTAACGTATCGCAGATACGTTACACCAGCAGATAGATAGACAAATCTATCTTAATCTGGCCCAGTGTGTATACTTGGGCATATCTGTTCTGCAGTGGTTACTGGGCTGCTTTCAGGCTGATCGGCAAGCGCATCGCAGCACACCTGCAAGTTACCTGCACTGAGCCATAGACTTCTGTTATTACCTGGGGGTTTGGTGCTCTTCAGAAAGTGCACCACCCATGCAGGATATAATAGAAGTCCATGGCAAAGTACAGCTAAGCCACAGGTGCACTGCTCTGCACCCTTGGTGTGGGTGTGGGTAAGGCTGCTTTTGACACGATCGGTCCAACCCAATCAGACCCTTCATTCACCTCTATTGAACCACAGATGTAAACAGACTTATGGCCATTTTTTTCGATCAGCAAAAAGAAAAAAAACAGAAGAGGGGGACTTGTCTGGGCAGTTTGAATCGGAGGGCTCATAGAGTAGATCGGGCTGTGTCAGCTCTGCATATGCGGAGTGGACTTGGACCTGTCGTCCGCCTGCTTCGCTCATTGTGGCCCTTGACTGGTTACCAAGTCGCTTAAGTGGCCCTCGCTCTTCAAAAGGTTGGGCACCCCTGGAGTAAAGGCAGTCGTCCCAATACTTTTGGTAATATAGTGTATATTTCAATGGTATAGTTGGGCTTTAAATATTTTCCAAAAATATAAGAAGCACCTAAAAAGTGTATGTTGTGGTGAGGTGAGCAAAAACCTACGTACAGGGACAGAGATGTTAATGGCTTGTGTGATATGCTTTCATAAATATATTACTAAGTGGAATTCAGCTACACTCAGAACAGATTCATGTGCCGTCTTGGGTATATATCCCTTCTCTTAGTAGACATTGTTTTACATAAGCTTTTAAGACCAGAGAAAATCTTTGGAAGAGACTACAGAACAGAGTTTCAGTCACATGTGATATAAAAGGAGTAAAATGGTCAGAATAATAAATCATATCCAATCGTTGGATTACAGAAGGCTTATTTTGTGCTCTCTTAGTTAATTATTACATTGTATTTATCCTTACTTAATTACTGCTGTGATTTGTAAATGTATTACTAAATTCATGTCATAAAGATAAACTTCTGTCAAAAATAGAAACCCATTTAGACAGTTAAAGTGATTGTAAACCCTTAATTTTTAACTGCTCTGTGTAATGGTTTTGCACAGAGCAACCCCAATCCTTCTCTTCTCGGGTACCATGCCAGAACTCCTGGTTCCCCTCCACCGAGTGCCCAACATAGCAACCTGCGTGCTATGGGGGCACTTGTGCAGGCTTGTTCTCGAGCCAGCTCTGTGTGTCGTTAGAGCATGGCTCAGCCCCGCCTCTGCTCCCTGCTCACTGGCTGTGGCCCCTTTTGCTGGGCCAATGAGGAAGGATGCACAAATTGCTCTATATTTGTTATTTTATATATATATATATATATATATATATATATATATATATATATATATTGTTTTTTTTTGTTTTGTGTAAACAAAGTATTTGAATTTGACTTGGTATTAGCCTCCTACCAACTATTGTACAGCAGAGCTCAGTCTGGGAGAGGAAAAGGCACCAGAAGGAGCCAATTAATTGTGCTGCAGTGCTCATGGCTAACAAGGGACATACAGAACCAAGAGGGATAGAGAGCAAGGTCAGGGCTGGATTCCAGACAAGGCCACCAAGGCTAGGCCTTGGGCCGCAGTGGGTGCAGGGGCGGCACTGGTGCCGCGGCAACAGGGGGCAGGGATTGACTGGCCTTTAGGACTACCGGGAGTTTCCCGGTGGGCCGATTGTAGTGGCCGCCTAATCTGCATCGGAGTTCCGCGGTGATCTACCGGTCAATCGCCGACAACTGGCGGCTGGCGGTAGATCGAGATTTAGCCAGCATGAAGATTAGAGCAGTAAGCGGGTGTAATAAGTTCTCTCTCATGTCAGTCTGCTCCCTGGCGGACTCTCCTTTCTTCTCGTCCATCCCCATTTGCTTGTAAAATCATCTGGGATGGATGAGAAGAGAGGAGAGGCCGCCGGGCAGCAGAGTGACATGAGAGAGAACTTATACACACGCTTCCTGCGCTACTCTGCATGCTGGCTGGTAAACAATGTGCCCCATAATATGCAATGTGCCCTGATGTGCCATGTGCCCTGATGTGCCCTGTGTCCTGATGTGCTATGTTCCATGATGTGCACTGTGCCCCGTGTCCTGATGTGCTATGTGCCCCCTGCCCTGATGTGCCCCATGCCCTGATGTGCCCCTTTCCCCAATGTGCTGTGCCTCAATGTGGTGTGCCCTGGTGTGCTGTGATGGGCCCTGATGTGCTGTGCCCTGTAACCTGATGTGATGGTCCCTGATGTGCCCTGTATGTGTTGTGCCCTGATGTGCCCTGTATGTGTTGTGCCCTGATGTGCCCCGTGCCCTGATGTGCTGGGCTCTGTACCCTGATGTGCTGTACCCTGATGTGATGTGCCCTGATGTGCTGAGCTCTGTACCGTGCCCTGACGTACACTGTACCCTGATGTGTTGTGTCCTGGTCTGGTCTGGATGAAGGCCACAAATTTGATGGTGGGGGGGGGGGGGGGGGGGGGAATTTGTGAGGTCAGGCACTGATGTTGGAGAGAAGGTCTGGCTCATAGTCTCTGCTATAATTCATCCCAAAGGTGTTCTATCGGGTTAAGGTCAGGATTCTGTGCAGGCCAGTCAAGTTCCTTCACCCCAAACTAGCTCATGTCTTTATGAACCTTGGTTTTGTGCACTGGTCCAAATCATTTGGTGGAGGGGGGATTATGGTGTTGGGTTGTTTTTCAGGGGTTAGACTTGGCCCCTTAGTTTTAGTGAAGGGAAAACTTAGGGCAGTGGTCATCAACCCACTAACAGGCCAGATTTGATGTATTACCTTGGGAAGATGCAGACTAAAATACTGCAATCACTAATGCCGCATACACACGGTCGTTTTTTTGTCTTGTAAAAAAACGCTGTTTTTTCTCATGAAAAAAAACTACGTTTTTCAAACTTCATTTTAAAAAACGACGTTGCCTACACACCATCGTTTTTTCAAAATGCTCTCGCAAAGCGCGGTTACGTTCAGCACGTACGACGGCACTCTCTTCCATTCAAGCTTGCGTCATAACTTGCTTCTGAGCATGTGCGGGTTTGAAAAAGTTGTTTTAAACGTCGTTTTTGCCCACACACGATCATTTTAAATGACACAAAAAACGACATTTCGAAAAACGACATAAAAAATTGAAGTATTTTCGGATTTTTTTTTGGTCGTTTTTCATAAGCAGCAATTATATCACCTGTGATGTATTTTAATTATCTTGCAAACCTGGCCTGTCAGTGGGCCCTGAGGACAGGGGTTTTGACCACTGACTTAAGGCGTCAGCATACCGAGACATTTTGGACAATTTCATGCGCCAAACTTTGTGGGAACAGTTTGGGGATGACCCCTTCCTGTTGCACACCAGTGCACAAAGCAAGGTCCATAAAGACATGGATGAGCGAGTTTGGGGTGGAGGAACTTGACTGGCCTGCACAGAGTCCTGACCTCAACCTGATAGATCACCTTTGGGATGTATTAGAGCAGAGACAGCGAGCCAGGCCTTCTCGTCCAACTTCAGTGCCTGACCTCACAAATGTGCTTTCGGAAGAATGGTCAAACATTCCCATAGACACACTCCTAAACCTTGTGGACAGCCTTCTCAGAAGAGTTGAAACTGTTATAGCTGCAAAGGGTGGGCAACTCAATATTGAACCCTCCGGACTAAGACGGGGATGCCATTAAAGTTCATGTGCGTGTAAAGGCAGGTGTCCCAATACTTTTGGTAATATAGTGTATGGGGCAGATCCACAAAGAAGTTACGCTGGCGTATCTATTGATACGCCGCGTAACTTCTAGTTTGCTCCGGCGTATCTTTGTTTTGTATCCACAAAACAAGATACGCTTGAAGCTGTTCTAGATCCGACTCGCGTACGTCTTGGTACCCCGTCGGATCTAAGGTGCATATTTACGCTGGCCGCTAGGTGGCGTTTCCGTCGATTTCCGCGTCAAGTATGCAAATTAGCTAGATACGGTGATCCACCAACGTACGTCCGGCCGGCGATTTTTTTTTACGTAGTTTCCGTAAGGCTTTTTTCGGCGTATAGTTACCCCTGCTATATGAGGCGTATCCTTAGTTAAGTATGGCCGTCGTTCCCGCGTCAAATTTCTAATTTTTTATGTCGTTTGCGTAAGTTGTTCGCGAATAGGGCTTTGTGTAGAATGACGTTCACGTCGTAAGCATTGGCTTGTTGCGGGTTAATTTCGAGCATGCGCACTGGGATACCCCCACGGACGGCGCATGCGCTGTTAAAAAAAAAACGTCATTTACGTCGGGTACAGACGTATTCACATAAAAACACGTCCCCATCACATCATTTAAATTGCGCGCCCTTACGCTGCCAAAGTTACACTACGCCGCCGTAAGTTACGGCGCAAATTCTTTCAGGATCAGGAAATTACGCTGTAAGTTACGGCGGCGTTGTGTATCAGAGATATGCTACGCCGGACGCAACAATGTGCTCGGGTACGTGGATCTGGCCCTATGTATTTAATTTTTGTATTTAGCTCTTCGCCTAGAGCTGAGCCTAACAAAGCATATTGGTCAGTTTTTTTTTTTTTTTTTTTTTTTTTAAATTTTTTATTTATCATCAAAAAAGCCGATCCACGTGTGGACCAAAACCAAACAAACATAACATTCGGGGATAACATTACCCTTCATCAGACAGAAAACAGCAAGATTGTACAGTCACATATACAGGCAAAAAGAAAAACAAACTTCATCTTACTAGTCTGAGACCGAAATCTCTCTTTAAGTCTTCCAATCCCGTGAACCAGGTCCCCACGGGGCGGCTTCCCGACCCGTTTTCCGTTTTCTAGTGAAGCAGGGGAGAAAAAAGGATAGAAGAAAGAATAGATAGAGGATAGGTAAAGTTAAGGTAAGAGTTGGGGAGGGGGGGGGGGGGGGGGGCTGCACGAGCATGGCCAACCCCAAAGGCGCCCCTGAGGGCGTAGTGAAGTGTTTAGTTCTCGTTTTGTTTCCTGGTGGATCATGTCATCCCGGGTACTGGGGTACTCCCCACTACTGGTCGAGTCGCCTGGTGGTCGTCCGTTTCTCTGAGTCTCTGTCCCTCCTCTGAGAATCTAAAAATGTTGTACAGTTGCCATGTGTCTGAGTATGCTTCCCTTCGCTGTTGGCTGGAAAGGACTAGATCTTCCATACGGCTGATCTCATCCACCTTGTTTAACCACATAGCCACATTTGGCGGGCGAGAGGACTTCCAGAGGAGAGGCACGCAGGCCTTGGCAGCGTCCAAAAGGTGGCGCACCACCGACTTTTTATATACTCTAGGTGATAAGTCGTTAGCATGTAGGAGGAAGTATGCCGGGTCATCTGGGACTACACTGCCCGTAAATTGCTGGGTGACCCGACGTACCTCTCTCCAGAAGTCTCCAAGCCGCGGGCATGACCAGAAAATATGCAGCATGGTGCCTCTATCCTGTTGGCATCTCCAACAGGTAGCTGTGGTGTCAGGAAATAGTTTACTCAACAGGTCGGGGGTCCTATACCACCGCGTGAGTATTTTATAGTTTGTTTCTTGCGTTCTGGCGCATACCGACGATTTATGTGTGAAGCGGACTATGTTTTGCTTTTTGGTGGCTGAGAAACGCGTCCCCAAGTCTTCCTCCCATCTGGCTAGGGCCGGGATCTGGTAGTCCCCTGGCGGTGTGTTCAGTAACGTGTACATCTGGGATAGGGTGTGGGGGATTACCCCAGAGGTATTACATATGTCCTCCAAGGTCGTCAACGGAATTTGTTCGGTCTGAGGTACCGGTATGCTGTTCAAGAAGTGGCGTAATTGTTGTGTTCTCAGGAAGTCCAGGCGGAATACGCCCTCCGGGTCCATCAGTTCCGCCGCTGACTTCCACCTCCCCCCTGCACTAAAATGAGACGCCTGGAATAAGTCAGCCCTCGCCAGGTCGAGAAATCTCCCGTCTTGGGTTCCTGGTTCAAAAAGGGGGTGGCCAATAATCGGTCTCAATGGGGAGTTCCGTGACGAGAGGGAGAACTTTTCAAAGAGTTCTGCACATACTCTAGTCGTCTGTCCTATTAGGGGATGTCGTGAGGTATGCGTGGGGAGTGATGAGTGGCACCAAGGGGCACGTCTGAGGGGAATCCTACACTGACTTTGTTCCACCTGTGTCCAGAGCTTAATGTGCCCATGCCTGCACCAGTCAATCAGCCTGACCAGGTGTGTCGCCCGGTAGTAGGTTCGTACGTCCGGTAATGCCAGGCCGCCATTTAGCTTGGGGAGAGAGAGTACCTCTCTTCGGAGTCTGGACTTTTTCCCCGCCCATAAGAAGTGGGAAAATACCGAGTGTAGTTGACGGAAGTAGTCTCCCGGTATGTGAATCGGAATCGCCTGTAGGAGGTATAAGAATTTCGGTAGTATGGTCATTTTCAGGATATTGCATCTACCCAACCAAGAGTGGAGGCCACCCGTCCACTGTGACAGCAGCTTCCGGACCTCTGCCAGAAGGGGGGGGAAGTTCATTTTATACAGATGTGACATCGAGGGGGGGATGTGCGTGCCTAGATATTTTAATGCGACCTCCGTCCATTTAAATCTAAAGGTGTTTTTAAGCCGTGTGAGCTGGAGCTGTGGCAGCCCCACCCCCATCGCCTCCGATTTTGTCATGTTGATCTTCAAGTTTGAGAGCTTCCCATAAGCCTCGAACTCTCGGAGGAGAGCTGGGAGTGATGTGTCCGGGTTCGTAAGTGTGAAAAGTAGATCATCCGCGTAGGCGGAGACTTTGTACTGTGTTTCTGCAACTTGTATTCCCGTGATTGCGTGATTTTGGCGCACCCGGCACAAGAAAGGTTCAAGAGAAAGTGCAAAGAGCAGGGGTGAGAGGGGGCACCCCTGTCTCGTCCCATTGGAAATGGGGAAAGCCTCCGACAGCACCCCGTTCACCCGAACCTTCGCCGTCGGTCCCCTGTAAATTGCCGCCACCCAATTCCTCATTTTCTCTCCTAACCCCACATGCTCTACAGTGGACATCATAAACTGCCAGTCTACCCGGTCGAACGCCTTTTCGGCGTCCGTCCCTATAAACAGGCTAGGTGTTTTGCCGGAGGAGGCAATATGCAGCAGGTTAAGTACCTTTACCGTGTTGTCACGGGCCTCCCTAGTGGGTACAAAACCCACCTGGTCCAAGTGTATTAAGTGGGGGAGGTGGCTCTGTAGCCTGGAGGCTAAAACTTTGGTGTATAGCTTGAGATCAGTGTTAAGGAGGGAGATGGGGCGGTAGCTTCCGCAGTTAGCAGGGTCCTTTCCCTCTTTTGGGATTACAGAGATTTGAGCCTGTAGTGTGGTGACATGAAAGGATTTCCCTGATCCTAGTTCATTGAACAGTCTCACTAAATGTTGGCCCACTGATGGGAGCAGTGTTCTATAGTATGCCACTGTGAGGCCGTCTGGACCAGGGGCTTTCCCTGGTTTGGCTGACTTCAGTGCCCCCTGTATCTCAGGGAGGGTAATGGGGTCTTCCAGACTTTCCCGTGCCTCAGACGACAGGGAGGGCATTAGGGATTCGGAGATATATGTTCTCATCTCCTCCTGTGTAGGAGGGGGCTTTGTCAGGTTGTAAAGGGAGCTGTAGTATCGGCGGAATTCTCGCGTAATTTGTTGGGGAGTAGATTGTTTCTGTCCTCCTGGGGATAGCACATGGGGTACGTATGAGGCCAGGCGACGCGCGCGTAGAGTGTTGGCTAGCAGCCTACCACATTTATTACCTGACTCGTAGGTGAAACGTCGGCATGTTTGCAGCGCCGCTTTGGCCTTAAAGTGTAATAGGTCTGTTATCTGAGTACGAACTACATCGAGTTCTGCTCCTGACTGTCTGTTCGGTGTCACCTTGTGCGTCGTTTCTAATGTCTGTAATTTGTCCAAAAGCAGGTTCAGTTGTGCCATACGTTCCTTTTTGAGGCGCGCGCCGTGTTTGATCAAAAGTCCACGTACTACCGCTTTATGGGCCTCCCACACTACCCCCACGTCGCTGTCAGGTGTTATGTTGGTGGAGAAGTAGTGTCCCAGTTCTCTCACCACCTCTGTCATAACTTCGGTATTCTGTAGGAGACTCTCATTCAACCTCCATACTGGTCTCTGGTCCCTCGTCTTGTCAAAAATTGAGTACTTCAGAGTGATCGGGGCGTGGTCCGACCACGTAATTGACCCAATAGCGGCCTCCCGGATCGCGTCTAGTTGTCCGTGGGGTAGCAGAAAATAGTCGAGTCTCGAATAGACCTGGTGGGGTTTAGAAAAAAAGGTATAGTCCCTTTCTCCAGGGTGTAGAAGCCGCCAGGCGTCAACCAGTTGCATGTTATGCAGGGAGGCGTCAATCCGTTTAAGAGTGTCACGCGTCAGGGCTGATGTTCCCGTGGATGTGTCTTCGGTTGGGATTAGGGCGGCATTCAGGTCCCCCCCCACTATCAATTGGCCCTCTGTGAAGCGGCCAAGCTGTCTCAGCCGTTTCTTAAGAAATACGTCCTGTTGGGTATTTGGGGCGTAAAAGTTAGCTAGTGTCACCGTCTTGTCTCCTACCTTGCCCTTCAGGAAGAGGAAGCGCCCCTCCCTGTCCGTCAGAGCATCCATGGGCGTCCACGGTACTCTCACCGAGATCAATATGGACACCCCCCTAGATTTGGCCTCCGAGTACTGAGAGTGATGTGCTATCGGGTAAAATCTGTTTTGCAGGAATGGTAGTCTACTTTCTTTAAAGTGTGTCTCCTGTAAGAGGACGACATCCGCTCCCATGCGGCGCATGTCTTGTAACACCATACGCCTTTTTTCGGGCGTGTTCAGGCCCTTCACATTAAGCGAAACTACGGTAAGGGTGTCCATGCTCGTGCAGTAGGGGGGGTGTAGAAGTGGGGGATCAGGAAAAGCTGACTGGCGCTACGACTTGGGCCACGTATTCAACGCCCTAGGCTATTGAAGTGGGGAGGGGGAATGGGAAAGTTAGGGTTAGGTAGTGGGTAGAAAAGGGAGAAGGAGAGTAGATAGAAGAGGAAAGCAAGTTCAGATGGCAGGCTCCAGGTGGGGCCTCCAGATAAGGAATACTAAGGTAGCCAAGATTGGCTGTCTACACTCTTCGGGAGTATCCCGAGCACCGAGTGTCTTCCTAAGTGGGGAAGTTGGGCTAAACAGAGGCCGAGAGCGAGCCCCCGACCCTCTCCACCCATCCCCGGCCAAAACATATATTATGAAAAAAGGTCAAATCTGTAACCGACATCATATACTATACGTATCTATAATTGCAGGACTTTCAATAATTAAAACATTTAAGTGCAGAGAACATAACAATGCAAACAGTGCATACAGTGCAATTGGGACATTACGTTACCCATAAGGCCATGAGATCAAAATCCCCAACCCTCTGTGACCGGTACTGCCCGGCTCTCCAACCCAGAACCCGCTCCCCACCCCACCAACCCCATGTCAGGTCAGCCCCCCTCCCGGGGATCGGGCCACAGTACGATAGGTAGGTATGGATGGACCCTTATATGACAACCCTGGTTGCCTCTTCACAGCGTCCAGTTCTGTATCCTCAGGAGGGGTCATGACAAAATGAATTGTCCCTGTGTTGTCCAGGGGTCCCCAGAGGGGGTGCCCCCATATCTTCCCTCTCAGGCCCCTCGGGAATCCCCCCCCCCCCAGCAAAGCCCCCACGTCCGTGAGAAAGCCCCCCACCCCGGAGGCAAGGTCTCAAAGCCCATGGGGCGCCAGTTGCCAACGTCCTGACTACCGGACCCTGCGTCTCCAGCAGCAACTGTTCTCCCCCCATCAGGCGTCACAACCTACATCAACCTCCCGACCCCACACGTGGCAGTTCTCCTCCAAGGAGGTATATACAGCCCCTGCGGTGGTTCCGTATCTTGTAGTCCAGGCCCTCTGGTGGGGTATCCCTTCCCAAAGTGTCAACGGGGACATCCCGGCCGGGAGTCCCCACATCCGGGTCATCTGAGTCTGCCATGCTGCGGGGGTCATTAAGGGGGGATATCCCCAGTCCGCGGTCAGTCAGGGGGGGGGGGGAATATCAGACACAGGCGTCCAGTGCCACCCACCCACCGGGCATCTGAAACGGGGGTGCAGAGGGAGGCGAAACCGAGGGCCGGGAAGGGGGGGGCAGCGGGGATCAAACCCAGGGGGAGTCACAGTGCATGTAACCCTTACACAGTCTATCGGGGGGGGGATCGGGGGTCATCAAGGGGTACCGGAACGGATCCCCGGGGGATTCCGCGGTGCGGGTAACTTGCGGGCAGTGGGCAACAGAGCAGAGGGGGGGAAGTCAACTGTACGGCCTACGGCCTACTCACGTCCCGCTCCACCTCGCGCAGAATGGCGTCTCCTCCTGCCCCTCTGAGGCCTCTGCATCTGGGGGCCCCGATAGGCCGCAGCGCCGGAACGGCCAGTTTGGCGGGGGATAAACTGTAGCCAGTCCGGTACCTGGATCGGCTCTGCACCCAGGTATCTGAACAGGGCGGGTAGATCTGCGGCGGTCTGGAGCGAGAAGGCAGTGTTGTCCTTGCGAAAGGTGACCGCCAGCGGATAGCCCCAGCGATATGTGTGGCCTGTTCGCCTGGCCAGGTCCAGCACAGGCCGTAACATGGCTCTTCGGCGCAGGGTCGCCCTTGAGAGGTCCGGGAGGATACGTACTTGGGCTCCGTCTACATCGAGGTCTCCCATGTCCCATGCCCGCCGCAGGATGTCTTCCTTTTGACCATAGCGGTGTAGGCGGCATACCACGTCCCGCGGCCTGTCTTGATCCGCCGGTTTGGGCCCCAGCGCCCTGTGCGCTCTGTCCACCACTACCTCCGCCTCCGGGTCCTCCAGGACCAGCCTGAAGATGCTCAGGACCCTGGCTCCCACATCTTCCCCCCCTTCGGGTTCCGGGATGCCGCGGAGCCGCAGATTATTACGGCGGCTCCTGTCTTCTACATCCTCCAGGTGGAGTTGTAACGAGATGGCGGCCTCCTGGTGACGGTCCCGGGCCTGCTCCAACGCCGCTACGCGGTCTGCCAACGAGGAAACAGTTTCCTCTCCCGAGGTGACCCGGTCGGTCAGTGTCGAGACCTCCCCCCGCACCTCCTGGATGTCTCGCCTGTGGGTTTCCTCTAGGCGGAGGATCAGGGCCTCAATGTCGGTTCTGGTTGGTAAGGCCTGCAGTATGGCTCTCACCTCCGGATGTAGGCCAGCGAGCTCCGGGGTCTGTGCGGACGACATGTCGCCTTGTAAGTTATTCTCCGGGGGCTGATGTGAAAAGGTCATCCAGTCCTCCGATCCCCCAGCCTCCAGCTCCTGTTCTCGTGGGGTTTCTCCGTCTGGGTGTGCGGGGCCTCGTGGCTCAAGTAGGCCGGAATCCAGGGGCGACTCCTGTAGAGTCTTAAAATATCTCTGGATATCTCCTGAGTTCTTCCCCGCCGGGGTCCCCCTTGTTGCTGCTCTTGTCCCGTATCTTTTGGCAGTGTTCATGCCGGTATTATTATATATTTGGCCGAAAACAGGGGATCAGGCCGGGAGCTCTGGTGTAAAGCAGCTTCACTCAGCCATGTCCAGGCCACGCCCTTGGTCAGTTTTTTTAATAATGCCCAGCATATCTTGTATGTTTAAAATCTCCCAGTATGTAGCTGGGTCAGACATACAGGTCCATTTATTTAAAGGGTTACTATTTGTTTAAATATGGGGGATGGATGATTGGATAAATATACAGCTAAAGCAGGAATCCCATTTGAATAGTCCATGTCCCGCACTGACAATTTCATTGCCTCCTTGAATCTGCAGTGAGCTTTTCTTCTGTAGATCTTCTTGTCTGCTGTCAATGTATGTTGGGAAATAATTCTAATGAGAAGCCAGCTAGCAGGCACATGGCGTCTCACCGGCCCGAGGAGCTAATGTTGTATTCCTGACGTGGTGAGATTACTAAATTATGCTGTGGAGAGGGAAGCATTGCATTTTCATGCTCTATTTACCAAGTGCGTGTGTGCTTCACTTCATGTTTTACCCAAATGCCCAAATGACACAAACAGGGTCATGCAGAAGGTGGCATGCAGGCCTCATTGTCGCCAGCCTAACCTTCCTATCATTCCGCCACACGGCTCTTCATTTGCCATGCAGGGAAGAGACAGCGTACAATCAATCATGCACGCATATTCCTTTCATAAGAACCACAAAGCCTGTATTGTGTGCGCAATGACTTCAAAAGAAGGTCTAAGGAACAAGGAGTAGTAATGTGAATCCTTGTGAGCAGCGTCACTTCAGGCGAGGAGACGGCTGTCCATGTGCTATCTATGAGAAATGTTTTGTTGGGAGTAAATATCGAGTGCACAGCATTCATGACAGTTTCTTTTTTTTACTGACTTTTCTGATAAGAGTTTTTTGGGACTTTAGATGAGGTTTAAGGGGCCGTTCGGGTCTCCTCCTCCATCCCGGTTCAGTATTTGAAGGAACACTAAAGTGAAAAATATTTTTTTGTAAAATAACAAACATGTTATACTTACCTCCACTGTGCAGCTCGTTTTGCACAGAGTGTCCCCGAACCCTGTCTTCTGGGGTCCCTCGGCGGCTGTCTCGGCTCCTCCTTGCAAGAGCTTTCCACCTTCATGCGAGCGAGCTTTTGCGGACGCGCTCCCATGATACAGTGGCGGGCATAGCCGCCGACTGTATCACTCGGCCGTGTCATCGGATGTGATTGACAGCAGCGTCAGCCAATGGCTGCGCTGCTATCAATCCGTCCAGCCTAGCCAATCAACGGCCAGGCTGGAAACCGAAGAGGATCACAGGGACGCGCGCTGGACTTTCGAGGGATGAGGTAAGTAAAACGGGGGGTGGGGGGGTGGTACCGTCGGATGTTTTTTCACCTTAAAGCGGAGGTTCACCCTAAAAACATCTATATACCATTACATCCAGCATACTTCTGACATCTACAGTATGCTGTTTATTTTTTATTTGTTTTGCCGTTCATACCGTTTTATTGTTATTTCCCCCCCGGTTTCCGGGTTCTGGCTCCTGCGGGAGTGGGCGTTCCTATTCAAAGGTTAGATGATTGACGTCTGGTGAAAAACCTCCCCTGGTACATAAGGCGCGTCACCAGTGTTCCGTAAGTAGCTGAACTGCGAGTCGGCTCTATACGGCGCTATACGGTGCCTGCACACAGATCTACGGTCCTGCCATGATTGCGGGCAATCGCGGGTGCCTGCCAGACATCGCGGCCGCTGGGCATACGCATTGGGTCCCGAGCAATGCCGCGCGCCCCCTAGACAGCCGGGAAGCCCAGGACGTCATATGGCGTCCACCCAGGATGGGAGGTCCCATCTGTGGATGTCATATGAATATGGGCGGGTAGGGAAGTGGTTAAAAAAAGGAGGACAAGACTTTGCATGAAGCACACGGAAGCAAATAGATAAATTGGATAAAAGACAGCCTTTAATTGGTTCAAACTGTCATATTTTCATATTTAAATTTTATGCATTTTGCTATATATCAATATTTTTTACATTACATAAGAACCAAATATTACAAAGTAATTAACATTCCAACAAGGAAATTTCATATATTTACAAACTCATGGAGTAGTTGATACATATTTACACACATAGCAGTTGATACCTATACAGATTAATGACCTATTGAAATGTCACTTAAAGTGGATGTAAACCCGATTCATGAAATTTGAGCTGGGCACATATAGCTGCAGTATTTTGTTATCTCTTTTCAATGAGCTAAGTCTTTTAGCTCTCTTCTGAACGGTTCCTCTGTTATCAGCCTGAGAACACCTGACATATTTTTTGACTTTTTAGACAAAAGCAGCCTGAATCGTTTGTCAAAGGAGGCTGCTAAAATAGAGTAGCAGAGAGCAGCTCCTATTACAAAACAGCTCTGAGGCCCCGTACACACGTCCGAGGAACTCGACGTGCCAAACACATCGAGTTCCTCGTCGAGTTCAGTGTTGAAGCCGCCGAGGATCTCGGCGGGCCGACTTTCCCCATTGGCCCGACAAGTTCCTCGTCGGCCTCCTCGCTGAAAAGTGTACACACGACCGAGTTTCTCGGCAGAATCCAGCTCCGATCGAGTTTCTGGCTGAATTCTGCCGAGAAACTCGGTCGTGTGTATGGGGCCTGAGAGTCTCTGCCTATGATGAGAGGGGGTGTGTGCCTTTCCTCCAATCAGCTAGATTTAGATATCTTGGCTATATGCCCAGACATCACACTCTGTGTTAACCAGGATGAGAAAATCTCCTAGCAAAATCTGAACTTTCTAAACAGTATATAAATGTGAACACAGCAGATATACATATAAAGGGAGATTTGGTTAATCTCTGTGTATCATCTGAGGCTGTTGACTTCACTGGGTGTATGGGTTGTTTACATCCACTTTAATGGACATGAAAAGGATTGAAATAAGTTACAAGGAACGTCCATAAAAAAAATTATGAATATATACACATATCGGTAGTTATTAGCTCTACGCGTTTCAGAGGCCTTCTAGCCACTCATCAGGAGCAAAACCGTATTGATTATCTATAAATAAGGACAGTCATATTTCAATAGTCTAGAGAATTTGGGAACATGCGGGCAAATATAAAATATGAGAGACCCCCCCATATAAACATTTAGCCCTCAGAATTACATATACATCGCGCAATAGTGGTGCGGCCATTCAAATCATAGAACGGCCAAAACGGCTCAACCGGGAGCTGAGGAGGCGTACCAGGCCAACACAAACAGCACCCCGAGAGGGTCGAAATGTATGAAGTGACACAGGTGTGCGCTGAATGGGGTGACCCAAAATTGGGGGACCTCTGTGGAAAAAAATGAAAAAAACTGTGGAAAAGTGGTATAAAAAATGTGTTGGAAAACGTTAAGAGTGGAGTGAAAGAATAAAGTGCAGAAAAAAAAAGAGGAAGGAAAAAACAAGAGAAGGAGATGAGGAGATAAAAACAAAAGGGGAACAAAGTATGAGCAAAGACTCCAAGGGATTTCCTACATCCACTGGCCACAGTCCGGTCCCATCAAGGTCTGAAGAACAGTAAACCGGCCCTGAAGGACAGTAAACTAGCTCATCCATGTCTTTAAGGGCCTTGCTTTGTGCACTGGTGCTCAGTCATGTTGGAACAGGAAGAGGCCACCCCCAAATTGTTCCCACAAAGTTGGGAGCATGAAATTGTCCAAAATGTCTTGGTATGCTGACGCCTTAAGAGTTCCCTTCACTGGAACTAAGGAACCAAGCCCAACCCATGAAATACAACCCCCCCACCATAACCCCCCCTCCATCAAATGATTTGGACCAGTGCACAAAGCAAGGTCCATAAAGACATGGATGAGCGAGTTTAGGGTGGAGGAACATGACTGGCCTGCACAGAGTCCTGACCTCAACCCAATAGAACACTTTTGGAATGAATTAGAGCGGAGACTACAAGCCAGGCCTTCTCATCCAACATCAGTGCCTGACCTCACAAATGTGCTTCTGGAAGAATGGTCAAACATTCCCATAAACACACTCCTAAACCTTGTGGACAACCTTCCCAGAAGAGTTAAAGCTGTTATAGCTGCACAGGGTGGACCAACTCAATATTGAACCCTACGGACTAAGACTGGGATGCCTTTAAATTTCATGTGCGTGTAAAGCCAGGCCTCCCAATAATTTGGTTACATAATGTATATTGGAGCTGTGTTTTCTGCCAAAGGATTTGTATTTCTCCCCATTCAGTTCTGAGATTTACACAGTTCTGCCATTTTGCTGCAGTCACCAATTTAAAAGAAATTGACATGAAAGCACAAAAAAATCAAGTATTTAACATACTTCCTTGTAGTGTTTTTACTTTCCATAGACTATTTGCAATGCATACTAGCACATTATGCTTTTACTTTGCAGGGGCAAAGAAAGGAAGTAAAAACCATCAAGGTTTACTTCCTCTTTAAAGACTAAATAGGATAATTTCTTTAACACTGTACATTACAGAAAATAATACTTGCACATCTGCTCAAGCTGAAATTCACTGCAATAATTTTATATAAGCTATGGTTTATACATCTGGGAAAACAGCCCAGTCATATAGATGTCATCAGTATATATATACAGTATCTCACAAAAGTGAGTACACCCCTCACATTTTTGTAAATATTTTATTATATCTTTTCATGTGACAACACAGAAATTAGACTTTGCTACAATGTAAAGTAGTGAGTGTACAGCTTGTATAACAGTGTAAATTTGCCGTTCCCTCAAAATAACTCAAAACACAGCCATTAGCGGGAGTTCACCCGAAAAACAATTTTTAACATTAGTTTGAGGCTCATTTTGTCAAGGGGAATCGGGTGTTTTTTTTTTTTTTAAATCGAAGCAGTACTTACCGTTTTAGAGAGCGATCTTCTCCGCCGCTTCCGGGTATGGTCTTCGGGACTGGGCGTTCCTATTTGATTGACAGGCTTCCAACGGTCGCATACATCGCGTCACGAGTAGCCGAAAGAAGACGTTCTCTAAGATTCCCCTAGACAAAATGAGCCTCAATCTAATGTTAAAAATTACGTTTTTGGGTGAACCTCCACTTTAACCACTTAAAGACCTCAGGTGTTTTTCAGATTTGGTGTTTGCAAGACTAAAACATTTTTTTCTGCTAGAAAATTACTTAAAACCCCCAAACATTATATATATTTTTTTCTAACACCCTAGAGAATAAAATGGCGGTCATTGCAATACTTTTTGTCACACCGTATTTGCGCAGCAGTCTTACAAGCGCACTTTTTTTGGAAAAAATTCACTTTTTTGAATAAAAAAATAAGACAACAATAAATTTGGCCCAATTTTTTTATATATTGTGAAAGATAATGTTACGCCGAGTAAAATGATACCCAACATGTCACGCTTTAAAATTGCGCCCGCTCGTGGCATGGCGTCAAACTTTTACCCTTAAAAATCTAGATAGGCGACGTTTAAAAAATTCTATAAGTTGCATTTTTTGAGCTACAGAGTAGCTCTAGGGCTATAATTATTGCTCTCGCTCTAACGATCGCGGCGATACCTCACTTGTGTGATTTGAACAAACATCCCTTGTAATAGAAAAAAGCATGACAGGTCCTCTTAAATATGAGATCTGGGGTCAAAAAGACCTCAGATCTCATATTTAGGCTTAAATGCAAAAAAAAAAAAAAAAAAAAAAGGAAAATTTGTCATTTAAAAAAATGACAGAAAAAAAATTGTCTCTTTAAGAGGCTGGGCGGGACTGACGTTTTGACGTCACTTCCGCCCAGCAGAGCTATGAGGACGGGTGGGGGCCATCTTGCCCTCACTCTCCCGCCACCGATAACGGCGATCTTGCGGCGAATCCGCCACGGAGACCGCCGTTATCGTTTACACGGCCGCCAGCTGAAAACATGGATATCTCAGTTGTGGCAGCAGCTGCTGCCGTTACTGAGATATCCATGTTTAAAAAGAGGACGTATATATACAGTGGGGGGTCCTTAAGTGGTTAATGTCTAAACTGTTGACAACAAAAGTGAGTACACCCCTAAGTGAAAATGTTCAAATTGGGCCCAATTGGCCATTGTCCCTCCCCGGTGACTCGTTAGAGTTGCAAGGTCTCAGGTATGAATGGGGAGCAGGTGTGTTAAATTTGGTGTTATCGCTCTCACTCACTCTCTCATACTGATCACTGGAAGTTCAACATGGCACCTCATGGCAAAGAACTCTCTGAGGACCCGAAAAAAAGAATTGTTGCTCTACATAAAGATGGCCTAGGCTATAAGAAGATTACCAAGACCCTGAAACTAAACTGCAGCATGGTGGCCAAGACCATACAGTGGATTAACATTTTTTTACTCAGAACAGGCCTCGCCATGGTCGACCAAAGAAGTTGCGTGCACGTGCTCAGCGTCATATCCAGAGGATGTCTTTGACGTATGAGTGCTGCCAGCATTGCTACAGAGGTTAAAGGGTGGGGGGTCAGTCTGTCAGTGCTCAGACCTATACGCTGCACACTGCATCAAATTGGTATGCATGGCTGTGGTCCCAGAAGGGTCTCTTCTAAAGGTGATGAACAAGCAAGCCTGCAAACAGTTTGCTGAAGACAAGCAGACTAAGGACATTACTGGAACCATGTGATGTGGTCTGATGAGACCAAGATAAACTTATTTGGTTCAGATGGTGTCAAGCATGTGTGGCGGCAACCAGGTGAGGAGTACAAAGACAAGTGTGTCTTGCCTACATGGTGGTGGGAGTGTCATGGTCTGGGGCTGCATGAGTGCTGCCGGCACTGGGAAGCTACAGTTCATTGAGGGAACCATAAATGCCAACATGTACTGTGACATACTGAAGCAGAGCATGATCCCCTCCATTCGTAGACTGGGCCGCAGGACAGTATTTCAACATGATAACAACCCCAAACACACCTTCAAGACGACCACTGCCTTGCTAAAGAAGCTGAGGGTAAAGGTGACGGAATAGCCAAGCATGTCTCCAGACCTAAACCCTATTGAGTATTTGTGGGGCATCCTCAAATGGAAGGTGAAGGAACGCAAGGTCTCTAACATCCACCAGCTCCGTGACGTCATCATGGAGGAGTGGAAGAGAACTCCAGTGGCAACCTGTAAAGCTCTGGTGAACTCCATGCCCAAGAGGGTTAAGGCAGTGCTGGAAAGTAATGGTGGCCACCCAAAATATTGAAACTTTGGGCCCAATTTGGACATTTTCACTTAGGAGTGTACTCACTTTTGTTGCCATTAATGTGTGTTGAGTTATTTTGAGGGGACAGCAAATTGACACTATTATACAAGCTGTACTCTCACTAATTTACATTGTAGCAAAGTGTCATTTCTTAAGTGTTGTCACATTGAAAGATATAATAAAATATTTACAAAAATGTGAGTGGTGTACTCACTTTTGTAAGAAACGATATATTTAAAGATGCTCTGTATGCTTATACCAATAGGTATATAACGAATTACTTATTAATTCCAGACACAAGACAGCTTGTAGTCTTCCAATGTGCCAGGCTGATGTTTTGTGAGTTGCGGATATGAATGCCAGGTGTGCCAATTGCGTACACCTGCTCAATTTGGCACCAAAATAAAAGTTTTTGCTCGGGAATTGAAATGTAGAATTTTTAATGTAGGTCCCTCTTCAGGTTCATACTGCACAGCAGCCTGAGTTCTCTATAAAGGCTTCAGCGGCTGGAAAACCTGGACTCCACTGAGAGCATTTTGCCTAAATCGGTGCTGGAATTACAGTGTACCGTGCTGTTCACCTCACTGGGGATTTGCCAATAATTTGTTTTTAAAAGAGCTAAGAACTCCCAGTGGTTCCACTTTGATGGCGAGGCCTCCACTCAACGTCTGGATTATCGATGGGCTGCTCCAGCTCCGTGACGTTGTTTTGTATTCTTCTAAGAAAGTTGAGGATGTTGAATTTGAATGTAGATGAGGAGCTCAGGGAGGAAATAACAGGCGTAGGACGAGACACAGACTAAATCACACAGCTGTCAGACAAGAGGCTGAACAAAACACCCAGAATGATAATGAGCTTGAAGAAGAACAATATGATTGAATGAAATGGAGGTCTGGAGGAATATCTCTTCAATACAACAATGGAAAGAGCCTTTCATACTGGAGCTATAAAGACTGTATAGGGGAGTTGGGTTTCTGCATAGCCAAAATAGCTTAAAGGATCATTAAATGTAAAATAAAAATGATATGGGGGAAAATGTATTAAAAAAAACTTTCACATCAAGCAATAGAAAAGTGCTCTTATATAATATTTGACTTTTATGTAACTATTCTCCAAAGCCTATTATTAGATGTTAACTGCCTTTTGTGGCCATCGAAAGCACCAAAATATCGGTGGTTTTCTTTGAAGGGATTACTGGAGATAGGGAATCAGTTCTGTTCTGATAATCTGCTGAAACATTTAATACCTTCATTCGTGAATACAATTAAAAAATCTTTTACGGAAGCCAGTTTTTAATTAATGTTGCCCTTTCAACTATTTTTAATATTTTTAAAACTGTCATAATAGAAATATGTAGGCTGCCATTGCTGGCCTGAAAAGGTAAGTTGGCTGCCAACACACTGCTCTTTTATCTCTAGTACTTCCTGACCCTCAGCGAGTATTCAGATCAGGAGTTGACTTCCCTCTGACTTTGCTGGCTTCATACATGTTCCAGATCAACGACGCAGCACCATCTGCTGCCATTCTCCTATTCAGTGTTCCCAAGGCTGCCATCATTCAGGCCAAGGAGTAAAAAGCACAGGCATAAGAATCACACTGAAGGCACAGGGCAGCATATATCTTAATATGCACATCTATTGTAATTATGGGTGCAATGGTGCAGATCATTCACAAAGAATTTATTTGCACCCCTGATATGCAGTTTAACTGAATGACAGGCGGCACAGAAAGGAACAACTAACATTCAGTTAAATCCAAGAATGTACTATTCAATCTGGCCACAAGAGACCATAAAGGAGTTGTAAAGGTTCCTTTTTTATTTTCTAAATAGGTTCTTTTAAGCTAGTTCATTGTTGGTTCACTTACCTTTTTCTTCAATTTTCCTTCTAAATGTTTTTTTTCTTTGTCTGAGAAAATTGAGTACTGTCCGTGATACTTTTTTTATTTGCACTAACATATAATTTTTTATGGACAAGCTTTCGGGGTGTGTCCCCCTTCTTCAAGGTTCAAACAGTACTTTCTTTCTTTGTCTGAATTTCTCACTTCCTGCTCCTCCTCAGTAAGCTGTTCTGGCTGACGAACCCGCAGCCAGAACGCCTCGGATGATGGTGGCAAGTTTACTGAGGAGAAACAGGAAGTGAGAAATTCAGACAAAAAAAAAAAAACAAGGAAAAGGCAAGTGAACCAACAATGCACTAGCTTAACCACTTGCCGCCCGCCTTATGCAAAAAGACGGCGGCAAAGTGGTTTCAATATCCTGAGTGGAAGTCATATGACGGGCGCGCATCGCGGCGATCATTGTTGCAGGGTGTCAGTCTGACACCCCGCAACACCAATCTAGGTAAAGAGTCTCAGACGGAGACTCTTTACCACGTGATCAGCCATGTCCAATCACGGCTGATCACGATATGTAAACAGGAAAAGCCGGTAATCGGCTTTTCCTCACTCGCGTCTGCCAGACGCGAGTAGAGGAGAGCCGATCGGCTGCTCCTCTGACAGGGGGGGTTTGTGCTGATCGATTATCAGCACAGCCCCCCCCCCCCCCGAGGATGCCCACACTGGACCACCAGGGATGTCACTAGACCACCAGGGATGCCCACCACAGGTATGCCACCCTAGACCACCAGGGATGACAATCACAAATAATGGATGCCAATCAGTGCCCACAATGGATGCCAATCAGTGCCCACAATGGGCATCACTGATTGGCAGGCATTGTTTGGCACTGATTGGCATCCATTAGTACAACACATACATTAGTGCCACCTATCAGTGCCCATCTGTGCCACCTATCAGTGCCCATCCATCCCGCCTATCAGTGCCCATCCATGCCGCCTATCAGTGCCCATCTGTGCCGCCTATCCGTGCCCATCCATGCCACCTATCCGTGCCGCCTATCAGTGCCCATCCGTGCCGCATATTAGTGCCCATCAATGCCACCACATCAGTGCCACCTCATCGGTGCCCATCAGTGCCACCTTATCAGTGCCCATCAGTGCAGTACCATTAGTGCCCATCAGTGAAGGAGAAAACTTACTTATTTACAATGTTTTATAACAGAAACAAAAAAAAAATTCTAAATTTTCAGTCATTTTTTTTTTGCAGAAAATAAAAATCCCAGAGGTGATCAAATACCACCAAAAGAAAGCTCTATTTGTGGGAACAAAATTATAAAAATGTAGTTTGAGTACAGTGTAGCATGACCGCGCAATTGTCATTAAAAGTGCAACAGCGCTGAAAGCTGAAAATTGGTCTGGGTGGGAAGGTGTATAAGGTATGGAAGTGGTTAAAGGAACCTATTTAGAAAATAAAAAACAAACCTTTACAACCCCTTAAAATAAAGGCAAATAGACTGTGCACTTTGCTAAGTGTTGCACTCCGCAAGTGCAGTTGCTCCAGAGCAGTGGTGGCCGCTCATTAGGGGCACAGGGCCCCCCTCTCGATCCATGCGCCAGGTCACTAATCTGGATACAGGGTGCCAGACGCATGGATTAAAAAATATTTTTTTTTTCTTTTGAATCACATGATTAGAGCCTGAGTTTCCACTGACATTATTGATCTTTTAGCTATTTGTAAGAGGGGAATTCTTCCCACTAACCACGAATGTAAAAAGCATTCTCCCCACTGACAATCACACTAATGTACAGTGAACATAGGGTTCTCCTATGTGATAAAGCAGCCTTTCTCGACTTTTTCAACACAAAGGAACTCTTGAAATATCTTTCCAATCTAAGGGAACCCCTGCTGACAATTACTGTATCTACAACTCATGGTACATTAGTGTGATGGTCAGGGCTTTTTTTCAGCGGGAACGGATGGTCATACCTGGCAATTTTTGTACATTAGTTGGCCTAAGAACTGGGTCGGACAGGGTGCTGAGTAGGGGGTGGGGCTAATAGCAGGACGCTACATGTACTAAAATGTATTTAATGGTTGCAGTATGCAGAGAAACAGTGCCAATCGTGTCACAGTGAAGCAAACGGAAGAGTTTAGTGTTTGTTACCCCAACATTTTATATTCCTGATATGTGCCTGCTGTAGCATGTACTTGTAGTAAATAAGTATTCTGTTCTCTTTGTATTGCTTCCTTTGTGTGAAGTACCTTGTGATCCTGCCAGCCCCTTTGGTTTTCCTCTTTCAAACTGAGCATGCTAAGCATGAGAACAAATGCATCCCAACATGGTCAGTTTTTTGGGTGTGCTCAGAACATAGCCTGCCTATTCTGCAAGACTTGTGCTTACACGCTGGGGACAGACAGTACAGAGGTGGGCAATTGATGGTATGGATAGGCAGTCACATGTTTTCTTTACAAACATGCAGGTCGGAGATGTTGGCATGAACAGCAGAGAAAATCCAGCATTGCTGAACGAGATGCGGCAAGTGCCTATGTATGCAAATGGGTCCCACAGTGCACATGTATGCAATACAATTTACATGAGCAGAAGTGCAGGCTGCCTAGGAACTACCACTCCAGACTGGCACCCACCCACTAAAGTATAGTATTATGATATTTACATAGCTCCTCCCAATATCAAGCATACTGCTTACATTGGGGCTATGGGCTCTTTAGAAAGGTACGGAGGCAGGGGGCAGGGTGCTGTGATGTTTTCAGGAAGCTCTGCGCAGCAGCTTATCACCCCCTCCTACCAGCCTTGATCTGCCAGCATTAAATAGAGAAGCACAGATACCAAGTGATGGTGTTCAGTTGAATCTAAAATAAAGTACAGGGTGGGCCATTTATATGGATACACCAAAAACAAAAGTTGGATTCAAAATGGCCGACTTCAAAATGGCCACCATGGTCACCACCCATCTTGAAAAGTTTCCCCCCTTACATATACTAATGTGCCACAAACAGGAAGTTAATATCACCAACCATTCCCATTTTATTAAGGTGTATCCATATAAATGGCACACCCGGGTGGATCCATATAAATGGCACACCCTGTATATACCAGGAACAGGAAGGTTGTACTTAAAAATTTCATTGGCATGTTAATAGGGTAGAAGGGTGGGCATAATTCAACTGCATTATTATCAGGGATTTAGCCGGTCCAGGTTCGACTTTGACATCCTTGCGGAAATTTCCTGGACCTTACTTCAACTTTCTAGGTTTGACACATAACCACTGTTTTCTTATATTTGGTTGTCTGTATGTGAAGTCTTCCCCTGAGTTACGCTTCCACTCCAAGACCCTGCGTGGGCAGTTTGAATGCTTCTTTGTTATTCTTTAAAAAAATAAAAATAATAAAAATATTTGTACCAGAAAAAAAGGCAGAAGAGTGAACCAATATAAAAAGATTCATTTTCAGCTTTAAAGCAAATTTGTCACTAGATCATTTTTTTTTTAAAGTGCAGCCTGTATAGAAAAGAGTTAATATTTTTTTGCTGCCCAATCATTCCTCTGTTGCAGAGCTACAGAAGCTGAAGAGGTTTCTGCATCCAGCACTTCTGGGTGCCCTGTCCTCCCCAATGTGAAATGTTCCATACTCTGTACCCTAATGTCACTTAAGGACACCATAATGACTTGGAGGCCAGCGGGAGAAATCACAGCGCGTATCAGGATACCAGGCATCTGACATGCTCAGAAGTGTTCAGAGGCGTTATCTGCAACAGTTGGATGAAGATAGGTGACAGGACAAATATTAAAGCAGAACTCCAGGCAAATGGCTTTTAGCCATTACTGTCGTGTAATAAAATACCTTTAATTAGGTGTATTAACAATCGCTGTACATTTTACTCCAGTAATATCCAACATCCAAGGGTATGACACATACATAATTAATCCCCTTTCACATGGGCCAGATCAGTTTTTTTTTTCAGCAGGGGATCCATTCGCTGATCCTCTTCTGAGCTGAGCGAAGCTGTCAGATGACAGGTCCGTGTCTGCTCCACTTATGCAGAGCGGACACGAACACAGCCTGCTCTGCTCTATGGGCAGTTGGATGTACACGGAACCTGCTGTCCATTTAAACCCAACTGCCCTCCGATCGGATCTGGCCAAACGGAGGGAAATGGTCCCCTACAGTTTGTTCTTATTTCATTGGAAGTAGCCCGGTATAAACAAACACCAATCTGGTGAATATTTGGGCACTGGAGTATTCAGTACATTCCATAGAAAATTTGTCTTTTTGATGAATTCACCTTATGTACATTGGGGAGTTTGCCCATGTATCTTGTGCAACATAGGCAGTTAATATAATATTTGAGGTTACAATTTGATTGTCCAAGCGTAAGCAATGAAATGCCATAAATGTTTATCAGGCCAAGAGTTTAAAAACTACTGTGCTCTGGAACGTATTTATGGTAAAAAGCGCCTATGGCAAGCACTGAATTTGCACCCCTGTCCAAACATCTGTCATGCCGGTTTTGGCACATCCAAACACACACATACACACAACAGCTGCTGGGCCTGTAAGGTTGGTGCGGAATAAGGAACATACAGCACAGTGTACAGAATAAGGCAGTGTGAAATATACCATGTACAAGGTGTTCAGAATAAGGCACTGTGGAATAGTGAACGTACAACATGGAATATGAAATGCCATAAAGTTTATGAAACATCTGTGTGGAAAACAATTGGCAAACACCACCACTGTCCCTGAGTGGGCATAAGCCTTACCTTCCAAACCCTAGATCAGACTTTCTCAACCTTCTTACTAAAGTAGCATTGGGCACAGAACTATCCAGGGACCATCAGATCAGAAGTCAATCAGCCACAGCTCAAGGAATCCCTAGCAACCTCTACAGCAGGGGTCTCCAGACTTTCTAAGCATAGGGCTAGTTTACTGTCATTTAGACTTTAGGAGGGCCAGTTTGAGGCCAGTGGTAGTAGAAAATAGTGGTCAGTAGGGGGGAAATAAATTACATAACACCTGTGGCCAGATTTATTGGTATTAGGGGAAATCTCCATTGTCAGTAGGAGGAATAGTGTTCCATTGTTGGTATAAATGGGAGGAATAACGCCCTATCATTAGTATTATTGGCAGGATTAGTGCCCCATTATTGGTATTGGTGGGAGGAACAGTGCCCCATCATTGGTATTGGTGGGAGGAACAGTGCCCATCATTCGTATAATTGGTATTAGTGGGAGAAATAGTGCCCCATCATTGGTATTAGTGGGCAGAATAAGTCCCATCTTTGGTGTCAGTGGAAGGATTAGTGCCCCATTTTTGGTGGCAGTGGGAGGAATAGTGCCCCATTGTTGGTGACAGTGGGAGGAATAGTGCCTTGGGGGCCTGATAAAAAACAAGCAAATGGCCTCATCCAACCCGCGGGCTGCAGTTTGGAGACCTCTAGAGGAACCCAAGGGTTCCACTGAACCTTGGTTGAGAACAGCTGCCCTAGATACACCACTGACTGTGCCCTTTCTTTAGAACACTCATCATTTTTCTAAATGCAATGTCATTGTATCACCCTGTGTTAAAATATTTTTTTTTCTAAATCTTTCTTATAGAAATATAAAAAAAAAAACAGCATATAATTGTATAAAGGTTAATTATTCATAAACTAAATCAATAAAATAACATTGAGCCTTAAAGTGAAAATAGTTTATATTATTTTATGACTTCTGATCAAGGTAAATGTTTTTTCCTTGTACAGTACTTCAATTTCATTTGCCCGATACTGAAGGCTAAATCACTATAACTAGTCATCTCTTAGATTGCAGCCTCCTGCACTTCCTTAGCACCAATAACCAGTGAGGATATCAGGAGACAGATATTATTAATGAATTTCTCTGACCTCCTACCCTTTGGATGTCTTCAGAAATGGCATCATAAATCAGAGCTAGCAACCTTCTGCCACCTGTAAAATAACAGAGATATCCGTCATTGTGAACATTTACATAATTTTATTAGGTCCCGGGTATTTGTCTTGGTTTACTGGGGGCATTATATGAAGATTTCTGTTTTCATTCTTATCATTTTGAAAACCTAAATAATAAATACGGTAATGCAAAAACAGTTTTCACCATTTGTTCATCCTAATTGCATCTCAGTGCTGCTGATCTCCTGTGGCCTCTTTCAGTTGCCTCCTATCTAAATGGACTCACTCCACATTTAATGCATATACAGTATGCTCTGCACCAGCTTACAGAGTCTCAGCGATAAAACAACTACAAATGTGTAGACATGTGTGATTTTTAGTCTGCATGTGACAGGGTGACTACATAGGAGCACAATTGGGAGGCAGTTGTCACCCTATAACAGGAAATGCCTAAAATTTGAGTTTTGTTATTGTTTGTGTGTATTTGATTGTTATTTGATTTAATTATTATTATTTATTTATTTTTATCGCTATCTTTTATTTTTTTTTACTGTGAAGAAGCTTAAAAAATAGACTAATGAGGGAGTGAGGGACACAAGAATAGTTCCAGGACAGCTGAAAGAATGAACCATTTAAAGCCCATTGCATACTTTTCCAACTTTTTAAGATGGGAATGAGGGACACCTATCAGTAAATGTATGTTGGCATAGGACACACACCCCCACACCCCTTGTACAAAAAACAATATTGGTTAAACCCACAAGTGCTTTTTTTTTAACACTACTATTCCTTCATTTTGGCTTTTAGAAATTACCAATGCAGCAATTTAGAAAATCTGATGAATGGTTTAGTGCTGGAAAACACTTTTTGATAGATAACATTTTTTTTTTTTTATAGATATATAGATCAGACCAAAATGAGGGACAAATGAGGAGAATGAGGGACAGAGGGATATTGCTCCAAATCAGGGACAGTCCCTCGAAATCAGGGACAGTTGGGAGCTATGCCATTGCACCCTTACGATCCGCCTTAAAGCGGAGGTTCACCCGCACATGACACTTTTTCCCCTTGGATTGATGCTCGTTTTGTCTAGGGGAATCGGCTAGTTGTTTTAAAATATGATCCGTACTTACCGTTTACGAGATGCATCTTCTCCGCCGCTTCCGGGTATGGGCTGCGGGACTGGGCGTTCCTATTTTGATTGACAGTCTTCCGAGAGGCTTCCGACGGTCGCATCCATCGCGTCACGATCTTCCGAAAGAAGCCGAACGTCGGTGCGCAGGCGCAGTATAGAGCCGCACCGACGTTCGGCTTCTTTCGGCTACTAGTGACGCGATGGATGCGACCGTCGGAAGCCTCTCGGAAGACTGTCAATCAAGAAGGAACGCCCGCTCCCGAAGACCCATACCCGGAAGCGACGGAGAAGATGCATTTCGAAAACGGTAAGTACGGCTCATATTTTAAAACAACTAGCCGATTCCCCTAGACAAAACGAGCAGGAAGCTAAGGGGAAAAGAGAAAAAACAACATAATTGGGTGAACTCCCGCTTTAAGGGTCAGATCACAACAGAATAGCATAGGAATCTTCGCATGGGGTGTTGTTAACAATGTATTGGCACCTGCAGCTGAACTTCCAACCACATGTAAACAAAAAGATTTGCAAGATTTAAAAGATGGCACTCATCATTTGAAGTGGTTCTTGAGTAAGCAGAGTCATCAACTGCTTTAAGACAAGTAAGTTCATTGTGCCCGGGGTTGGGCTTTAAATTCACCATCCCTATTGACTCCAATACATTCTACGTTCCACTCATATTCAATAGGTATAGCACCCCTCTGACACCCCAAAGGCACAATAGCACTTCTGGAGGACAGGGGCAGGCTAACAATTCACCCCGGGGGCTAAAGTTGGGGGACCAAGAAAGAATATTGTAGAAATATTTGCCAGCACACCATGGAATGACGTAGATAGCATCCAAACGGATGTTTTTTCTGCATGATCACAACACAAAGAGAGTGCAACGTTTCGGAGCCACGTAGGGCCCCTTCGTCAGGCATGTGCCTTACTGATAGGTGTCCCTCATTCCCATCTTAAAAAGTTGGAAAAATATGCAATGGGCTTTAAATGGTTCATTCTTTCAGCTGTCCTGGAACTATTCTTGTGTCCCTCACTCCCTCATTAGTCTATTTTTTAAGCTAATGCAATAAAACATCTGTTTGGATGCTATCTACGTAGTTCCATGGTGTGCTGGCAAAAATTTCTACTGTAACGTGTACCAGTATACAGCTGGTTGTTGCTACAAGCACCCAAACCCAAGAGCGGATCCAGGAAAGTGTGCTATAGGAATATGAAGTATGACAAGAAAGAATATTGAGCGCCAGTCACTTTTGTCATTTTAACATTTTAATTGCAGAACTTTTTTTTTTCTTAACCACTTGCCCACTTGGCACTTAAACCCTCTTCCTAACCAGACCAATTTTTAGCTTTCAGTGCTCTCACATTTTGAATGACAATTACTCATCCAAAACTGTACCCATACGAAAGTTTTGTTCTTTTTGTTGTAAAAAAAAAAAAAATATTTCTTAGTTTCTGTTATAAAATTTTACAAATTTGTAATTTTTCTTCATAAATTTTGGACAAAATTTATACTGCTACACATCTTTGGAAAAAAATAACCCAAATCGGTGTATATTATTTGGTCTTTGTGAAAGTTATAGAGTCAACAAGCTATGGTGCCAATCTCTGAAAATTGATCACAGCTGACGGCCTATCTCAATTCTTGAGGCACTGAAATGTCAAGAAAGTACAAATATCCCCCTAATTAACCCTTTTTGCAAAATAGACATTCCAATGTATTTAGTAAGTCGCATGGTGAGTTTTTTGAAGTTGTCATTTTTTCCCACAATGTTTTGGAAAATTACATTTTTTTTTTTTATGTTTTTTGCAACTACACCAAAATACATTTTACTACTACTCCTCTACTACTCCTCCGATACCACATGTGTGAGATTTTTACACTGCCTGGCCTTTTTCTGACTACCCATTACACTTTTGAAGGTTCTGAAGCACCAGGACAATGGAAATGCTCACAAAATAACCCCATTTTGGAAAGTAAACACCCCAACATATAATCTATGAGGCATAATGAGTCTTTTGAACATGTTATTTTTTTCCACAGATTTTTGGAAAATGTGGAAAGAAAATGAAAACGCATTTGTTTTTACACAAAGTTGTCAATTCATATGATATTTTTAACACATAGCATGTACATAGCAAAAATTACACCCCAAAACACACTCTGCTACTCCTGAGTATGGTGATACCACATGTGTGAGACTTTTACACAACCTGGCCACATACAGAGGCCCAACATGCAGGGAGCGTCATCAGGTGTTCTAGTGGGCATACATTTCAAATATAATTTGACTACCTATTACACTTTTGTGAGGCACTGATGGGCACTGTAGTGGCATGGATGTGGTATGGATGAGCACTAATGTGGCACGGATGAGATCTGATGTGGCATGGATGAGAACTGATGTGGCATGGAAGTGGCACGGATGAGCACTGATGTCGCATAGATGTGGCACAGATAAGAACTGATGTGACATGGATGAGCATGGATGTGGCACGGATGAGCACTCATGTGGCATTGATGTGGCACAGATGAGCACTCATGTGGCATGGATGTGGCACGGATTAGCACTCATGTGGCATGGATGTGACACTGATGTGGCACGGATGAGCACTGATGTGGCATTAATGTGGCACGGATGAGCACTGATGTGGCATTGATAAGCACTGATGTGGCACGGATGAGCACTGACATGGCACGGGTGAGCCATGAATGGGGATGGATGAGCCATGGATGGAAATGGTTGAGCATGAATGTACCAATCGGTTCCATGAGAGGAAGGAGCTGAACCGGACATATGCTTGAAGCATGCTGCGCTTTGTGAATGGCCCAGCAGTGGGGGAAGGAGGAGAGAGGCTGAACTTCAGGCTGAGTTTGCTGCAGCAACCTCACCCAGAAGTGGGAGCAGGTGCCTGTCAAAACCAGCTACCCGCTCCCCCCCCCCCCTGAAAGGTGCCACATGTTGCAGCGGAGGGGGGGGAGGCAGAAAAGTAGAGATTCCCCTTTTGGGTCGAGGCCTGCTTTAAAAAATATGTAAACCCAACATTTCATATTCCTGGTATGCTCCTGCTGTACCATTGACTTGTATGAAAAAGTCTCCTGTTCTCTTTGTATTGCTTCCGTTGTGTGAAATCAGGAGAGGAAGGAACCACACATCCTCCCCCTAGACTTCAGGGCAAGCCTGAGGACTCACACTCTCTATCTAGTAAGAAGAAAAAAACACATAAGTGAAAGATGAAAAAAATGCGAGGAGAAAAAATTAATAAATAAGTGGCCGTGCAATGTGCACTGGCTAGGCCCTGAGACCTGGTAACAAAAATTGCCGCGGACTCTCTGCCTTGCAAGCCCATGGCCAGACAAGGTAGATCCATTCAAATCAGGAGGAACTGGGCCTATCTAGTTTTCTTGGGGGAATTTCTCCTGTGCCCCAACTGCCTGTGGGCTCCCCGGTTTCTGTTCCAACCAGTACTAGCCTTCAGAGCCCCCATCATACCAGCAGGAGTATTATATAGCCAGCTATCCCAGCTCCCGGGTTAGGCCAGAATGATAGCTTAGCTCCCCTACTGGACACTGATAAGAACAGCTACTACACTTGATCTTAGCCAAAAGGTTGTTTTAGAAGATGAGGGTTTACATATACTTTACATTTATATCATTGCTAAGAAAATACTTGGTGATCGTGCCAGTTTCCTCCTTTTTTAGGATTGGGGTGACAACATTGTAGATAGGCACCTCTCTTTGTCATCCATGCACACTTGCACCTGTGCTCATTCTAATGCACACTCTGGCCCAGATTCTCAAAGGCGTTACGACGGCGCAACACCATTTGCGCCGTCGTAACTCCTCATCTGGCCCCGGGTATCTATGCGACTAATTCTTAGAATCAGTTACGCATAGATACCCATTAGATCTGACAGGCGTTAGGCTCTTACGCTGTCAGATCTTAAAAGCAATTTTTTTTCCCGCCGCTAGGTGTCGCATCGTCGTTTTCCCCGTCGTCTATGCAAATGAGGTAATTACGCGAGATTCCCGAACATACGTGCGGTCAACGCTGAGAATTTATGTCGTTTCCGTAGCGTACACGACGCGTAAGGTTGCCCCTGCTATTAGGAGGGGCAACCAATGTTAAGTATGGCCGTCGTTCCCGCGTCGAATTAAAAAAAATTACATCGTTTGCGTAAGACGTCCGTGAATGGCGCTGGACGCCATTTACGTAAACGTATAAGCAAATGACGTTGGGGCAACGTCATTTAGCGCAATGCACGTCGGGTAATTTACCCGACGGAGCATGCGGAGTACGCTTGGCGCGGGAGCGCGCCTAATTTAAATGGTGCCCGCCCCATTTGAATAGGGCGGGCTTGCGCCGAGCGATTTAACGATACACCGCCGCAAGTTTACAGGTAAGTGTTCTGAGAATCAGGCTGTAAACCTGCGGCGGTGTAACGTAAATCACACACATACGTTACGCTGCCCAGGAGCAACGTAAATGTATGAGAAGCTGGGCCTCTGCATTTACAGCCCGCACATATCCGGCAAGCTCACCTGTAGGTGTGATCCTCAGCTATTAGTTGACAGAAACACACGTGGGGAGCCTCACTGTCAATTAGCAAATTTATTAGCATACTAAGCAGCAGCATTACATTGTAAGTTTAACAAAGCATCATTACCTATCATGTGCAAATGTGGTATATATGAAATAAAAGGATACGGTTTACATCTACCTTAAAATTACACTAAACTCTGGTTTAAAAAAACAAAATTCTATTCATGTATGAATTATAAATTTAGAAAAGTGCCGTCAATTGGTCTTAGCCTCAACCAAATCTCCAAATTCCTTTTTTGACTTCCTGTTGGAGGAACCTTTGTTCTCCATGGTCCCATTGTATGTGAAAATGTAACCACACTCTAGACATGTGCAGAACAAAAAAGTTTAGTTTCGATTCGTTATGTACATGAAATTGGTTTAATTCTTTTTCGGAATTCGTTTTGTTTATTCGAACTCGAATCTATTAGAATTTTTCTAAATTCATTTGAATGGCATTCAAATCGAACTCCATTCGAAATGGAATTTATTCTATTCAAAATTTGAATTTTGGAAGATGGTTATATGCTTTCTATTCCATTCTATTCTTTTCCATTGTTTGTTCTATTCTATTCTTTTCTATCCTATTATTTTATTTTCTATTCTATTCAAATTCAAATTTATTGTATTCAAAATTAAAATTTTGGGAAATTGTTATATTCTTTTATTTTCTATCGTATTGTTTTCTATTCTGTTAAAATGTATTCTATTTGAAATTCAAATTTTAGAAGATGGTTATTTCTATTTTATTCTTTTCTATTTTCTAATTTCTTTATTTTATATTCTATTTTATTCTGTTCTTTTATTTGATATTCTATTTGATTTGATTCGAAAACTATTTAAATTAGAATTTCGCCTGAAATTTTGATTAGTTATTTTGTATTCTTTTTAATTCGTTACTAATGTCATTTGGAAATTTAGATACATCCGAATTTCTGAATAACGGAAAAATTCATCCGAAGTTCAATTCGGAACGAAACAAACCGCACATGTCTACCACACTCTTTTGTTTGCTCCTGAGATGGACTATAGGATGGGTGTCAAACTCAATTTCATTGTGGGCCGCATCAGCATTATGATTGCCCTCAAAAGGGCCTGTTGTATCTGTAAGATTAGATGTCTAGCGCATTCCCTCCCCTTACATTAGATGTCAAGAGCCACCCCACCATCATAAGTTGAGTCCCTACTCTCCCTTACATCACAATGCACCCCTCTTTCCTTATGCTGCTGCCGGGAAGAAGCTGGATGCATTACTTAAAGGCAGAAAGTAAGGGTCAGGAGGAGGATCAGAGTAGGGCTGAATGCAGCTCCAGGAGAGGTGTGAGGGCCACATGAAATGGCCTGGAGGGCCGTATTTAGCCCGCGGGCCTTGTGTTTGACACCTATGGACTATAGGATGGGTACTGTGTATAGTGCAGTGTAGATGACCACAAATGACATGCATCACTTATTCCAAAGATACGGTAGTGAGGAGTGAAATGGAAAGGTTTGGGAGCTCATGGAGGCAGAAAACACAAAAAGAAACAATTTCATGAATAATAGATAACAGGGCCATTAAATCGTAGATGTGTCTGGATTATTTTTGGAGAATAAGAAAATTGTTTTTTTGTATCACTTGGCTTGTGCATGTATAAATCAGAAGTACAACTTACTAAGTTGCTGATTTTACTGCCCTGCCTTACAATGTCAAGCTAGAAAGTTGGTAATACACTTTTAAAGTTGATTTACAAATATTACTCTTGATCTCTAAATAGTTAAATTATATAAAACCTAATTAGAATTTTCCTCTTGATGCACTTTTTTTTTTTACTGGAAATCAAGCAGGTTCCAGGAAATTAATTAATATTGGCTAATTTAATGCTATGGCTTTTCAGAATTTCCCAATGCTGGCAGCATTCTACTAGAGTTCTACTTTTAAAATACTTTTTCTTTACCCAAGTAATGTGAAAGTGTTATTAAAGGTTACCGAAAATTTGAATATCAATGACAATACAAATGGAAATCTGTATAATTGCTAACCGAATTTACTACTCCGGTGCCCCGGTGTCAGACTGCGACCTGCATATTAATTGAAGCTGAGCGTCTTCCCAGAACACCAGGTTAACTCGCGCCGTGCACAGGGAACATTTTAATGGTAGCGGAAAAGTGTCTTTATTATTTGTAGAGGTGCCCTCCCACAATCGGTGCCACTTAAGTATGCTGTAATTAAGGCAAGGGAACAATCAGATATCATGTTTGAAAAAAGCATTAAAAAGTAGCCTGTGTCCTGTCTTCCCCGCTCTATACCTCTGGCTGATAACACTCACCCAGCAATGATGGTAATTAAATCTAATGGCTGTCACTTCTGTCTCTGAATTTGCCGAACACAACTGTTTCCGTCATCTCCCTGGATGCTCGAAGCTGAGCACTGGATGTGTCTGTTTTGCTAAGTGGAGCTGTCAGGTCTTTCCAACCATGTTGATATACTTTTGGGATGTCATAGTTAGAATTTGATCAATAAAAATGTATAAATGTGTCTGCTGCTGGCAAGAGTTGCAAGACAGCACATACACATACCTCCCAACATTTTGAGATGCGAATGAGGGACACCTACTAGCAAATGTATGTAGGCATAGGACACGCCCCCTGTCACACCCCCTTAAAGGAGAACTAAAAAAAAAAAGGATAATTGAATCAACAAGGGACTTTTTTACCACTACTATTCCTTTATATTGGCTTGTAAAATTTACAAATACATCAATTATAACTGGGAACCTGTAGTACAAGAATCTTTCTGGTTCTGTTTGATCTAATGTGTGGAACTTTGCTTCCTCCACTTCTCCTGCTGCTTCTTGGTCATTCGCCATCGGTCATCAGGGAGCAATTCTGCCGAGAAAAAAAAAGCTTCTCCTATATCAAGGTGGTTGCCTCCATAGTGCAAAACAGGGCATGGTTAGTCAGTAATGATAAAAGAAATCAGCTGCAGAGAGACCACACAGAATATTAGAGATAATTATTTTGCCATCCAGCAGCCTTTATGTGCACATCATCCACAGTCATCCACAGTCCACATTCTAATAGTGTGCATGCAAGAATGGCTTACAGCAGTGTTTCTCAATTAGAGTCCTCAGGCCCCCCCAACAGGTCAGGTTTTCAGGATTTCCATTATTTTGCACAGGTGATTTGATCAGTTTCACTGCCTTAGTAATCACCACAGCCTTTTCATCTGTGGGAAATCCTGAAAACCTGACCTGTTGGGGGGGCCTGAGGACTGGAATTGAGAAACACTGGCTTACAGTAAGAAGTTTGGAAGCCTCTTGTGCAGGGCCGGCCCTACAATGGGACCCGATGGTACCACTGTACCAGGCAGCACTTTCAGGGGGGCAGCAAATTTCCTGCCTGCACGCCATCCCATTCCGCCAGCTCCACTCTCCACTCCACTGTGGGACTAATTGCCGCTCGACCGCTCCTCCCGTTCCGCTCTCCGCTCCACTGTGGGGTTAATTGCATGAATAGAGCCATAACAGGTCCTTTTTATACTTCTATATACATGTATAGAGCCATGATAGGTCCACTTTAGTTATCATGATATAAAAAAATGGATGTGGGGGCATTTTGGTGGGTGTAATTTTTTTGGGGGGGGGCAGCATTTCATTCTTGGTACCAGGCAGCACAATGTCTTGGGCCGGCACTGCTCTTGTGGTCAACTTACCTTGACTACATCATATTGAGCTGAGATATCGATGGTTCAGTAAGAAAAATAGCAGCAGACATCAGTGAATCATATGACGTGGAGGAAAGGCACTACTCCTGGCAGCACTTTGTACAGTAGCTTAGATCGTGACATGTACGTTCAATTTCTAACACATGTTCACAAGAGATGCTGGAGTTTTGCTTTCATATGCATCTGCTAGACATTTCTTTTGCTTGCTGTGCAGCATATTGCTGTTGAACTGAAAAGTCAGCAGACGTAGCCTCAAACATTTCTTGTGACCTTTTCAGTCTTATTATTGGAAATTCTGACTTCTTTTCTTTGTAAAACGACAAGCTTCTGCCAACAAGCGTAATGAATTATTGCAAATACATTGGGGTTGATGTACTAAGGCCACGGTTCCACTTGCTGTAGGGAGGTGGGGTGGCGTTAAATATACACAGCTATACCATGTTTCTACTGCCTCCCAACTGTTCCCCCTTAAGCTGCAGCAAATAGGGGTGTACATGTGCAGCGGGCAAAAAAAAATTCTTACCCCCTAATGTTTTTGGTAGGTGGTACTGATCCATTTAACTGAATTTGGATGCGGTTGTGCAGGATTTTAGGGGTCAAAATCGATTTACTGTGGAAGGCAAGGGGTAGTTGATCTAGGGAATATCTAATTGCCTCATGGGGGATCAGGGAGGAATTTTCTTTCCCTGCTGGAGAAATTTGGACTGTGCCTTTTGCTTTCGTCTGGGTCAACTGTGGTTATATGGAGGTTTTCTATTTGTTTTTTCCGCTGTTTGCTTTGGAAAGGAATCTTCTAAATGAGATAGACATTTAAAATTTTCAACGAATACCCAATCATGTGCAAGGAAATTAAAAAAAAAAAAAACAATTTTTTTCCTGTACATGATTGGATGATGGAATTCAGCAGACCTTAATCACATTCACCAAGCTAAGGGGAAATTCCCTTGCAAAGTTACCTATTTGCCTTTAGTAAATCAAATCCATTATGGTTCGATGATGTGATAAAGGGCTCTCCCAATACAATCGCTGAAAGTGCAAAGAGTGATCTATTTAAATAATATGTATATGTTTGTAACCTTGTTTTAGCATGTATTAGCGAATTTCTTCACTTTATACAAATGTATACATATTATTTGCATAGATCACTCTTTGCACTCTCAGGCCTCGTACACACGACCATTTTCCTCGACAAAATTCATCAAGAAACTTGGTGGCAGAGCTTTTTTGCCGAGAAAAATGGTTGTGTGTATGTTTTTCGTCGAGAAACATGTCGTGGATCTCGACGAGAAAAAAAGAGAACAAGTTCTCTTTTTTCTCGTCGGAGTCTCAATTTCCTCGTCGTGTTTCTCGTCGGGCTGGTTTACGAGGAGAAACACGTTTGTGTGTATGCTTAGAAACCCGCACATGCTCAGAATAAAGTATGAGACGGGAGCGCACCTTCGGTAAAAGTAGTGTTTATAATGGAGATAGCACATTCGTCACGCTGTAACAGACTGAAAAGTGCGAATCGTCACTCACCAAACTTTTACTAACACGCGGCAACACGAGATTAGCAAAAGCAGCCCCAAAGGGTGGCGCCAGTGGAATCAAACTTCCCCTTCATAGTGCCGTTGTACGTGTTGTACGTCACCGCGTTTGAGAACGACAAGATTTTGTCTTGACAGTGTGTACGCAACGAAAGCTTGACAAGATTCTCGACAAGCCTGACAAGGAACTTGTCGAGGAAAACAATGTTTAATTTTTGACGAGATTCTCGGTCGTGTGTACGAGGCCTCAGAGATTGTATTGGGAGCGCTCTTTATCACATCATGATTCCTCATTATTTTGTCATTAATTGCAGGTGCAGCAACCCTTCTCTTTTTAGTTTCACTATTGGCGCCAGTATCCATTTATATATTATCCATTATGGTTCGAAGCACATTGATTTCACTTTTGAAAAAAAATAGAGAAGAAAGAAAAGAAAAGAACAGATGCATCCTAATGCTGTCTGTGTACTAGAAATATGGTTCCCTTGTGCCCAGACAAGTCATAATGCACTGTGTCATTACTGAGGATGGGTGATAGAATTGAGGTTACAGCCAGGAAATGCAGCGACAAAGCAAGGAAGACGCACAGAGCTAAATCAGACACAAGAAAATATTTCCTTGACCCTTCCCACGCCTGACTGACCAGAATAGAGAGAATTATTTTATGCACAAGGAATTTACTTTTAATAAATGTCTACCTGCATTTCCTATTGAACTGTGTGGAAACCGAAAAGTGCAGAGATTTTGCTCTGATTCGTAAGATTTTCCTTCTCATGCCATGCACAATGAAAATCAGCATGTCCTTCCTCTGCTAGTGTTCTCAGTTCCCGGGCAGGATGCCCCAATCCATTCTGCAGAAGAGTTCACGGTTAAAATGTTGGGTGCATGCACTAGATGCCAGGAGCTTTAAAAGACCCCTTTCACACGGGGCAGACTCTGTAATGCGCGTCTGCCTGCTCAGCGGGGGATCTCTCCACTCATCCCCACTGAGCAGGCGGATGACAGGTCAGTGTCCGCTCCACTATGCAGAGCAGACACAGAAGTCCCTATGTTCTCTATAGGGCGGTGATCCGATGCGATCCGCCGGACGAATAAGGAATGGATCCCCCATCCGTATGTTTTTGGCAGACAGGATCGGATCGGATGAGAACAATGGCTGGCTAAAAAAGGGCGTGACATTACGGCGACCGGACATGACATTTGCGTTCAACGGCTAGAGAGAGGCAACCGAAAGTGGCTAGCGGAGGTTGCTCTTCCTAAGTTTGATCTCCTGCTCTCAATGGACTGTTGGTAACGCTCTCATATGTATATTCGTTCATCAATTCCATAGTGTTGGAAAGTGTTGTTTTTAAGAAGTTAGGAACTGCAATAAAAGGTAAACAGAATCACACTATGTGGAATTTTCTTTCTATATACCAGAATACCTGTGGAGGAGATATGTAGCTCTGACCCAGCTTTCAATGTGGTTGACAGCTACCTATTTAAAAGAGAAGTATGGGTTTTATTTTTATTTTTTATTCATACTAACCTCAGTGGATGGAGCATCAGACTGATGCTCCATCTGTCCCCCGCCGTCTCTGCACTGAGAACTGAGCCACCGAACACCGGCGATGGCTCGGTTCTCACAGATCACCGAGAGGAAAGCTGCTGACTCTCAGTCAGCGTCTTTCCTCTCTGTCTCTTCACGCTTATTGGAGCGATAAGCTGTGGAGGGGCAGGGAGAGGCTGTCTCAGTGGCTCGCTGAGACTGCCAATAATCAGGGCAACTGGAGGATCCTGACTCGGAAGTCGTGATGATGCGCTGCCCCGACTGATGGCAGTGACTTCAGACCGCCCTCTGCGTCACAGGAGTGCAAAACGAATTGCACTCTTGTGACCCATAGGAGAAGCCCAGCCTAAAAAGCTCAGGCTGGACTTCTACTTTTAGCATTTCAAGGCTTGAAATGTCCTTATATCTGCTGAGTGAGAACCCCTTAGGCTAGGTTTAAACTATCTTCGCATGCGGCTCACAGCAGGGGTCCCCGTTCACCGTTTCAGCCCAATTTTTTGGCTGAATTCGGACCTCAAACGGACCAAAAGACGCACAAGGCTCCTGTGCAAATTTTCAGTGGAGCCGCAGCAGAGATAGGTCAACATCTCCTGCTATTGCGAATTGGATCCCGGGACAAGCAAATTTCCAGGTCCTTGGCTGAGGTTCACACTATTGCAGTGCATTAACACAAAGTGCGTTGATGAATTTTTGAAAATTAACGTGCATTGTGATCAGCTCATTAATTTGAATTGTCCCCTAGTGCACTACAACACACCAAAGGGTGCATGTGCTTTTTTTTTAAAACACATGGTAGTTCATTACTGTACATAACATGCGTTGCCAAAGGTGCATTGAGGTGTCATTAAGAATAAATGGCACTGACACATCACAACACGTGTGCTTTCAAGCATTGCGATAACAGGATAGCTAATGTGCTCATTCCCACAGCACAGAGCCTTCAAATTTCTGTATAATAATATAAAGTAAAAAACTAGTGCAAGCAATAAATAATCATAATAATGATGGTAAAAATGTGTGGCTGATAATTATGCAGAGAATAACCACCTCTTTGGCCCCATACACAAGATAGAATCCATCCGCTGAAAAATCCCAGCGAATGGGTTTCAGCGGATAGATCCTATGGTGTGTACACTCCAGCGGATCTGTTTCCGCGGATATTTATCCCCTGGGATGGATTTCCAGTGGATAAATATTTGATGACATGCTATCAAATCTATCCGCTGGAATCCATCCCAACGGATGGATCCGCTGGTCTGTACAGACTCACCGGATCCATCCGTCCGAAGGGATCCCCCGCATGCGTCGTAATGATTCGACGCATGCGTGGAATTCCTTATATGACAGCGTCGCGCACGTCGCCGCGTCATAATCGCGGCGACGGCGCGACACGTCATCGCCAGAGGATTTCGGCGCGGATTTCGATTCGATGGTGAGTACACTCCATCGCATGGAAATCCGCGCAAATCCTCGAGAGGATTTATCCGTGGAAACGGTCCGCTGGACCGTATCCGCGGATAAATCCTCTTGTGTGTATGGGGCCTTAATCTCTGCTGCACATGGTAAAACCCTCTTTTTGTTTCCTCTAAAGATGCTTTTCAATGTACCTATGAAGAACCACTTTGCATAGGTTGGACAAACGATGATGGTGACATT